>NC_048437.1:24360865-24960865 GCF_004353265.1 Vitis riparia
ATGGGGATAAAGCTATGCGTAAGGCAATCAAAAAACTATTACCCGATACGTGTCATCGATTGTGTTCATGGCATTTGCAACGAAATGCATTCACGAATGTGCATATTAAGGATTTCTCAAGCATATTTGCAAGGTGCATGTTCATGCGTGGGAATGAAGCAGAATTTGAAAAGGTTTGGCATGAAATGGTTGCAAATTTGGGACTTAATGAGAATCGTTGGGTGACCGAGATATATGGGAAACGTAAAAGATGGGCAGAGGCGTATTTACGTGGAAATTTCTTTGGAGGGATGAGAACCACACAAAGGTGGAGAGTATGAATGCATATCTAAATAGATTCTTAAAAATTCGTTTGCGACTGTATGAGTTTGTACAACAATTTGATAGAGCCATAATGAGAATACGGCAAAACGAGGCAAAGGCAGAGTTCGAGTCGAACAATTCTTCACCAGTGCTTTCGACCAAACTATCCATAATTGAAAATCATGCTGCGACGGTATACACGAAAGAATCTTTCTTAAATTTCGTGAGGAGATGAAGAATGCAGAGTTATTCTTTGTGGTAGGTCTTGTAAGTGATCATTCAATGCGGGCATACACATTATCTAAGTTCAGACACCCGAACTTAAATTGGGAAGTTCAATTTTGCCCGGATATTGTAACATTAAAATGCTCATGCATGATGTTTGAGTCAATTGGCATCCCATGTTGCCACATGGTGGTGGTTATGAAGGTGGAGCATTTGGAAGAGATTCCTCAGTCATGTATTATGAAGAGGTGGACAAAGTTAGCAAAGGTGTATACAAGATCAGTACAAGTGAATGAGACGGATAACGACATGGATCGGTTTGTACGATATGGTTCATTGAGTTCGATGTGCAACAAGCTCTCCTACTTTGCGTCAGATACGTCATCTTCATTTATAGAGGCCAAAAATGAAATACAAAATTTGACGGCGAGAATGGAGGAACTCTATAACTATAATTTGAAAGGGAAGAAAATAGCAGCAGATGGAGCGACACAGCCAATAACCAAGTTCGTGATCCAAATATTGTGAAGACTAAAGGGAATCCAGGCAAAGTGGCAATGAATGTTCAAAAGGGAAGACGATGTAGTCGTTGTAAAAGAGTGGGTCACACAATTCGAAAGTGTCCAGAAGCTACAATCCCTCAAAATGCTCAGCCGGGTTATATGGTATGCATATTCAATAAAAATTGCCCCTAAGATTAATTTTGGTAGGTGTACTTAAATAAATGACTAACATAATTGTTTTGATGGCATTATGAGTACGTAGGAGGAAACTAATTTGTCTTCCCAATGTGACATTCAAATGGAAATGATGCCTTCAACAAATTCATCAGTTGACATTTTTGCAAGCATACATGTATGTACAATAGGCTTGTTATATAATTTCCAAACATTGATAACATCTAATTTAATAATAATTGAACAACACTTAATTTTGAAAAATGCAGGGAATGTTAGGGGAGCATTTGTCGAATGACCGATCTGACATGTACATAGATTGTGGTGAACTTAATAATGTAAGATCGGGAATAAAGAAACACTTTTGACATAAATTTGAGCTATGCATTATTTAATGATTAGGTTTAATAATTGGAATGGAATTGGACAGCTGAAAAAACAATGGAATGTGCATGTGCAGATAGCAGGATTTCAGCAACATGAACAAAATATGACAACACCATGTCAAGGTGGGGATCCAAACAAATATCCAAATAGGTGAAATGCAACCTTTTTTTTATTCCTTAACGGAGTAAGGGATGGTAGGTATTAAATCAGTATTTTTATTAGTTGACGTTATCGCTTCCAGTAATGTGTACTTTTAACTTGACTATTTAATGAAAAGTTTGAATTTGATCAAGAGTCAAGTTGATTGATAGACTGCAATATCCTCTACATTTTTTAATTGATTACAAGTGATAAAATGATTGGTAAATGGAGAAAACGATTCATTTATATCATGTCGAATAAAACGGTTAATTATGCAGATTTAATTAAATTCAATTGTGGTTAAAGTTTGACAATTAGGTGTTTGATTTAACTATAGAAAGAATCATATGATGTGTTTCATAAAACAAGGTTTCGGTTGAGGAATTCCTCATCCGGTGAGGATTTCCACATGGCCGGTTGAAATTCTCACCGTTGAGAAATTCTCAACCGGTGGGGAAAACCTCAACCGGTAGAAACTCAACCGTTGAATTTTCCGTGCCGTTAAACTCAACGTGAGAAATTCTCACGGTGACGAAACCCACCGGCGAGAAAATCCTCACGTTAAAGTTGACAATTAGTGGTTAAGTTAACTATAGAAATACTATAGTAATCATAGAAATAGGTATTAAGTGATACCAAATGGGTAAATCGTGGTTAGGTAATTTGTAATGCTAGTGTCCATCAATTTCAACCCTTTTAATTGAACTTAAGGTAATTTTCGAATGTTAGTATGAATTTATTGTACAACTCATACCTTTGTGGACGGTAGCGTACTCCTAATGCACAATAGCATGATCCACGTCGATGAAAAACCGTCGACCCTCCACAACCGGTCGAGACACTTTTAACCAGTTCTACCGTTGAGGAATTTTATCAACCGGTTGAGGAATTTTCTCAACCGGTAGCCACTGGTTAAAAAAATCCAACCGGTTGAGAAAATTCCTCAACCGGTTGAGAAAAATTCCTCAACCGGTAGCCACTGGTTAAAAGTCTCACCGGTTGATGGAGTCGGTCGACCGGTTTACGTCGACCGGTTGTCGTAGTAAAAATACCCAACGGTTGACAATCCTCAACCGGTGATACCCATCTTCACCGGTTGCACTGGTTAAAAACCATCAACCGATTGAGAAATTTCCTCAACCAATTGCTATATTTGTAACCGGTTCCCACTGGTCAAATCATTCGTCAACCGGTTGAGACAATTCTTCATTGATCAACCGCTTTGCACAACTTAAAAAATTGCTCACTCCCTTTAGAAAAATCTTCAATCACTCAATTGAACGCCGACACCGGGGTCATTCTGCATCCAAAATTGTTTGAGGTGGTTGGGGACAAATCCTCAACGAGTTCACACTGCATTCCATAGGGGTCATTATCCATATGAGGAATGTTCCAACCGGTAGGCATAATGCGTATGCCTATGAAAAGTGGACTTAGCTAAATCGTTGGACTGGTTCTTACGGCTGAACGTCATTCGTCAACCGGTCTACTAATGTACTAACTATATATTTTAGCATAGATAAATGAATATTTTACAAATCTGATTAGGTTAAAGACGTACAAAAGCACACATGTCGACATGAATGATACCAATATATTACAATTTCATTTTGCCTACCATATTGAAAGAAGAGTATTTGGATATTCAAATAAAAGGCCTTAATCATTAATAATGTATGATCATCGAATCTCACAACTTCCAATAAACATGACCATATGGGAGATGGAAATGATAAATATTAGAAAAATAACAAATATCATAATAATAATTTTTCATTGCTCGTGTCGACGTCTTTGTACAAACAATAGCCACAATGGTTTGTTTTCTCTATTTCCCTCGTGTAAAACTAAATCACATGCTATTCTCGACGTATTTTAGCAGAATTACAAAAGTCGGATATCGTCATCGAATCACCATTTTTGAATCTCTGCATATGTCTAATGACATGCACTCCACAGTCCCACCTAAGAAAGAGAAAAGAAAAGCAAAACAACTTATTGAATGGTTGTCTAATTATACATCAGAAAAAAGAATATTAATGTGAGTTATGTATCATACTAACCCATTATCTTGGGTCGGAATGGAAGGAGCCCAATCAATGGAGAATTGGAAGACATCTTTCCCTATGTCATACAGTTTGAAGAACGTCTGACAAAATTCAACCTAATTTATTTTGAAAGTGGTTAAATAAATATAGAAGAGAAAAAAAAACCAAATAAAAAGGAAAACAAAAAGGAGAAGCATACCACTTTTTTCACACTCTTAAACCGGAACTCGTCCGACTCTTCGATCGTAATGAATCCAAAATTTGGATATCAAAGTCTTTGAAGTCAATGACGCACAGATACCAATGACCAGGGCAATCGTCATGCATTGGAATAAATAGCTGTAAAGGTAGGAAAACAATATATATGAGTTGGGCCACAAAAAATATAGTATATTATAGGTGAAAACGATATCTACTCTAAATTTCATATATGCAATTAAACATTACAAATAATTACTAACCTTCTCGCAATCATCCAATTCGCTAATGTACTTACTCACGATGGATGTTTTTCTATCGAAAAAAGGTTGAGGACTCCCGTACAAAATCATTTGCTAATAAGAAAACATAATACGAACATTAGTATATTGTACTTAATATGTAAGTAAACAACAAGAGAAATATGAGCTTACTGAAAATGTCGTGGGAAGATAGCATCTTATACTTCGTATGCCTATGAATTGTCTTTCAAAATAATTTAGCTTTGAGGCTTCTAGATTTATTACCTGTTGTTGAACAATAACTTCAATAAATTTATTTAACTAATATAGCACGCATTTGATATAAATGAGTAGGTACTTACAACATCCATCAAATTTTGTCTAGGACGTAAGCACTCAAAATCTCCACGAACTCCATGTTCATGACCAAAGTCAACAAGAAGCTCACTAAAATAATAATATGTTCAAACAAACTTGAATAAATTGGAAGCATATGAAGGCTAAAATTGTAACAACACATGTTGAATGTTCTAGACACGACAAACCTTTTTGACAATGCTCTATTGAAAACATAATCAGCGACAAGAGATTGAAGTACATTGAATGATTGAGTATCCACCACGTCTTCACGAATGGACATGGGGATTGACTAAATCGAAAACAAGACATAATTATTAACTATATATGTTAAGTATCAAAAATAAGAACAATGATATTAAACTATTTCTATTATACCTCTGATGCTTCACGTTTTACCATCTTCCTTAAATTGTGTACAAACGGGGAGACCTTGAATTTACTTGGTTTCCTCTCCCTTGATGTACGTGTTTTCATGACATGATTAGGATAACCACATAGTGCTCGTAATGGTTCCTAATATGGAAAATGCCATTAATATACATCTATTTACTATGTAATGGTTAAGTAGTTGTAAAGAAAATAATTTTTTCTTTTATATGATACATACCTTTCCATAATCTCTTCTACTCCTTTTGATTGGAAGTGGTAAAATATTTTGATTTTCGTCTGGAATGATATGCACTTCAATTGATGTAGCACATGCATCTTCATTCTTTTCATTCAAGTCCTCGGTGCATAACTTCTCATTTGACAAAGTGTGAAGATAATGTTCATTAACATTCATATTGTTCGTATCTTCCAAACTTCTCTCGCATGAGAGATGTCATTCTTCGTTCCTTCCTCGTGCATTCTCAAAGGTTTTCCACTTGATCTAAGGAAGAGACCTTTCACTGTAGTATAATTCTCCTCAAATTAGCCAAAATTTGATCACAACTACTACTACTTGCACCATAAGCCATATCAATTAGTTGTGTCTTTTAATTGTTGAAAGGTTTTATCCATCTCCATTAAGTTCCCACCATCAAACCTAGTGATATATACGAACGTGATTAATAACATCATAATACAAAAGGATCAATGCTAATATAGATAGTCACGATGAATATTGTAAAACACTTACTCGTTTAATAACATCTTTGTTTAGATTGATTACAAATTTCTCATCGTCCTCATTCTCACTCGCCATTGTCGTTGCATTTCCATCAACGCCAATCCCTTATCTCATTTTCTATCACCCATATTTTGAGCTACAATATATTCATCAAAATATAATACATATCAGATTTTAAATCACTAAAAACTTAAATAAATAGTAAACGACTTTCAAACTATAACTACATTCTCATTTGCATATCCACCAAGTTTTTTCAATCTTCGTTTCCTGTCAATACTTCATCATCTCCCCAAGCAGTAATCCGAGGAGAAGGTCGAGTATATAGCGGTAGAAATTTCTCTTCAAATGATATATGCTCGTGGTAGAATAAACTACGAGTATATTGACAAGATATATAGTTAATTCATAAATTATATTAAAACAAAATCGTAATTCACTATGATGTAAATTAATTACAAGGACATTACCATTAAAAACAATAAGCAACCGCAAACCCCACTTTGTTGTTCTTCTTAAACTCTTCAATCCCGTGCACAAGATAGGACAACACAAATTCTGCCCAATTCATCTTCTTTATTGAATCGATGTCTTCCACAAGATGTAAGAAAGAACGATTCACAAAAAGCTTCATTGTTGGGCACAATAATGCACCCAACACAAATAATACAAAACGAACTTTAAAATCGTTTCCACCCTCTTTATCCTCCCTAATTTGATTTTCTAACATCACTAATGGCAATCGCCCTTTTTTATCACAATATTTTTTACATAAATCATTCTTATGGCCAACATCTTTGTTCATGCCAATCTTGAACCCTCTTGCCCTCAATCCCATAATAAATTCAACATCAATGGGGATAATTTGATACAAGTATTATACAATTGTAACATATAAGTGTTCGGATTAAAACTATTTATCAACCAAAGACATAACCCATGATCAATTTTCCTACATCGAAGTTGCAAGAGGCTACCAAATCCTATTTCTTCTATGGCTGCTTTTGCTTTGGTTCCAATTTTTCAATCACTCTAATACTCTCTCAGGGGAGCATCGAGTCTGAAGATATAACTGAAAAGATACACAAACATCAAACATGTTTACATTAATATAATTTCCAACAAATACATAAGTAAAGAAATTAAATATTCATTACAAAAAAAATTACCTTTGGAACAAACACCCTTTTGAAGTGAATATTGTTTTGAACTTTCTTTGGACTTTGCTATGAAATTTTCTTTTTCTACTTTTGAAAGTGCATTCCACTTCTTGCCCAATTTTTTCCTCAACTACATTAATTGGTCACATAATTTAAATTCTAATTTTAAAATGTAATTATATTAGACATAGCAATATTATCCTTACATCATCATTTATCTTCACTCCTTTATCCTTCTCTTTCATCATGGCTAATTGATCGTTACTACAAAACAATTTCAAACAAATTTAACAATAACAACCACAAAAAATACATTAAAAAACATATTATTTTACATATTTCTATTTCCCTTACTAGTAATGTATCCAAGCGCCGATAGGCCTCTTTGGATTTCGAACAACTTCAAGACCATCGCGTTCGCTCCTAAAAATTAAATCAAATCATTTAAGTCAATTTTTATAATATGATTTCGGATATAATAAATCAAACATACTTTCACCACCACATTATCTCAACATAAGTTTTTTTCACATTTCAATAAATTTTATTTTTATATCTTACTACAATCAATCAAATGCCAAATAAATACAAATACCATTACAACTACAACATCCTCCCTAAATATCTTTACATTTAAAATGATGACAAAATTAACATATAATTTTTTTCAATGTTCAATAATCTAACCATCCTCTTTTTCTATAATGTAATCAATTCATAAATCTAACAAAAACATGAAATATAATGGACACAATATTGTAAAACACATAATTACTACTCACATTTTTTTTCCCTTTATATAGAACTCGCCAAATAATTAGGATACAAGCGCCGTTTGAGTAACAAACAATTGTGTCCTTTCTCAGCTTCTTTTCCTTAGTACTACACGCCCTCTTCTTCTTCTTCCAGCTACGTCTTCAATTCGGGTTTTAAACCATTAAATTTAGAACCTGAAAACAACCCCTTACACCTCTTAAACAAAATATAAAATATGAAGAAAACACAACGGTTATGAAGATTCCACTAAAATTCTCCGTGTGAAAGAACCGAAATTATCCGTCTGACAAAATGCAGGGGTAGGGGGGAGAGAAAGCAAAAATTCAGAAAATTTACATAAAATCTTCGAGAAGAAGAATCTAGCAGAAAAATAGCTGACCTGGACATCGGGAGAAATGAAGTCTAAGACTCGGATCTTGGCACCGACCTCGCCCACAATCCTGAGCTCGGCGGTCCTTGAGGGAGACTTCTTTGATGAGTGTCAAGACGTCGGCTTGGAGGAGGTTGGCCCCGGTTCACGACGATGGTGGTCTCCACCCACCTGTGAAGACGTCTTTGATCCTGGTTGACGGCGAAGGTGGTCTCCACCTAGCTGTGGAGACGTCTTTGATAAGGTCTGCGACGTCGCCCTCGAAGAGGTTGGCCCGGTTGAAGCCGACCGTGGTCTTCACCCAGCTGTGGAGAATCAGTGGAGAAAAACGGGAAAAGGGAAATGGGTGAGCTGAGGAAGTCGGCTATGGAGGATGCGTGAGACAGCCAGCTATGGACGGAAGAAAGATGAGAGCGGAAATGGGTGAGCTGAGGAACGGCTATGGAGGATGCGTGAGGAAGAGAGCAAATTTGGGGGGAAAAGGAGGAGAGATGGGGGAGAGAACGGGAGGGGGAGGTACCCGGTAGAAATTTTTTTTGAAATTTTTTTTTTTTCATTTTCATTTGGACGGCTGAGATTTAATCATTTTCATCCAATGGATGAAAAAAAATGGAGGCATGGTACCGAAGGAGGTATTGTAGAATTTCCCTTTAAAATAATAACCAATATTCATTCTTTTAAAATTAGATTGTTTTGACTGTAGAATGCAATGTCGAGCGAGAACCATGTGCTTGCAGTCCCGAACAAGTGAACCCCATGGCGACGAACAAACTCCTTGGAGAAGAAACCATAAGCTTTGGCCACCTCCTCAACTTATTGAGGTTCTGCCTCAATATCCACCTGCAAAACCTTTGACATATCTGAAGCAGCCTTTCTAGCATTCTTAGCAACCAGAGCAGTGTATCTAGCAGTTTCTGGCATTTTCATCCTCTAGTAATAAGTGAGGGCAGTAGGAGTGCTCTAACGATTAGAATGATCCTCCAAACATAATCAGCCTGCGGCACAGTTGAGGCAATTGCATCAACCTCATAAGCAGGGGCACTGAACTTGACCTTGAATGCGGTCGAGACTATAATTGCAAACAAACCGCCAACCAAAATCCCAAAGCCTTGCATGGCAAAGACAGCAACAATGATGGCACCAGGAGTCTTCTTATTAGTATATTCAGACATGATGGTGGCTGAAAGAGGGTAATCACCACCAATCCCAAACCCAAGCCAGAACCGGAAGAAGCATAGAGTGCTCATAACAGATTTTGGGCTACTGCCAAAGGAAAGCCCCGAGGCAACAAAGCATATAACCATGAGCATAAGAGTCATGCCATAGACCCGCTTCCAGCCCATCTTGTCCCTAAGCCAGCCAAAGAATAGCTGGCCAGCAAGAGTTCCACATAAGGCCACCCCATTAACAGCAACAGACACATTAGGAGGAAGCGTCCCAGGCTTGGATGCACTATCAACATGGTAGTATAGGCGACCGAGCAGTTTCGTGACAAGGGATATGCAGAAAAGATCATAGGCATCAGTGAAGAACCCCATTCCAACAATGATGATTGTAGTGAAATGATACCATTGTGTTTTTGCTACGTCCAGTGCGTTGAGCACTCGCAATTGTTCCCGGGCCATGCCTCACTACCTCCCCCTCTTTGTTATCTCTTCCTAAGAAATATCTGTAGAAGTCCAAAACAAAAACAACAAATGATAAGAAGAAGAAACACCCAATTCCCTTTATTTGTATGACTTTTCTACATGAATTTCTTTGCAATATCGATTACGGGAACACCCTTCCCAACTTGTATTATTCAACTATACAAGATACAAAATTGTCTTCCAATGTGTCTCAACACTTAGCCTGAGTTAGAGTACAATGATTAGAACCCTTAAGCATTCAAAGACAACATCTCATGCTCTGTCTCAGAGATGTAGAGGCATTTTTCAATGACCCAGCTTGCAAGTTACAATTTGAATTTCAAAACCAAAGAGCCTACTGGTGGTTATGCATCTGCCATAACCGCCACAATTGCTTGCATAACCACCAAGATGGAGGAACTGCTTGCATAACCACATAGTTGGAGACACTGCTTCAGACCAAGATGTTTCCTTGCACCAGCCATCATCACCACAACCATCTGCTAATCCCTTATAGCTGAATGTTGTCTTGATCACTCACTTGCTGCCACTAGTTAGCTAGCATCTGAACCAACAGCATGCACCGACCAGCTGACCAGGTGTCTGGTGCATCAATGTGCCTTCCATACACTGATGTGTGAGCATGTGTCATGTCAAGGTGCCCATGGCCTAGGCATGTGTCTAGCTCCCTTCATTAGGTCAAGGCTCCACAGCAACGAGCCATGGCATTACGCCCATGACTATTCCTTCCTGGTGCACAGGGCATTGTGCCCCTATGCCATACATAGGCATCATGGGTGTGAGTCAATTGCACGTCTAATGCCCCACCAAACCATGGCATTACGTCCATGGCTTCCTCGTTGCACAAGGCTTAGGTGCCCTTGTGCCAGCACGGGGAGGAGGTAGGCCGCACCAGACCCCATGCCATTGCGGCCACGGGGTGCATGCCACACATGTCATGGAGCCCATGTGTGCGTGCTTGAGTGTTGTCCATGTGTCCTAGGCACGCCTAAGGCTGTGCCATGGTGCGGTCAAGGCCTTCCCTTGGTACTCCTTTGAGTCACTTACCCCCCTTAAAGAGCAATACGAGTCAGTCTTAAGATGTTTGGAGGAGACATCACACCTACTTGAGGAGACAATGAAATATTTAAATAATTATAACTTATATTCCAAAATAAACATCACTCTCGATTTGCACCGACTCCACAGCCAACATATGCCTAGTGCGCGCGCGGTGCGTGTCGAGTGCACACGCAGTGCCTCTCTGACTCGCTCACGATGCCTGTCTGGCTCGCCCGCGGTGCCTGTCTGGCTCGCATATGACCTCCTCATTTTAACTCCTTGGGTTTGAATCACCAAACCTCCAGGCCATCCTTGCTCTCTGTCTAAGCTCCCATGAGTGCAAGGCCTACCCATGAGACCCTTTCCTCCAATATTGGGTCAAGAGGCTAAGGGGTTGACAATAACATATAACCATTAACACCCCATTAATGGTTATTTCAATTTTTTTTTTATAAAAAAAGTAATATTTCGAGATGATATACGTTTTTCATAAAAAAAAAAAAATTTATTTATGTATCATATATTTATTCTTATATTAATTTAAAGTGTTAAGTGTTATATTAATTCATATAGACTTATTATGAATACTTATTTATCAAAATAAATATTAATAATTGTTATCAATTTATTTTATATTTTTTATTAAAGAAAATATCTTTTTCATATTATTTTATTCCAAAAATGTCTTTTTCATATCATTTTATTATGACTTTTCATACATAATCATCCTTCTCATTGATTCCCGTTATAACCCATATACATCTATACCATAAAAGTACAAAGATCTCCAACGCTAAAGTCGTCTGAAAGCAAAAAACTGAAAAACAAAACAAACGCGATTTCAATGTCAATGTCTAAAGTCTAAACTGTGGCCCAAAAAAATGACAGCGGTCAAACTTATTCCCATATTGGAAACCTATGGCCCCCAAAAATAAAAGGGAGAATTACCCTTAAGGGTAGGCTGGGGAAAAAAATGACCAATGAGGGTGGGTAAATTTGATAATTATTGTAAAGGGTAGGGTAAAATTATGATAATTCCTCCAAAGGCCTCATTTTGTTTAAATGCCAATACTACCCTTAATAAGTGAAAAGCAAGCAAAGTGAAAAGCAACAGTTCTCCCAAAATAAAAAAGAGTTTATTCTCCCTTTCTTTAACCTACCCGGAGCCGAGTTGTAGAAGAAAAAGGGGAAAGGAAAAAGGTGCGCACTTCAGGTCATTAAATTCTCCCTTTCTTTAACCTACCTGGAGCCGAGTTGTAGAAGAAAAAGGGGAAAGGAAAAAAGTGCGCACTTCAGGTCATTCTCTGCAACCGATACACAAAACTTGTTTTTTTTTTTTTGTGAATCTAGTAAGAAATCCATTAAAGGTCAATTTTTTTTTTTTAATACAAAAAAAAAAACGTCAGTTTATGGAAAAATAAATAAATAATTTAAAAATCGGATTGAATCAAGGAAAAGTTAATAATTTTAACAATGTAGCTGTAAGATATTAGATCTCAAATATTGAATGAGGTTTTGAGAAAGAAATTACATTTTTTTTAAATGTTATTTAAATTTATTATTTTGAATTTTTTTTATATTATTTAGGTCATATTGAAGATGTGTTTTTATTTTTAATTTATTTTCTGGGTGGGTTGTTTTATATGATTATTATTGATTTCCATTGAAAAGGTTTGCACTTTAGTTTTGTTGTTAAGACTTTTTGACATGATTGAAGAAAAAATGTTCTCAGTTGTTTCATGCTTGTTTGGGACCACTTTGTTTATGTATTTATAAACATATTTAGATTGTCATTGAAAACTGAAATCCCCTTTGTACGAGACCACTTTGTCTTTTATTATGAATTTGTTAAAGAGTTAAGATCACTATATTTTTGTTATAAATTTGTTACCTTTTTGTATAAGTATTATTTTGGTATGATGAGTCGAATGCCTAGTAGTTTGAAGGTTGTGTAAAAGAACCATTATTTCAGTTATAAAGTATAAGTACAATACAAATGCAATATAGTTACAATGAAAAAATATTAACATTATGATACATTACAATATACCAAAATGACAAAATATTGAATTATTTTTTACTGAATTGGCATTTCTAGGCTATCATGTTGTATTCCTATCATAAAGCATCCTTGCAAGCCAAAATTATATAAAAAAAACAACAACAAAAATACACTATTGTAATTTCAATACATAAAGTTGTTGATGATAATCCAATGATGGATAAAAAAAAAAATCTATAAAATTAATTTTTTTATATAAAAATATAGAGGTATAATAAAAATACAGTACAAATACAATAACATTACGATACATTACGATAAGGTAAAATTTTGAAAATGGCAAATTTCTTATGAAACTGGGCAATTATGGGTTCTTTGGCATATCCCTAACATGTATAATATACAACAAATATTGTTATTTATTATATAAAATATGTCTCAATTGATTATAATTTTCATTTGTTTATTTTGTGTTCGTTGTAAAATTTTCATTGATTGTAATATTGTGAAATAGTTGTTGATGATAATCCAATGATGGATAAAAAAAAATCTATAAAATTATTTTTTTTATATAAAAATATAGAGGTATAATAAAAATACAATACAATAACATTGCGATACATTACGATAAGGTAAAATTTTGAAAATGGCAAATTTCTTATGAAACTGGGCAATTATGGGTTTTTTGGCATATCCCTAACATGTATAATATACAACAAATATTGTTATTTATTATATAAAATATGTCTCTCAATTGATTATAATTTTCATTTGTTTATTTTGTATTCGTTGTAAAATTTTCATTGATTGTAATATTGTGAAATAGTTGTTGATGATAATCCAATGATGGATAAAAAAAAAATCTATAAAATTAATTTTTTTATATAAAAATATAGAGGTATAATAAAAATATAGTGCAATTACAATACAAATACAATAACATTACGATACATTACGATAAGGTAAAATTTTGAAAATGTCAAATTTCATATGAAACTGGGCAATTATGGGTTCTTTGGCATATCCCTAACATGTATACTATACAACAAATATTGTTATTTATTATATAAAATATGTCTCAATTGATTATAATTTTCATTTGTTTATTTTGTATTCGTTGTAAAATTTTCATTGATTGTAATATTGTGAAATAGATTGATTTGATTGTCAGTGAAAGAAGACGTACTTCTGAATTGGTAAATGGACTTGGAAAATTCCATTTATGGCTACCTTCATGAAGGAGGGGAGATTGTACCTAAGGAGGATAAACAAATACAATATAAGGGTGGACAACAAAAAGACATGTACATTGGACAAATGATGTCATATGCTGAATTTGTTTCAAAGGCATGTGAACGGTTGGATATTAATTCAAATGGATATACATTTCATTACACCCTTGAGTTTGATCCATCTGCACTTCAACAGTTGGATGATGATGAGGACATGCATATGATGTTATCCCATAGTTAGGATTATGCTCGTATTTATGTATTAAAACGGACTCGAAGAGTAGAAGTTGAAGGAGGTATAGTCAATGTGCAAAATGATTATTGGTAAGTGATATATCTTGTATTAGTTGTCATTAATTCCATGATGCAAAGTGCTTTTAATATTAATTAACTAAGTGTGCTATAATATGCAGTCACAATAGTACGGAGGAAACACACAATTCAGTTGCATCATGTCAAGCAAACAATGAGTCTAATTTAGGACTTTCTCAAGGCTTCATGTCCAGATGTGCAGAAACTGAAGTTATGCCACATGATTTAAGTCTTTGTCCTCAACCTATTATTGGGAGTGGCATAGTTTTCCTAATGCAGATGAATTTAGAAATGCATTATATACGATGTCATTAGTTGGTAGATTTCAATACAAATTCAAAAAGAACTCTCCAAAGCAAATATCTGTGTGTTGTTTAGTGGATGGGTGCCCTTGGAGAATAACTGCTAATTCAGTAGGCACAACCAAAATTTTGAAGGTTAACATCTTCATTGATGTACACAATCATTGTGCAGATGTTGATGTTCAAGCCAACCTTCAATGCGGGGAAGGAGAGGTGCTCGTGTCATAGAGCAAGTAATAAGGGCAACCCCTCAGTATTTGCCCCGTCAAATTTGCAAAGACTTCAGGAGTCAGTATGGTGTTTCATTGAGTTATAAGCAAGCTTGGACATACAAAGAAATGGCAAAAGAGAGAATATATGGTTTTCCAGAAAACTCATATATGTTGTTGCCATGGTTATGTCAGAGATTGGTAGACATTAATCCAGGGACGATTGCTGAATATAGCAGACAAGATGGGCATTTTTGGCAATTGTTCATTGCACATTCTTTTTCAATTCAAGGGTTTTTAATGGGTTGTCGACCTGTTATTGCAATTGACTCAACTCATTTGAGTGGACCGTATAGGGGCTCTTTATTTTCTGCAACAGCTTATGATGCTAATGATGACATATTCCCAATTGCATTTGGTGTTGTAAGTTCAGAAAACTATGAGGATTGGTTATGGTTTTTGCAGAAATTGAAGGGCATACTTCAAGATAAAGAGGTAGTCATAATATCAGATAGGCATCAAGCAATCCTTCGTAGTGTTTCTCAACTTTTTGGAGTAGAAAATCATGCATATTGTTATCGTAATGTGAAAGAGAATTTTAGTAGCTATGTGACGAAACATAGTATGAAGGGAAAAAAAATGTAAAATGGATGCATTGTTGCTACTTGATAATGTTGCGTATGCTAGGTTGGATGATGATTATGTTGTAGCCATGGGAAAATTAAAGACATATAACAGTGACCTAGCGAAGTGGGTTGAAGAGAACAGTCCACAACATTGGGCAATGTCAAAGTTGCCAAAAAACGATGGGATAAGATGACAACTAATCTTGCTGAATCATTCAATGCTTGGTTGAAGGAGGAACGTCATTACACAATTTTCAACTTAGTAATGACACATATGGATAAGTTTGCTCATCTAGCATGTGATCATATGGGTTCTACAGAAAATTGGAAAGCTGCAATTGGCCTAAAGACCGAGGAAAAGTTGTTGGAAAACATTATAAAGAGTGGGTCATTGCCTGTATATCCCTATGTTGGTGGTGTGTTTAAGGTATTCAATATGAAAGTATATGTAGACGTGAATTTGAGAGAGCGTACATGTACTTGTAAGGCTTGACAAATGGCTGGAATACCTTGTGAGCATGCATGTGCAGCAATACACCAGATGAAACAAGATGTTTATGAATATGTTGACTCATATTTCAAGCTTCCAATGCAAGAGTTGATATATTCTGGACACTTCAATTCAATTCCAAATCACAATATGCCTATAGTTGATGCTGATGGATGTGTTCGTGATGCTCAAGGTCGCTTATATCCTTCACTTAAACCTCCATGCTCAAAACGACCACCTGGAAGGCCTCGACACCGTCGAATAGAGTCTCAATTTAGTTCAAAAAGGCTTATCTTCTGTTCACGATGTCAAGTTGCAGGCCATAATCGAGCTTCATGCAAAAATCCATTACCCGCTCCATGATTCTAGTGTTATGCTTGTTTGGTGACATGCTACTTTTTATCTTATTTTGATTGTGATGATATGTGTGGTTTATGAAATTAGAATCTGTAAGAATTTGTTTTGGAACTTACTTATTTACTTGATTGTCATGACAAAGATGTTTGTATTACATATGCCACTATTTTAGACTTATGATCTTATCATTATTTAGGGTGGTTTGTAACCATGTTTTTAATGTTATTTTGAAGATCATTATTGACTTTGTACATGTTCATTACATTTGTTTAACTTGTTTTCCATTGAAATACAGGTTACATCATGGCATCTTCAAGTGCTTCATTTAGAAAATAAGAGGTAATACTAGAAATGGTGAATATCTACTTTATCATAACTGTATGTGTAAATGTTCACCCAGACAGAGGGCGGCTGTTAGAATCTCTGAATCAAAGGATAACCCAAATAGGTTATATTATTGTTGTCAATATGCAAATACTAGAGATGACTGTCATTTCTTTAAATGGGCATTCCCGAAAGGAAATGGTGATGGCAACACCTACCAAGAACCAGAAGAGGTTGTTCAAAGAAGAATGTATGGCGTGGATGAAGATTTTAAACATATTTTAACAAGAATTGAGTTCATGCAGAAAGTAATTGTAGTAAGACTACTTTTATTTTTTGTTCTATGTTTGAAAATTGCTTAATCATACACTTACTTCATGTCTATTAAGTTTTGGATTATATATGTAATGCTTAATTGTATTGTACTTTGATGTATTTGTATTTGGAGTTATTTGTAATAGGTTATTTATCTCCATTATGTGGACTTGTATTAGATTTTTAATTATAATAGTTCACAGTTTTGCCTACATTTTTAATTACATTTACAACATAAATTCACTAACATTACGATAAAAAAAACACTAACTATATGATAAATTACAACATAAACTAACAATGCAATCTTTTGACTAAATAAAGTCCAATTTCTTGGGTTGATTACCAATTTCTTATATATAATGTTCAATAATTTTTTTTTTTTTTTTTTTTTTTGTAACCTCAAATTAGAAATGTCTTCTTAGCTTTGATAATGAGCTGTTGTATTTCTTTTTTTAAAAAAAAAAATTGCAACGATTTGAAAACATTATAGAATAGAATTATTCATAAACTTATTTGCCTGTAAAAATAAATTATATTAATTTTTTAATTTATTAAATTAAAATCTATTTATTATTTTTCTATTTTTTTAATAATTTTTTTCGTTGAAATGGACTCAAAATGGTAGCTTTTACCATGCAAAACTAGAGTGTAAAACCTTTTGTCATTTAGTTATAAAGACTTTGAAATACTTGAAATCACTCTCTTATAGGTTTCTTGAAAATGTAATATGTTTAATAGGAATTTTTTAAAATAAGATAAAATAATAGACCTCATTGTGTGTTTATTACTATAGTGAAAAAAAATTGCTACAATGAATCAGTGATTGTGCAATTTTATGTTGTTGGAGTTATAATAATAGACCTCATTGTGTGTATATTTTATGGGTTAGATTTCTCATTGTATGACAATATAATTATGAAATCAATCTCATATTTTGGAGTTTGGGAAATGATGAGAGATTTAAACAGGTTAGCATAGGCTTAATGGTTTTTTTGCCATGCTGAATATTTTTTGCACGTCAGTTTGATCCCAAACTTTGTGAAGTACAACAAATATGACAGTCTTTTTGTTTTGTTCTTGATGTTGTTATTTCAATTCTGCTTTGGCAGAAAAAAAATAAAATAAAATTGATCACCCAAGTAGCTGAGCTAAGTTATCCCAGATTGGCCTATCATTGATGCGTTGGAGTTATCAATGTGTGATATCATTTTGATACCATGGAGTTTGGGAAATGATGAGTTGACAGTGCAATGCCTACAACAATTCAGAGAAATTAGAAGATCACAAACAAATGATGCCATAACAATAATTATTAATAAATAGTAGCAGCTATGAGTTCCAAACAAATTAGTTGATGTAAGCCAATTTGTAAAAAAATATCAGACTAGTAAATTTGGAAGTGGAACTCCATCAGACTATAAAAAAATATCAACAACTATAAACCAAAAAAATTACAACATCACTGATCCATAGCCTGGTAGACATTTTCCCTGACTTCATTTTCTAGAGACATTATCAGTTGTGTTAGGAGTTTTTCCCTGTACTTTATGACCTCGTCCTGTACAAAAGAGTAAATAATATAATATTAAGAAAAATTCATGATCATAAAATATATATATATATATATATATATATATATATAATACATTTGCAATTGCACGAGAAATTCCACGGTTACTCCATAATTGCATAAACTTGATTACAAATACGCCACAATCCGTTCTGCAAATAGTAATTAAGGAAATTATAAGTTAATTGGGAATCAAATTAGTAAATTTATTAATTGATTTGCTTTCCATGGTTAAAGAGGAATACAAATCTTGCAACTTACGGATTCAATTGTTGGACAACTTCTGGAACAACAAATTCAAATTCTGTCATGTCCACTGATGGTCTTCTTTCTTGAATCCCAATGACAGTTGACAAAACGTTCACCTTAACACAATATACAATTATAAATATGGACATCTTTAAAAAAATAATGACAACGATTCACATAAGTAATTGGACTATAACTATATTTACCAGTTTCTCTATGAAAGCATCCATCCGTTTTTTCCTTCCGTCAATTAATGAATCCAACAACTCGATTCTTTTCACATGAATATTCAAAATGATTAAATACCAATGATTTTTCCTGCATATTGGTATGAACAACTAAAAGGAACAAAAAAATAAAAATAAAACAATGATTTTATCAAATTAGTTGTGTTCATGTATTTTCTGCACAATACTTAAAAATATCCAACTACAAAGTACTTTTATTAAACTAAATAAAACCTGTTCATATGTGCACAACTGAGTATTTTTGAAATATTTCCATAAATTGTCACATATGTATTTTGGAGATAAGGAACTCCTCTTGTTTTCCACATCAGACTGTAATAAAAAAATTACAAACCATACATTAGATTAAAACAATCTACGTAAAACAAGAAAACCAATCTACAATTCTTACAACATATCTTACCACAAAGTTTGGAGATAAGAAATGCTTCCTATTTTCTTTATCCATACCATTCAAAATTCGACAATGCATGGTTACAACCTTCATGTAAATTAATGAAAATTAGATATATAGTTTTAGAGTAATTTTATCCTAACTTCACATAACTAAATATGAATACCTTATTGTCAACCAATTTGTCGGGTCCCAAGCATTTCAAACTTGTTTTTGATTTTTAATAGAATCAAAACAGCAGAAAATACATCTCAGTTGATTCCAAGTTTAACTAGGGATCCAGGAACATAAGAAAGTAGCTCAGAACAACATTTTCTAAGAAATTTGACCACTTCCATGATTACATTTATTAAGGAGTTCAAGGATTCAATATTTTTTCGCATATATTTTCCTCCAGCTTCTCGGTATCCAGACAGATTACCTAAATCAACCTCTATCAACAGTCATAATACTAAATAAATTGGTGATTACTACCAAAAAGTGCTATTTTGTAGACCTAATTATAATGGTTTTAAGCACCTTTGAGTAGTAATCATATTCATTTAACCCAATTAATTCATTAAGGTCCTTAGTAATTGGTTTTAACCATTTTGTGGCAAGTTTACATGTTTTTATCAGCTTATGAATCAATTCAAGCATACCAAATGATGGAGGAGCTACTTGGACAAGTTAAAGCAAGGATTTTGGAAGTTTACAGGCTTGAATTTCAAGTGGAAACACGAGCACAAACAAAAGGATAGCCATTTCGCAAGGCAAGGCAAAATACCTTGCCAAAATGCAATTTTCGCAGGGTGAAAATGCACCTTGCCAAATTTGGCAAAGTGAATTTACTCATGATGCGAAAATATGGCACTTCGCATCATGAGTAATTCACCTTGCAAAAATTTCGCAAGGTAACCTTTTACCTTGCCAAAATTTCGCAAGTAACCTTTTAACTTGCCAAATTTCCTCTGTTTCTCCACGCACGCACCACCGACTTCCCAGATATTTTTAGCTTGATATTTTCTCGTGTAAATTCCTTTTGTAACCTTGTATTCAACCGACATAAGGCTTTATCTTGTAATTTTGCTATATATAGAGGTGCACAACACCTCCAAAAGGGAATGATTGGGGGGATCGATCCTCTGTACATTAACTTAGAAATATATAAAGCTCTGTTTTTCTCTCTTCTCCGGTTCTTCCCCATTTCTATTTTCTTAGTAGCCAAACAGCCTCTGAGGACTTTTCCTTAGAGGATGATTGGCTAAAACTTTTAAGTTTCTCAAAGTATGGATGTTATGTGATGGCTTGGATGCAATCCCATGGAAATTTCTCGCACCTGGAAGGTAAGGTAGTCGTTTTTCATTAATGGTTCATTAATGCAAAGTTTGGTTTTTATTTCCTTTGGACAACTTCCAACGGCCAATACTTGATAAGCTTTTGGATTTCTATCCATTAGTTATCTCCTATGAGCTATTGGAAGGTGAGGTTTTCAATTCCAAGTTTTGCATTAATCTGTTAGAACCAATTTCAATGGCCATTGAAAGGTGAGTTTATCACCTGGAATGACTTTGAGTTGCCAATATTTGGTAAGCTTTTAGCTTTAGACCATTAGTTATCTCTTATGAGCCATTCAAAGGAAGTCTAAGGTGAATAACCATTGATGAAATTCACTACCATCTGTTTTGCCATTTTAAAGGATTAAAACTTGATTTGCTAAATCCATATCGGTTCGGGAAGCAAGCATCACCATAGTTGCAACCCCAACGCGAGGAGCCTATCCTGAGATTTCCAATTTGCATAAGAGCCAGAGCATAGCTATCCTATCTTTGAGAAACTTGTTTTTACACTCTTTCATTTTAGTCTTTAATGTTAGCTTAAATTAGTTTAAATCTCTCTAAAACATTTACATCTTCTTTTAAAGCTAACATCCATAAGAAAATCACCTATTTTCCTAATTTGAATATCACTAGTGTTTGCGAAAACCCTTCCCAGTGAACGATCCTAGAACCACTATGCTATAATAGCTTGGCTACTTTAGTAATAGTATTTAAGGTATAAATTTTGTTGATACGCCTTTAAAGCTAAACTACCATAAGTCGCATCAATTGGCACAACCCAATTCCAAATGGGTTTCAGAATTAGACCAATTGCATCTAAACAAAACCATGTTGATTCATCATCAAATCTTCTAGCTAATCACAAACACAAGCAAATACAACAACACTAATAACAATTGTGAGTCCGTTTGGATGCTGAGAAAGTAGAAAATAAAAATTAAAGAAAAAAAGTGAACTCAAACAAAAACCCAAATACCCGATACCCACATTCTTTGTAATCTCAAACAAAATCAGTAGCCTAGAAATCTTTTCTTAAAAATGAACTCAAACAAAAAAACACCCAAACAACTCCTCTAATAGAGCCTAGAAATCTTAAAATTATTTTAGGACCTGCAACACGTGAACTCAAAAACCCTAAACAGAGCACTTGCATATGTGAACCAAAATAAAGAATTAGAGTTTTAGAGATAGAAGTACTAGGAAATGAGACTCAATTGCTCTATTAAAATCCTAAAACCCAAAATAAATTTGGATTGAGGGTTACCTTTGATCAGATCAACAATGTCGAATGAAAATGGAGCGTCTTTCCAACTGTATAGTCTCGGATGGAGAGTAATGGAGGAGGAGAATGAAGAAATTATCGCTTTGGGGATGAGGTGAGAGTTGAAGATGCCGGTTGCAGAAAGCTACAAGGATGGGTGGGCTAGGGTCAGGCGTCGGGTTGAGAATCGTACTTGGATTGGGATAGATTTGGAAGGCTTTGTGAGAACTTTACCTTGGACTAGTGGGGAAGTGTGCTTGAAGTATCAGTTACCCGGTGAAGATCTCGACGCTTTGATCTCGGTTACTAACGATGAGGATCTTGAACACATGATGCTCGAGTACGATCGATTGTGCCACCCATCCAACAAGCAGGCCAGACTCAGGTTATTTCTCTTCCGCTGACCCCTCCTGCATCCACCAGTTTCGGTTCCAACGAGACCAAATCGGAGCGGCAGTGGTTCGTGGACGCACTGAATTCTATGCAGATCCAGCCTCTGGAAGGTTCTTCACCTCAGGCGGCGGCCTCCGAGACCAATCCGTGGGGAAGTGTGCTTGAAGTATCAGTTACCCGGTGAAGATCTCGACGCTTTGATCTCGGTTACCAACGATGAGGATCTTGAACACATGATGCTCGAGTACGATCGATTGTGCCGCCCATCCAACAAGCAGGCCAGACTCAGGTTATTTCTCTTCCCGCTGACCCCTCCTGCATCCACCAGTTTCGGTTCCAACGAGACCAAATCGGAGCGGCAGTGGTTTGTGGACGCACTGAATTCTGTGCAGATCCAGCCTCTGGAAGGTTCTTCACCTTAGGCGGCGGCCTCCGAGACCAATCCGTGGGGAAGTGTGCTTGAAGTATCAGTTACCCGGTGAAGATCTTGACGCTTTGATCTTGGTTACCAATGATGAGGATCTTGAACACATGATGCTCGAGTACGATCGATTGTGCCGCCCATCCAACAAGCAGGCCAGACTTAGGTTATTTCTCTTCCCGCTGACCCCTCCTGCATCCACCAGTTTCGGTTCCAACGAGACCAAATCGGAGCGGCAATGGTTCGTGGACGCACTGAATTCTGTGCAGATCCAGCCTCTGGAAGGTTCTTTACCTCAGGTGGCGACCTCCGAGACCAATCCGTGGGGAAGTGTGCTTGAAGTATCAGTTACCCGGTGAAGATCTCGACGCTTTGATCTCGGTTACCAACGATGAGGATCTTGAACACATGATGCTCGAGTACGATCGATTGTGCCGCCCATCCAACAAGCAGGCCAGACTCAGGTTATTTCTCTTCCCGCTGACCCCTCCTGCATCCACCAGTTTCAGTTCCAACGAGACCAAATCGGAGCGGCAGTGGTTTGTGGACGCACTGAATTCTGTGCAGATCCAGCATCTGGAAGGTTCTTCACCTCAGGCGGCAACCTCCGAGACCAATCCGTATTTTCTGTTTGGGTTGGATAAAGGGCTCGCTCTGCCTCCCCCCGTGAAATTACAGGATCCAACGCCTCCACCCATGGTTCCAGATGTGCTTTCCAAGGATCATTCAGTGAGATCGGATCCAGGATCGGAAATTCCTTATAAATTATAATTTTAGAATTTAATTGAGGGTAAACTGGTCTAATAAAAATGTTAGGCCTTCAGAAGAATTATCAAATTTACCTACCCTCATCGGTAATTTTTTTCCCTAGCCTACCCTTAAGGGTAATTCTCCCAAAATAAAATGGGTAGCTGGCGGTTACCCGGGGCCCACAAAAGTGAAAACCAATGGCACGCAAAATGGTTACTTGGCTGTGACGCTGTTGACGCATCCACGCATAGCCACAAAATCTCTTCCATTTTTTTTGAACACTTCCCACTCTTCCTTTTCACATTTGAATATATAGGCTATGTTTCGTCGGGAAAAATGCGCGGTAAATAAAATAGAGAGGAAAAGTGAAAAAAATAAAAATAAAAATTAATAAATTATTTTTATATTTTTTTTTGAAATTTACTTTACTTTATTTTTTTTATTATATAAAAATTAAATAATTTTAAAATATATAAATTTATAATTAATTTTAATTATATTTAATTTTAAAAAAAAATTTATAGTAAAACTAAATATAAAAAAATTGTTTTCTTTTACATTTTTTTTTATAGGTACTTTATGAGAACTAGAGGTTTTCCCAAAGTGAAATTACACGGAAGCATACGAAATCAAAATTGTTGATTTTTAACACATCCAATCTCACCATTCTTTTAATGAACTTGAGAATTGAGAAATGGGAATGCTTTCATATGAGAGGTTTTCCCAAAGCGAAATTACACGGAAGCTTCCGAAATTAAAATCGTTGATTTCTAACACATCCAACTTCACAATTCTTTTAATGAACTTGAGAATTGAGAAATGAGAATGCTTTCATATGAGAGGCTTTCCCAAAGCGAAATTACACGGAAGCTTCCGAAATCAAAATCGTTGATTTCTAACACATCCAACTTCACCATTCTTTTAATAAACTTGAGAATTGAGAAATGGGAAGCTTCCAAAATCAAAATCGTTGATTTCTAACACATCCATCTTCACCATTCTTTTAATGAACTTGAGAATTGAGAAATGAGAATGCTTTCATATGAGAGGTTTTCCCAAAGCGAAATTACACGAAAGCTTCCGAAATCAAAATCATTGATTTCTAAGCACCGATTTGACATCTAATATTAACTATAGCTTACATCTAGGCAAACCAAATATATATATATATATATATATATATATATATATATATATATATATATATATATATATATATATATATATTGTTTTCCCTTCCCTGGTATTTGCTAATCACCAAACATACCAAGGTTTTGTTCAGGTTAGGTATCACTCTCTATCTAGTTTTTAATTTTAAATTTAAAAAATGCATATAGATAGGGTGTAAAATCAGGGACTCATTCAAAACCTATTATTAGAAAAAAAAATTATTAGAAAAAGATTAAAAACTACTTAAATTCAATTGAAAAATTATGTAAATAGTCATAACATAATTTAGAGTTTAAGGTCAGTGATTTAAGTGTTGGTTCACTCTCATGTAAAATTCTTATTAAAAAAAAAAATCATAAAACTAAGAATCACATATGAGTGTAAACCAACCAGGTATATTTCTTAAAAATTTATTTATTTTGACAAATTTTCCAAAAAAAAAAAAAAAAAAAGAAAAATTTTATACTTTTTTTTTTTTTTTTTCTTTAAGTCATCCACACATTAAAAAAATAATTTTCTAAAAATACTTTTTCCCCTGGTATTTGCTAATCACCAAACATACCAAGGTTTTGTTGAGGTTCGGTATCACTCTTTATCTGGTTTCTAATTTTTAAATTTAAATAATGCATAGGGATAGGGTATAAATGAGGGACTCATTCAAAATCTAATTTTAGCCCTACAGTACATTAAATTTAAATAATGCATAGGGATAGGGTATAAAATCAGGGACTCATTCAAAATCTATTTTTAGCCCCACAGTACACGTAGACAGTGAGTCTCTATGCCATGGTTTCCCCATAATGCATAGGGATAGGGCATAAAATCAGGACTCATTCAAAATCTATTTTTAGCCCCACAGTACACGAAGACACCAATAGGGGCAAGCTTGCCCTTTTTCAAATGATATGCACCAAACATATATATATATATATATATATATATATGGCGACTGACCCTACAGAAATGGACCTTGAAGTTCTGAGAGAGCGGGCACACTAAACAGTCTCTGCTGTTTAGAATTTTCTTCCGTGGGGATGAAAGAACTGCTAGGGGTTTTGCCAATGTATGAACCAGTGCTTTCTGCTTTATGAAGCAATTTGCAGAGCCCATCTCTGACAGAAATAGTATTACATAATGCTTAAATAAATTGAAATCTGGAGAGGCTGTAATGAAGCTCTGGGCTAAATGTAATCGGGTTGCTATGCATCTTTCCTGCTTCTACGTACAAGATAAGTTTGCCTTATTATCTGTATCTATGCTATATATGAATTATAACTTAATTTAAGTTATTTAAGTAATTAAGTATGTTTGGTAAAATAAGTTAATGATATAAGTTAAAGTAAATAACAACTTTAAGTAATAAGTAAAAATAATTAACTTAATTTTAAGTTCATTTTTTTTATGTTATCTTTTTATCTTCGTTTGTACTAATTATGTCTATGATCTCTTTTGCTATTCCATGACTTTCATTATTACTCGATTTCTTTTACCCTTATTATAATTTATGATAATAAATATATCAATTTAATGATTTAAAATCAGCTTAAATTATTAAGTAATAAATATTGAGTTTTACCAAACACCCTTACGAATTTGTTTACTTTTATTTATTTTTATATCTAAAAAGGCATCATCATCTCAATTATATCCATATGAGTCCTTTCAAACAACTTAAATAGTTTAGATAATATTTAAAAAATTAAACAATAACAAATCATTTAAATCATTGAGATAATATTTAGAAATAAGATATTTGTAAATTTAAAATTTTGAATAATAACAAATATGCATGGTTTCAAATTAGATTGTTTTTATTTACAACTTAATTAATCCTATTATTGTTTTATTTTATTAATTCAGATAATATTTTTTTAAAATTATCATAATTGAATTAAAATAATTTGAATATGAAAAGCTAAATATTATTACTAAATCTCAATTAAAAAAATGGGTTACTATTTTTTACCTAAAAAAATTGATTTAGACAATGTTTCTCTTTAAAAAAAAAAAAAAAAAGGAGAATCGGGCTTTAGACCCATTTGGCTTTGATAATTAATAAAAAGTCCTTCGAACACCCATAATTGATTATAAGGATATGAAATAGGAATAGACAAAAATACCCTTTTGACTTACCTCCATCATTTTTGTTTTTATACTACTACTCTTTATATATCACTTCCATAAAATTCTCCATTATTTAATTTTTTTTATTTTTTAAAAATAATTGAAAAATCAGCATTATTTTCTAAACAAAAATTATATTAATGATTCAAAAACTATTTTGGAAAATACTTTTGAAATTTTTTTTAATTTAAATGAAAAAAATTATCTTTTATATTTTAGAAGTAAATAATTTAATGATTAAAACACTATTTAAAATAAATATATTTACTATTTTTTTCTTTTATACTAAAAAATTATTTTAAAGTTTATTTTTTTTACTATTATAAAATAAAAAATTAATTTTTTTAATCTTTTTCCTTCTTTATTTTAATAATTTTTTTAACATAGACTTTTGGTAATAAGTTATATGAAATGTTGCAAATTTGTTTATTAATGAATTTTCTTAATAATTTGACTTGAAATTTTATTGAAAAGAAAGAAAGAAAGAAAGAGGACGGATGAAGAGTTTTTATTTTAAATATTCGATTAAAATATTTTTGTATTTAGAAATGGATTATATTAATATATAGTATAATAAAGATTGAATTTTTCTCATACAAAATGGTTGAATGGTATATTTACCAATTTTAAATGAAAACAAGTTAAAAATTGTATATATAGATTATATTTGAGTTTGGTTTTAAAATATTTTTTTAGTTTTTACTTCTTTTATTTTTAAAAATAATTTTTATTTTCTATATTGTCTCTTTTTTAAAATATGTTTAATTAAAAAAAGAAAATTATTTTTAAAAATGAAAATTGAATACCTTGTTTAATACTATTTTTTGTATGAAAATAATAAAAAGAATTAAATTTTATTTATTGATTATTCTTTTTTATTTTTTTCTATTAGTAATTTTAATAATAAAATAAAAAATATAATATGTTCACAATTAAATAAATGAATCGATCAATTGTATATTTTTTTTTCACAAAAATATAATATGTTCAAAAAAAAAATTGGATTTAAGTTTTTCGCCTCTTTTTCTTAATCAAACTATTAAAATCATATTTAATTTGTATCATTATAAATGCACTAAATGTACAAGGGGTGTAAAATATTACCATTTGTAAAAGATTTTAATCGATTCTAAATCACTCATTTATCTTTCTTGTCACCCATGAATTGCATACCCATATCATGCACTTTATTTAACTCTCATATAGAAATTCCAATACTTTCCCCAATAATGATGTTTGAGGAAAAAAATTTAACCCTAATTCATCCATTAGAAATATGGTTAACACACGTATGTGAACACATTACTTAGGAGGTATATATTACGTCATTATACAATAGTATTACACTAACTGTACAAGGGAAATGTACTAAGTATACAAGGGTGTACAAAACTACAATTTGTGAAAGATTTTAATCAATTCTGAATCACTTCTTCATTTTCCTTGTCACTCACGAATTACATATCCATGTCATGCACTTTATTTAACTCTCACATGGAAATTCCGATACTTTCCCTAGTAATAATGTTTGAGGAAAAAAAGTTAACCCTAATTCATCCACCATTTTCTCAACCAAACCATTAGAAATATGGTCAACATACTTACGTAGACACATAATTTAAAAGAGATATATTGCATCATTGTACAACGGCGTTACACTAACTGTACAAGAGAAATGTATTAAGTATACAAGGGTGAACAAGGTTACCATTTGTGAAAGATTTTAATCAATTTTGAATCAATTCTTTATTTTTCTTGTCACCTACGAATTGTATATAAAATTTGCACTATTATATAAGGGTGTTATATTCAATATACAAAGCAAATATACTAACTATATAAGACAAAAATACTAACTGTACAACGGGTGTATAAGACTACATTTTATGCAAGATTTCAACCAATTCTGAACCTTTTATTTTTCTTGTCACCTAAGGATTAAACACTTTTCCCCCACACATTCCTTCACCTAAAAATTGTTACAATTTGAATTTTTAAATTTCATCATCCAAAATTTATAATTGCATATTTCGTTTGAGTAGTTTTAACAATTTTTTTTAGTACATTTATATCTCATATAAAGGAAAATTAACCACAATATTAGGTACTACCTTTTTTGTGAAATCATGTATGAGGAAAAAAAAAAAAAAAAGAATATTATGATACATTTGCTTGACTTGATGACATCGTATTTTAATAATTTAAACCATGTCAAGTCCACATCTATTCCATATTTAAAAGGGTATTTTAATATTTTTCAAATTATTAAATTATAATACATTATTTAATTAAAAATTAATTTTCACCATTAGTTAAAAATGACCATGTTACAAAAGAATATATTAAAACAATATTTATGTATTATCCATAAAATAGAGAAAATATTCAAATAATTGTCTATAACCTTAAAGATATTTATATAAAAAATAACTTTTATATATATACATATTAGATAAAAAAAAAAAAAGAATAATACCATTTTTAAGGTGTTTAAAAAATATTTATTATATATTTTGTAAGTTTGAAAAAAAAAAATATTTTATGAGGTGTTTAAAAAATATTTACTTAAAAAAAATAGTAATAATAATTTTTAACCATTAATTTTTAATATTTTTTTGAGAGAAAAATAATTTGTGGAAATAGTGACATCCCACCAATTAATACGTGAGAGAAAGGTAAAGTGAATAGAGAGAGAGGGAAAGAGAGAATGAGAGAGAAGTGGTAAGCCCATTGTCTTTTTTCATTTTTGACCGTTAAGGGCATTTCAGGAAATTTTGAAAAGTAATGTCCTTCAACTTAATTTTTCACTATTTCATTAGGTCTTGGACTTAAATATAAAAGATATAAGGATCTTGGACCAATTTTCAAGCTCAATTGGGTGTAAAACACAATTCTCCCAAAAAATTATCATAATTTATTTAAAAATAATAATATTTCATAATTAATCTATTTAATAAATTCTTCATATATTTATATATTTATCATTCCCAATTTCTCTTAAAAAATTATAATAATTTAATTAAAATAATTTTATTCTTTGTATTTCATTTTACTTCTTACCATTTTTTCTTATTTTATTAGTTTATTAATCAAAAATTATACTCAAATATCATCCATATTTTACAAATTTTGAACATTATGATGGAATAATTTGAACATTATAATGTATTAACTTTTATTCCAATTATAAAGAAAAAAGTTAGATAATAAACATAAAAAATTCAAACGTAATAACCAATCTTTTCATCTCATTAATTTTTTTTTCTTAAATATATACATCCCATTAAATTTTATTATGCTTTTTTATACATATAAAACTTTTTTTTATATTAAACTTATATATAAAAATCCATTTTTTTTTCAAAATAAGATTTTTTATAGTAAATATTTCTTGTTGTTTATCTTATTATTATAGTATTTCATGTAAAATCTTTTTTTCAAAATAAGTTTTTAGTATAACCATAATTTATAAATTTATATAGAACTATATTTTTAAATGATATATATATTTTTTAAAATATTATATTTCTTTTATAAAATTTTATTAAAAAATACAAATAGTTGTGAAAAAAAAACCTTACGAAAGTAAGAGATTTAAAAAGCCAGTCTTTTCTCTCATTAAATCAAGAACCTTTTCAATTCATTTTCCCCATTATATGAGATGTCATTATAATGTCAACTTTAAGAATTCAATTTCCTTTTAACTTCATATTTGATGTCTTTTAATTTTGTCTCTTATAAATAGACCCATGTTTTCAATCCATAGGTCATGAAACCCATGTTCTCAATGCATAGGGCATGGAACTTCTATTTCCCTTTCTCTTTGCTTCCTTATTATTTAATTCCTTTCCCTAACCAATTTCTATGGCATCCACCTCTCTGTTGAAGGGACCTTTACTCCACAAGCATTTTTTCAAAGCAAGAATTCAATTGATTGGCAGAAAAATACACCATTAAAAAGCATAGCTTGGAAGTCACCATTAAAAAGGGATTCAAATGGACAGTTGTTTACAATCCAAAGGAAATCACACCAGTGACTTTGAAAGAAAATCCAAGAAACAGTAGGAGCTCTGAAATGGAAAACAAGAAAGATACGCACAACATGATGCTAAGAGATTGATAAGCCCTTATACACTGGCATTTGCTTGCTCATTATTATCCTCATTCTCGCCAGACATCTCTTCCAATGATTTTCCTTTTGACTCAGGCACCATGAAGGTGAAGACGAATCCTAAAAGGTTGATACCACCCAATACAAGGAGTGCATTCTTCACACCTATGCCTGCTGGGTACCCTGCATCTGCCTTGGCCTTGTCCTTACTCTGAGCCAAATACAAGAACCCAAATGCACCCACAATTGCCCCAGCCTTCCCAGATGCTGCTGATATGCCGTGGCATGTTGACCTGAACCTTGCTGGGAAGATCTCAGCTGGCACCACAAATGTAGTGGCATTGGGTCCAAAATTTGCAAAGAAGAAGGTCAATGAGTACATTACCACGAACCCGATTCTGTTGTCCTTACGAGTCCAGTGGTCGTACGGAAAGGCCAGTGCAAACATGAACACTGTCATGAAGAAGAAGCCCATCAACTGAATAGCAAATCTTCCCATACGGTCGATGAAAGCCACTGTAAACCAGTACCCTGGGACAGTACTGCATAGAGCAATAAGCGTTTGCGCCTTTGCAATTTTGTATACTTCATCAATGGCATTCATAGTCTTTGCTGGAGGAATCCACCCAATTGCGCTGAAGATGTCCTTCTGGAACAGATTTTGACTGTAGAATGCAATGTCAAGCAAGAACCATGTGCTTGCAGTCCCGAACAAGTGAACCCCATGGCGACGAACAAACTCCTTGGAGAATAAACCATACGCTTTGGTCACCTCCTCAACCTTTTGAGGTTCTGCCTCAATGTCCACCTGCAAAACCTTTGACATATCTGAAGCAGCCTTTTTAGCATTCTTAGCAACCAGAGCAGTGTATCTAGCAGTTTCTGGCATTTTCGTCCTCGAGTAATAAGTGAGGGCAGCAGGAAGTGCTCCAACCATTAGAATGATCCTCCAAACATAATCAGCCTGCGGCACAGTTGAGGCAATTGCATCAACCTCATAAGCAGGGGCACTGAACTTGGCCTTGAATGCGGTCGAGACTATAATTGCAAACAAACCGCCAGCCAAAATCCCAAAGCCTTGCATGGCAAAGACAGCAGCAATGAAGGCACCACGAGTCTTCTTATTAGCATATTCAGACATGATGGTGGCTGAAAGAGGGTAATCACCACCAATCCCAAACCCAAGCCAGAACCGGAAGAAGCATAGAGTGCTCATAACAGCTTTTGGGCTACTGCCAAAGGAAAGCCCCGAAGCAACAGAGCATATAACCATGAGCATAAGAGTCATGCCATAGACCCGCTTCCGGCCCATTTTGTCCCCAAGCCAGCCAAAGAATAGCTGGCCAGCAAGAGTTCCAAATAAGGCCACCCCATTAACAGCAGCAGACACATTAGGAGGAAGCGTCCCAGGCTTGGCTGCACCATCCACATGGTAGTATAGGCGACCGAGCAGTTTCGTGACGAGGGATATGCAGAAGAGATCATAGGCATCAGTGAAGAACCCCATTCCAGCAATGATGATTGCAGTGAAATGATACCATTGTGTTTTTGCTACGTCCAGTGCGTTGAGCACCTGCAATTGTTCCCTGGCCATGCCTCACTACCTCCCCCTCTCTGTTATCTCTTCCTAAGGAATATCCGCAGAAGTCCAAAACAAAAACGAACAAATGATAAGAAGAAGAAACACCCAATTCCCTTTATTTGTGTGACTTTTCTACACGAATTTCGTTGCAGTCTGTCATAGTAAACTACTGACCTAACCAAACCATTGCACATTCAGGTAACAATTATAGCGACAATGAACAAAATTAATGGAGAAGTAAAATTTATATAACCACTAGGCCTTTTTTGTGGGACGAAGGCTCAACTCAAGAGCTCCACTTTCCTTTCTCTTCTCAAATTCTACCCATATATGATCTCACTGAGGTGATGTTTTTAAAGGGCAAATTTTTAGAAGGTTTCGATCATTGATGAGAAGATGATGCAAAAAAAAAAAAAAAAAAAAGAATTCTACAAATTTTTCTTTTTGGTGGGGTTGTTGGTGTTTGGTTTGATCTAAACCCTTATACGGAAATGAAACGCACTTCTTTAATTAATAAATAAGAAAAAGTTCCCACAATCTTCTAGAAAAGTGAACTGAAAGACTCCATGTCCACGGGAAAAGCAAAGAAAAGACAATTTAGGCAGGAACTCTGGTCTCACACATACCCACTACCCCACGCAAGCGAACAGAACCTTTGGCTGAAGCTTATATTTTAACAGATCTTTCGTTATAAATTCAAAAAATACCCACATCATCTGCCAAACAAATAATTTCATCTCCATTGCACACTGACAATAAATCAAATGACGAAATGTAGAATAAAATCACAAACAAACAATTTTGGTCCTTGAAAAAAAAATATCAAAATTAGATGTCAAATTAACAGGAAAAAGTAAAAAAAAAAAAAAACAGAGCATCTAAATTAGTTGAATGAACAAGAATAATAATACTTGCAAAGAAAACTTGGCTGAGCGATTGACGTTGAAGCATAATATTAGATCCAAAGAAATAGTGGTTTCAGCAAGAAAACGAAAGATAATAAAAATATGTTCGCATGAATTTGAAAATTAAACAAAAGCGAGGGGAAAATCATAAATTCAGAGGCGTAATTCAGGCAAAAATAAACGGATAAAGAAAAAGAATGTGAATTTCAATGCTCTACGGCCGATCAAAGTCGAACCACCACCTTTGCATGCGAACAAAAAAACAATAAAAAGAAGGCTGTGACACTGACCTGTTTCTGTTTCCTTTTATCTTTCTCGAGAAAGTGAGAGAAAGTGGAAAGAGAAAGAGAAAGAGGAAAGAGAATTAGGTGGCGATGGAAGGCAGGGGTGAGATGAGTATTTATACGAATCGGACTCTCGCCAAACAACCAGAATCTTCACCGGTATATTCCCTTTTTTTTCGCGCCAACACTCAGTCAATAAATCGTTTCCCACTAAGACGTCGTTTTGGATCTCACTGTTCAAATTTTTTTTACCGTTTAATAAATTAAAAATTAACGAAGTCCCAAAATAAGCGGCGCTGAGTTGGCCCCCAACTGTGCATTTTCCTAAATTATTATTTTTTTTAAATTATCAAAACCGTCAAAATCGTCGAAACTCTAAATATAAAAAAAACTTTTCACATTTGCGGAGACGACGCTTACTTCTTTTTCTAATATTTATACCAAATTAAATCAATGAATAGGAACAAATCAACGGATATATATTTTTTCGGCTATGGTTAATGGATATTCTTAGATCATGATTCTATTTATATTATGATTTCATTTCTATAAGAATTTTTAAATTCCTTTCCAGTTTTAGATTTCTCAACAACAACCTCTTACCTCATAAATGTATTACAAATTCATGAATCATCCCAAGGATTTTTATATTTGTATATTTGTTTGTATAGTGTATATCTACTATGCACACAACACAAAATAGATGGTTAATCCATTTTCATAAAACGATTATTCGATTTTTTTCCTCTTTGGATCACAATTTAATAAAAACTTCTCGAGTTATCCTAATCTCTAGGAAAAATTCTTTGATTCTTCAACTTCTATGAAATTGGAATAGTTATCTTTATTAGTATACTACTATATTTAGATGAATTTGGATGAATCAGATTTAAATATTTCTTATTGATTCGTGTAAAAAAGAATCGATTTGAGTAGAAGGTAACATGCATTGGCTTTCGGACTGTTTGAAGGCAATTTCATCCATTAATTTAATTTTTCCATTTAACATCATAGATCTGGTACCAAGGTTTACTAAGTGTTCTGACGTTCCCCTACCCACAAAATAGCTTTATTATTCTATTATACGATTATAGGTAAATATTTAAGATTTCTTCCACTTTTTTTTTTCTTTCTAAAATAATCTTATCATTTCTAATTTTTCTTTTTTAATTTATTCAATAAAAAATAAATTAAAATCTAATAAATGCAAAAAAATTGGTTTGAATTAATTTGTTTTTTTGATCCAAATTTTAAACAATTCTTTTAATGTCTATTCAATTTATATGATAATAATTTATTATTATTTTAATGGTTATTTCAATTTTCTTTTTTTTAAAAAAATTAATATTTCAAGATGATATAAGTTTTTCATGCAAAAATTTCTAAAATAACCTTATAATTTCTATTATATACACTTATATTATATCATTATTATATGTGATTAGTTCATATAATGTTTCAGGACAACCTATAATTTATATAATGTTTCGAGACAACCTATAAATTGATTTCCCTTTATATAACTTTTCGCACGTATCAATTTGTATCAATTTATTCTCTTTATATACATCTATACTATATAACGTGTTTTGATATATATATTTCAAAAATAGTCTAATTATTTTATCATATGGCTTATATCCTATCATTATTATATATAATTAATTTAGATTTCTTATCATTATTATATATCCATTTTTTTTCCAAAATAGTGTTGTCATTTTTATTATATGCTATTATATTCTATCATTATTATATGTACTTAATTCAGAAAATTTGTATGGATAACTTATAAATTGATTTCCCTTGATATGACTTTTTGTTATATACCCATTCACATCTATTTATTTTCTTTATATACATCTATATCTATACTATATAAAAGTAACAAGTGTTTTGACACTTTTTTTTTCCTTTCAAAAATAGTCTTATTATTTTTATTGTATGCACTTATCATTATTATATGTAATTAATTTAGATTTCTTATCATTATTATATATCCACTTCTTTTTTCTTCCCAACATAGCCTTGTCATTTCTATTATAGGCACTTATATTCTATCATTATTATATGTAATTAATTCTTTCTAGACAACTTATAAATTGATTTAGATAATGTTTCTCTTTTACAAAAATTATCATATTTTTTTAATGTGTATTCAATTCATATGATAGTAATATATTATTGTTTTAATGGTTATTTCAATTTTTAGAAAAAATTTAATAAATTGATTATATATTTAGTATTATATTAATTCAAAGTACTCATTGTTACATTAATTCATATTGATTTTTATAATAAATATATCAAAATAAATATTAAGAATCATTATCTATTTCTTTTATATTTTTCATCAAAAAAATCTCTTATTAAAAAAAATATTTTTTTTTCCATATCATTTCATTTCTCATAATGACTTTTTATATATATTCATATTCATTCATTACCTTTATATGATTTTTCGTACATAACCATTCATATCCATTTATTCTCTTTATATACATTCACTCATGTACAAACCTACCATTCATTTATTATTGAGTTGTTTTTCACTTCATCAAAATACCAATTTATTTTGTATTTCCCATTCAAAAAATTAAAAACCAAAATCATTATCAATTTATTGTATAAATAGTAGGTGCACACATGCCATGTGGATGTAGATGTGTGAGCCATGTTAAAATTATGATAACTTTAGAGATGATAATTTAATGTTTGAAAATAATTTTTTAATAATAAATGTGTTATTATTAGGTTAACTAAAATTAAAATTAAGTATGCATTTGTTTTCTATAATCATTTAGATCTTTGGTTTTTCTATTATAATTTTAAAGAATTGTCAAATAAATTTATTATGGTAATTTTACATATTAGAGTGAGTTGTAGAATATTAATAATTTAATATTTTAAAATGATTTTCCCTTTTGAATAATAAATATATTATTACTTTTGAATAAAAGTTAAAACTGTGCATTTGTTTTTTTTTATAATTATTTAGAATTTTAGTTTTCTCTTATCACTCTTTAAAATAATTTTTTTAATCAAAATTGATCATAGTAACTTTAAGGGGCAAAATCATAGTAACATTTGACTTATTGTTAGCATAATTTCTCTCAAAGACTTGAGGTAATATCAATAATTTAATGATTTAATATCTAAAATTAATTTATTAATAATTAGTTGGGATGATACCTTATGAGGCTTTGTATGGTAGAAGGTGTAGATACTTGTTTTGTTGGGATGAAATTAGTGTAAGGAAACTCTTACGTCCAATGAAGTCTCGTGTTGGTTCAAGTTACTATAGAAAAAAAATTACATTATTAGAAAAAGATTAAAAACTACTTAAATTCAACTAAAATATTATGCAAATAATCATAACATAATTTAGAGTTTAAGGTCGAAGGTTTCAACCTGTTGGTTCACTCTCATGTAAAATCCTTATTAAAAAAAAATTATAAAACTAAGAATCACATATAAGAGCAAACAAAGAAAAATTTACTTTTCTTGACTAGAAGTTTTCCAAAAAAGAGAAAAAATTTATACTTTTCTTTTCTTTCTACTTTCTTTTTCTTAACTCATCCAAATATTACAAAAATAATTCTCTAAAAATACATTTTCCCCTAGTATTTGCTAATCGCCAAACATACCAAGGTTTTGTTCAGGTTAGGTATAGACTCTTTATTTAGTTTCTAATTTTAAATTTAAAAAATGCATGGAGATAGGGTATAAAATCAAGGACTCATTCAAAATCTATTTTTAGCCTTACAGTAGAGGATGAAAAACAATATTTTATTTCAGGAGCTCTTTTTATTATTAATAAAAACGAAGAGCAATTTTGAGTAAAAAAAATTCATACTATATCTAGAGTTTGTGATTCTAAAAAGCAATTTTAATCTATTTTTTTTAAAATAAAAGTTTTGTAAAATTTAAAATACTTTTAAAAATCACTTATAACATATTGACGGTATTTTTACTCAAAATATTTTTAATAAAAGTGTTTTCTTTAAAAATATTTTTAAGAAAATCATTTATTAATTGTTTTTTCATAAAAGATTACAAATGATTTTTTAACATTATAATTGATTTTTCATATTTTTAAAAGTGTTTTCTAAATTTTGCTAAACACCTAAATTTTTTTCAAAAACATATTTTACGCTAAAAATTCTTTATAAAATCACTGTCAAAGGGGATTAAAAACGCGTCTTTGAATCACTATCAAACAAGCACTTAAAGTTCGTTTGACAATGATTCCATGAAATACTTTTAGCCTAAAAAGTGTTTTAGAAAAAATATTAGGTATTTGGTAAAATTTAGGAAATACTTTAAAATTTTGAAAATTCATTTATAGTATTAAAAAATCACTTATATTTTTTGAAAAAACACTTTATAAATGATTCTTTTAAGAACACTTCCTGAAAAAATATTTTCACTAAAAACACTTCGAGTGGAAATACTATTAAACACACTGTAAAAATTATTTATAGTATTTTATGAAGAAACACGTTATATATGATTTTCTTAAAAATACTTTTAAAAAAAACATTTTCACTAAAATATTTCAAGTAGAAACACTTTCAAACACACTCTAATTTTACAATTATACTTTAATACTTATTCTTAGGTATGTTAACAATAATTAGGGCTGAAAACAATTACAAAAATAGTTTTTAAGAATAACTTTATAATTTTTTTTAGAATAAAAAATTAAAATATTATTAACTTAGTATTTTAAAATATTTTATTTTCAATCATTTATCATATATTGTATAATTATTTTTAAAAATAAATAAAAACAATCGAAAATAATTTAAAATCATCCTTAAAAATATATTAAAATCATCCAAACACAGTGTATATTTTTCCAGTTGATCATTTTTTAATATTTGTATTAGTTAATACCTATTTTTCATTTTTAAGACTATTTTAGTTCTATTTACTTCGGGCCAAACCTTAATCTTGATTTTTAAATATAAATATATTTTAATTTAATTTAAATTTAAATATTACTATTAAGTATCTATCTCTCTATATCCGTTTTATTTAAATTTTAAAATAAGTTGTTTTAAGATTTAAATTTTTTATTTTTTAACTTATCATTTTTTTTAAAAGATAATTTTATCTTAAGAGAAAAGGCAAAAATAAAAGTTTTTTGTGGACCTCGCATTTCGGCTCAATGCGTTTCCCACTCAACGCGCGAGACTCGATCTTGATTTGAAAAAAATTGATTTTATTTATAAAATAAAAAATGACTTGGAGTCGCCACTTATTTTTGTTTTATTTTTAAAGGGTAAACAAAATAAGAAAGAAAAAACCTAAGTGTAACTCCTTGTTTTGGAAAAGGTGGTCTGCGAAAAATCGGATCGGGTTCAGGGGTCAGGTTACTTATCGGGAAGGTACGGTAAAAACCGTAGCACCCCTCTAAGCCCCTAAAGTCGGGTCTCTACTAATAAAGTGAAGCAATCATGACAACGGACGAGTAAAACAGTGAATACCCAGAACTATCATGCACATATGAAAATCAAAACATGCATATAGAAATACCAGAATGGGAATAAATACGTACCTGGGTGACGAGTCACAATGCGCTTGTCAAAAAGTGAGGTTAGTACACAATTAAAGAATAATTTCAAGCATGTCATAGGGCATAATAGAAACAATCATGCATGACAACTAAATCAATCAATTATAAAGTCACATATGTGGGGCGCCCCACCAAAGCCCGTTTATTTTTGCATGAATTAATTCCATAAACTCCATTATTCGGAATTACGAGATTGAATCTATGCTTACTTCAAAACATTTTAAAAAACAGAAGAGTTGTGAAAATTGCTTGCCAGAAAGAAAGATGACAACAAAATTTTATTGGAAATGAGACTCTTAGGTGATCTTAAAAACTCTTAAGGATGAAAGATATGATGCTTTGAAATGGTTTAAAAAAAGAAGTTATAAAACGAGGATCCGGGCATGTCTGACGAGGGAAACTGAATCGCCCCCCTCTCCCATCCGGCGTCAGGCGTCGGATGTGAGACATCTGGAGAAAGCGGAACGTCGGCCGGACAGAATTCCGGATGCGAGACATCCGGAGGAGGTGGAATGTCGGCAGGACAGAATTCCGGATGTGAGACATCCGGAGAAGGTGGGATGTCGGCGGGACAGGGGTTCTGGATGTGAGACATCCGGATAAGGTGGGGTGTTGGTGGATAGGATTTCCGGATGTGAGACATCCGGAGAAGGTGGAATGGCGGCGAGGCAGGGGTTCCGGATGTGAGACATCCGGAAAAGGTGAAATGGCGGCCGGGGCAGGATTCCGGATGGGAGACATCCGGAGAAGGGAATGGCGGCCAGACAGAAATCTCCCTCGGGTGGAATGACGGCAGGGCAGGGTTCTGGATGTGAGACATCCGAAAAAGGTGAAATGGCGGCCGGGCAGGATTCCGGATGCGAGACATTCGGAGAAGGGAATGGCGGCCGGACAGAAATCTCCCCAGGGTGGAATGAGCTATGCTGCGCGTCGCAAGGGGGACCGTCTACGTGCGAGGGAGAGAGAGCTACGTGGCATTTTTTTTAGGGAGGATCCCACAGGTAGGTGAAGGTTTAGAGAGAAACGGGTTTGGTGGTATGGTTAAAGGGGTGTACACATGGGTATTGTAGAACATGGTTATGAGTAGCATGAAGGATGGGTATGGGTTGTATGGATATGGAGGCTTGGGTGAGTGGTTTTAATGGATATGTGAAGGAGTGAAGGATAGCATGCACCTGTGAGACTCCATGTAAGTGAGGGAGTGGGATGGAGAATGAATGAGAGGAAAATGGGTGTGGTGAAGGATGCTCGATTCCTACAAGCTAACGAATCTCCTCTCCAGAAAATGCCAAGAATAGAGGGGAAGAACGAAGAAAAAAAAAAAAGAAAAGAACAAACAAAAAAAACTAGGAAGAAGAACAGAGCAATGTATAAGGGGAGATAACACCACTGAAACCAAGCTCTGCATCACGAAGACCAAAAGAGCTTTCAAAAGAGTCTGGTGGGAGGATCTCAATGAACTTAACACACAAACACAAAATACCCAACATGTAGCTCATACGGGAGAAAACAAAGATCAAATAAACAAAAGTCAAAAACAGGTTTGCCTTCTTAGGTAATCAAAGCAAACATCTCAATATCAACAAGGAACCTAAGGCGATCCTAAAAAATAAGATAAGATAAAGTAAGAGATAATCAAACCTAACTGATTCTTCTCCTACCTCTCCAAAAAATGCTTTCCCCCTTATTCCTTCTGTCCTCCTCTCCAGCCGTTCTCCCCTCCTTTTCCTCTCTTTTTCCTTTCTAACTTCTTTCTTTGGTGTCTTCTCTTACTCTCCTTCTTTCTGTGAATGCCCTCCTTTGGTGTCTCTTCTCCTTCTTTCTCTTTCTTTGGTGTCTTCTATTGCAAGCCACCCTTCTCTACTCCTGTTCACTGGTCAACAAGCATGGCTTGCCCAAGCACTACAATGTTGTCACCTCCAACGATCTCTGCAGTAGCCACCTTTCCTGCACCACCCCTTCTGCAACCATCTTTTCTTCTCTCTCATTTGCGCCTCCTGACGGTCTACGGGACCCCCTTCCAGAAAGCTCCTCCACGTGTCAAAGTCCTACTGCAGCTTCAAAAAGCGAGGTTGATTCCTTATGGCCACTAAGGATGTGACACGTGGCCCGCTGGGATAGTGACACCTAGCAAAATTGAGGTGCTGAAAAACGAGCCCCAAATGAGGGTCTACATTTTTACTTTTATCTTAAATTTTAGAACAACTTATTTGAAAACTCAAATTAAAAACAATCCCTAAATTTAATAATTTTATTTTCCCTACTTATCTAAATTTTCTTTTCTTATATTTTCTCCTCCTCTATATTAAAAATAGAGGATTTAAAATATATACATCTTTAAATAAATTTTTATTATATTCAATTTTCTTTTCACATTTTTACAATAAATTAAATTAAAGAATTTAGACATGTATAAAATTTACATACATAAGATTTTAACTAATTTTAATTATATTTAATATTTTTTTAATTTATATGATTCAACAAACATGAGAAAATAATTTTTTTAATATATTTTTTTCTTTTCTTATTATTTGTTGGGAACAATCATAACCTTAATCTCGTAGTATGAGGACACTATAGACACCAATCCATATAAAGACAAATTACAATGTCATGTAGAAAAGAAGAATCAAAAGTCTTAATGAGAATAAAATTTAATGTTCACACTAATTAATTTTTTTATTATTTCTATTCCTATTTTAAAAAGAATACAAACACATTCATAAATGAGAAGGGATTTGATATTTTGTTCTAACAGTCTATTCTAACATTTCAAACATAATCTTAAATCAATTTAGTTCGGTGTGGAAAAAAAATTACTTATATTTTATGATGTTAAAAAAATCCATTATATTAATTTATAAGTGAAAGGAATTAAGTGGGACTTTGAAAAATAATAAAATCTTAATATATTCACAAATCTTAAATTATATTATGAAGTTTTATTTATTTATTTTGATGAAAAATGAAGTTTTCATACATAGGTGGCAACTTAATTATACGAGATGTTTAATAAACTTAATATTTATTATTTAATGACTTAAGTTGACTTTAAGTAAATTATATTTAAATTATTGACTTAAAACTTATTACTTAATTTTTATTTTAAGTATTAAAGTTGTTTGATAAAATTAACTTAAAACTAATTATAAATTATCAAATTAACATATTTATCCTCATAAATTGTAAGGAGGAAAAAAGAAGTTGAGTAATAGTAGAGATTATGAAGTAATAAAAGATAAAATAAATTTAAATTTAAGAATAAATTTATTATTTTTATTTGTTAAGTCATATTATTAAGTTATTTTATAAAAAATATTTAATTTATTTAATGACTTAAATTAAGTTATTAAATGAATTTGACTTGTTAAGTTGGTTTAACAAATAACCCAAAACAACTTGATATAACTTTTATTCCATTCACGGACCATTAAACGGAGATACCGGACAAAAAGAGTTTATACCTTATACCACTTCAACAAAAGCAGAAAATTAATTTTTTTGAGATGAGTGTACATTTTTTGAGATAACTTAATAATATTGGACAATTATGAGTGCAAAAGAACTTTTGTGCCACTAATTGTGGCTATAGGCAGTAGTTTGGAATTAATTTAATAATAGATTTAATAAAGAAGTCAAATTATGCATTAAGTAAAATTTTTATAATAAAGAATATTTAAAAGGTTGAAAAGTAGGAACCATACAAAGCGATGGTCACCATCTCCCGCCGCACGCACCCACCATCATATCCTTCTAAACCTTATTCCAAAAGTCATAACAATCATGACCATCCCTCATTCCTATTAGCAATAATTATAGCCCAAGTTGGTCGCCCAATAGACTTTTTTTTTTTTACTTAAACATAAATTAAGATTTTTTTTTATAGGAGAGTTTCCGACATTTTGTTCGATTTTAGGAAAAATATTGAAAAAGATATTTTCTCATATTTAATTTTATTATAATTAAAATGAGTTAACATTTATTTTTAGAGAAACATCTTATCTAAAAATTAATTGATGATCAATGAGAAGAAACCTTTTATGACATTAACATTACATTATTTAAGTTATTCATCTTGGGACTTAAGAGTAACATTATCCAAATATGTGATCCTGACTCTAATATCAATTATTGGATCGAGTTTTGATAATTTCATTTGAAGATCAATCGGTAGTCAATAAAGATAGGTCAAATCTTTTATAACATTCAATATCACACCTTGTGGACTTGTTCTAAGAGTTATTATTTGAGTGACTAACTTCGTGCTTAAGAGCGATATTGTTGCACCCTAACATTTAAATATTTTTTAATTTTTATAAAAAAAAAAGTTAAAATAAGATAAATGATGAATTTAGAAAAATATAAAATATTAATTTATTGACTTTAATTTATTTATTTTTTATTTTATTTTCTTTATGATTTTGGCTAAAATTATCCAAATGCCCTTAGGGTTTTACATACTTGTTGAAGAGAAGTAAATGATGTTTGTGTCAGTGCTTTGAAGGTGGCATAATCTTGATGGCCAAAAAACGAGGGTTTTCTTCTAATTCTTTTCTTTATTTATTTTTATTTTATTTTTACATTTTTATCGATTGAACACCAAACAAGTTATTACGGTTTTATATAGTCGTAAAAAAGTAGTACTTGATGTTTGTGGTAGTGCGTTGAAGGTTACATGATCTTAACGGCCAAAAAATATGGTAGAAAAAAAAATAATATCCCACTTTCTTCCTTCCGTCCACTTCTTCGTTTTATTTTCTTTTCGTTTTCCCGGAAACCAAATATGACCTTGGGTTTTACATACTTGTGGGAAGGGTTTACATACGTGCAGGAAAGAGATGCTTGATGTCTGTGTTAGTGCCATGAAGGTGGTGGCATAATCTTAATGACCAAAAAATATGGGTAGAGAAAAAAAAAATGAAAAATCCCACTTTCTTGCCATGACCACACCCACTAGCTAAGATGGTTGCACCCATGTGCTATGATAAAAATGTAGAGAGTCCAATCTCAAGGGCCATGGTTCAAAGTTGACGGCTCCAAGGTCTTTCTTTCCATTTTTCTTGATCTTGAATCATCACCTGGGAGTGAAAAAGTTTCCCATTTTTACATTAAAATATCTGTATATGATCTGATCAAGAGAAAATTATTAATGGCTTGTTTGAAACTTCAATTTCAAACTTAGTGGAGAACTTGGCAAAAAAGGTGACCAACATAGTGTCACCCAATAACTCCTTTGTGAAAGAGAAAAGAAAAAAGAAAAGAGAGTTTCTTCGAACCTATCTCAATGGTGGTCTGTTAGGATCTGAGCCCAGAAATATCAGTGGTACAATGGATGTGTATTCATCAGAGATGGCTTAATTCTTTGAAACCTTTTGAGAGTGGGGAGCATGATAAAAAGGTGAACCCAACAATGCCACCCATCTTCTAATTCCCACCATTTTTTTTTTCTCTAAGCAAAATGGAAGTCATTCTCAACAATAATTCTTACTGGGAATAACAGGCAAAGGTAGGTATTTTGGAGTCGGGTAAATTTCTTGGAAGCTCTCTCAGTAGTGGGTAGGTTTTAGGGTCTGTGACATGGATTGAGCTTGGTATGTATACGGGTCCATATGGGTAGGAGGATGTAGTGATCATTTGAATATTTGAATATTTTAATGGCCTGAATCCTACCAATGAAGTTGTGTGAGTTGCAGGCCGCTCAAACTGCGTAAAGGAAAAAAAAAAAAAAAAAACGTTGTAGAGAATGTTTCTGTTTTGAGGTCAACAGATCAGTTTATTTTTTTGGCCGAAGAGAGTGGATTTGGTCAGCCAAGTGTGTGTATATATATATATATATTTTATTATTATTATTTTTCCTTTGAGAAGTCATAATAATCGTGTGACATAAAATAAAAATGTATGACAAAGATCCCTCACTAGGACCCTTGTCATGTCACAGCGACAGATATGTATAGTGGACGAAGTTGAAGGGCCAAACCCTCCACCAACTTTAAATATATATCCATATACAGAGGGGTTGATCATTATAAAGGCTGGCATGGTTGCAACTGTTTCATATCAGATATTGCTGAATCCGATACTGTTTGGATCAACAGCACTACTGCAGACAAGATATATTTGCCCCGGCTTCCTCAATTTAGGCCACAAGTGACCATAACAATATGATTTCCAGTGGTTTGATTGAACTTCTCGAATTCAACTAAAAAGGGTTAAAAAAATGATAATTGATTAATGGTTAATAATCAGGCATTATAATTTGGGTTTAGCTGTTTATTTCATGAGTTGGTCAATTCCTTTTGTGAACCATTTCAAGGCCGGGTTGCCATAAATATGGGTAACTCAGGAACGATTTTGAAATTGTTTTTGAAAACAACCTTCAACACAATTTTTTTTTTTTAAAGAATTTGCTCTAAAAATAGGGTGAAATTTGAGAATAAATTTGAGGTATGTTTAGGCATTTTTTTATGAGTGTTATGAGAAATTGGAAACATAAAAAAATAGTTATTATTATTATTATTATTATTATTATTATTTATTGTATGTAAGTCCACAATATTCTAATATTGAATAAATAATAAAAATTATTTTTTCATATTTGGTTTTTAAACAACATTATTTTAAAGAAATATTCTCAATATATAGGTATTGTGGCAGAATCTCTCACCTCCATGCTAAGTCTAATGAGATATACTGATCTAATTTAACGAATATATTAAAGAAAGTTAATTAATGCTTAATAACGGTAGTTTAAATTTGTTTGATGTACTAGTCATTGTCTCAAAATATTCTAATTCCTCTATCTCAATTGGAGAATGTTCTCGTATTGTTCTTCCTCAATTAAGTGTGCATGCATGCCAGCGCCTCACATTAGTCTTTCAAATTAAGCCCTTATGACATTGATTAGTCCAACTCCCTGAGCAATGATGCTAAACTGAGTAGCTGAATATTATTGCTCAAGCTGTTTTCCTACTGTTCAAGATTGGATGCTAATCCTTCAAATATTCATGGATTTAAAATCAGGAAACAGGAAGATCCTACTCCTGCGATTGTAAATGAAAAGTACAATTGGGATGACTTGATGTGGTGTTTGCGTGTCATTCTCTTCTATAGCACCTGCCTATTTATACCAAGTGACACTTTCCCATTTCCTCATTCTAAGGGCCTAAAAACTCCCCCTTATTCACAACATCCTGTTACTTGTAACGTCAATGACTCTCACCTAATAATTAATGTAAGGGGACGTATCTTTAATTTAGAATTTAAGATGACCTTAATAAGATAACTAATTTCATCAATTATCCTTTTTAGGAATATTTTCCAACATTTTAAAACTAGTAGCTACTGTACTCTCCCTTTCATGATTTATTAATAAAACAAAAGTACGCGTTGATAATAATAGTAGAGATTATTTTTTATTTTTTGACATTTTCTTTTGTCTCAAATAACATAAATAAATAGATAAATAAATAAATAAATAAATAAATAATTGAAGTAGACTCTAACGGAACTTAGCCATCGGAGATAAAAAAAAAAAAAAAAATCTATCAAGAGCTTATTCTTTTTGTCAAATTGAATCAATTTTTATTGATTGAAATGGATAGAAAATGTTCTAACTACTCAAGAGGAGCATTTTAATAAATCTTTTAACTATAATACAAAACACTAATATAAAAATGCTTTGAAAACAAAATTCTCATTTGGGGTCACCAAACCATCTATTTAAGCATAAAGATTTTAATAATTTTACAAATGTTGATCAATCAAATGAATCTCATCAGATCCTCCCTATTTTTTGCAATAATATTACCATTAAATCTTAAAAAAATTCCTATTAAAACCAATCAAGCATTCCAAACATCCTAATGTAAAATAAAGAAAGCAAACCATTTTAAATATTTTAGACTGAAATAATTAAAGAAAATAAGATGGTAGAAACAAGAAATAAATTAAACAAGAATGAACACAAGAGGGGTTAATAAGTATGATTCAGAAATAAAATAAAATATAATCTCACCGGCCGTCACTCTTAAAAATCATGACGAACTCTAAATGAGAACAATTTGAGTTGATTTTCCCCACACTAAATGACTTTGTTATCACCACTAAATTAATCAAGTGAATAAAGTTGCTTAGTTTTTAAATAGCATCTCAAATAAATAAACAAAAAATGAGTAAAAATAAAAAATATAAAATTTGTCTTACCTTTTTTGAAAGATTGTTTGCTACCGTCGTAGTTTTTACAATTAATAAATAAATAATATCAACCATATTGAAACTTCAAAAGTTAGTTTAACAACCTTTAAGAGCTATTCTCAACAAATTTAAAGAATGAATCGATTCATAGAGGATAAAAAAGATGATTAAATACTCTCTTCTCTTTCTTTCTCTCAAGATGGATGAATAAATAAAAACAAATTGACACTAAAAATAATGATAGAGATTGTTTTTTAGTTCTTTTAGTTTTTTTTTTTTCATATTTGTTAACTTGTTATATATTATCATCTTTCAAAGTAATTAATAGGTAAAATAAATGAATAATTGCATATGGTAGAACTTGTTTATCATCGTTTCTCAGTTTACTCTTCCATTATTGCTTAATAAATAAATAATTATAATAAATATGGTAATAAAATTTGTAAATTTAGTCTCTTTTAAGGGACTAGATTATTATTGTTGTAATATCAAAGTAAATAAATACATAAATGATTGCAATTAAATTCTTTATAAAATAAATAAAGTTTATAAAAATATCTTTATAAACATTTTTAATCATTTGATAAAAGTTATAAGAAAGATATAGACTTGTGAAAACTATATGTGGTGGATAAAAATATGTGGAATAATAAGAGACACCAACATTAATAAAATAACTCATGGTTCAAGATGAAGATACAAAAAGCGGAAAAATATGAGATATTTTGAAACTAATAGTTCTATATGATATAGTGAAATGTTTTCTCTCATCTGTAAAGATAAACATGATTGATCAAACCATATTAAAACCTCAAGTAACCGTGTGTGGGTGTGGATTTGATGTTCAAAGTTGGATTCCCAAGTGAATGACTATATTCACAACAATGAAATAATGTTAAGTATTAAAATCAATCCTTATAACATTAAAATAAATGAGATTATGACGTTGAAAAAAAGTCCCTTGAAAGTATTTGAGTACAAAACTTGTTTGATGATGTGTGGGGACGTTATAACTGGCTGGAATAACCATGAGTATTTCTGATGGTATTGATGAAGCATGTAGATAGTAACTCAAAAATGTTAAGATTAATATATATTTTTTTAGAAAAAATGTTTATATTTATTTATTTATTTTAAATAAATAAGGATAATAAAACCATGTTTAAATGAAATAGAAAAAACAATTGACTATAATTATAATAGAATTTAATAGCTTATTATAAAGTTAAACTATATCTAAATGAATGTTTAAATAAGAAAATTTACAATAATGATGAACATATAGATTGTCTCGTCTCTCTTGATTTACTATACACCATTGTTAGTATCAAAAATCAAAATACATAAATAAATAATTATATTAATTATAAGGGTATACGTAGCTTGGTCTACCGGCTCCCTGAGTTTACTCCACCTATTATGCTTTCATTATTCAAAACAAACAAATGATCATACTAACTATAATATTATAAATTGTCTCTAGTATCTCTTGATTGACTTGCCATTACTGTTGCTTGTCGCTCTTGTCACTATTGTCGCTATTACCTTGCGTATAAAAATTAAAGAAATAGATAAGTTAGGATGACATTTAATTAGAAAATCATAGTGTTATTAAAAAAGGAATCAAATTATGTTCCTTTAAATTGCTTGAATCATCTTATAAATAGCTAAAAACTATTTGACAATCTTCCTTTCTTTCTAGGGTTTAAGTAAAATAAATAAATAAAATTTCCACAGATATGATAATAAAAATTTTCTTTGCAGCATTGCTCTTTGACAAATAAATAATACATGATTGAATAAAATTAGAAATAAATAATACATAAGATGGATGATCAAATTTAGTGGAAATTATTGAAAACCTTACCATTACCAAATTAAGCCAAATCTAAAATAAATTTGACAAAATCATTTCATATATATGGCCAAAAATTTGACTCCATCAGTTGATAAATGGAGAAAAAAAAGAGTGAATTATTGCCCGAGCCTTCCAAACAACTCTCCATACAAAGAAAAAAACAGAAATAGTTTTGCAGGAGACATTTTGCATCACAATAATTGAAGACGAAAAGATGGTGCATTTTTATTTTTTTAATTCTCCCATCTTTTGTAAACTTAATGAAGGATTAAACAAGAAAGAGTAATAGCAAGAATTCAACAGCCGTCACAACCGAAGAAGAAAGATTGAGATATAAAAGTAGAAAAACAAGCAATGGGAGGATGGTGGATTATAAAGTTGGAGACACAATGCCTGCGCCAGAAAAGTAAGTTGGAGACACAAGCACTGCGCCTAGGGCTTGGATTTTTGGTCTTTGTGAGAATGATTTGGATCGGGCTTGTGGGTTGGTCAGCACTCAAAACTAGACCCTTTGGTTACACTTCAAACTTTGCTCACAAATTCTACTGTATTCAATCAGTCCATCACTATTATGTATTTATTAAAATTTTATAATTGTGGAAATCATTGTTTAATCTTATAATATTCTATTTTTAGAAGCAGTAAAAATGTTTATTCAGTCAAATAAAGAATAACCACCAATAACCACGGTGGAATTTAGTTAAATGGAATGCTATTAACATCTTACTTTTATCGTAAAATTTAATTATGTTCAAAGTAAATTGTTCAAATCACCTCACAAATGATAAAAAGAAAAATATAATTCATCATAAATAAATAAATGACTGGAACTGACCATGATAGAAAAGATTCATATTTTTTAATTGACTCTTAGTCATTACACTTGTATGCCCTTCCCCAAAATAAATGAATAAATAACTAATATCAATTATGATGAAATTTAATCACAAAACATCATAAGAGTTTGTTCTTATTATTAAATTGGTTTATGTATATACTAAATTACTTGAATCATATTATAAATGAACTAAAACAAATGATAGACAACTTTCGATCTCTCTCTCTCTTGATAGATAAATAAGACAAGAATAGTTAACATTAATAATGATGAAAAGAAATTATTTTCTACTTTTTGACATTTTCTTTTGTCATAGTTGTCATCACCAAACTAAGTAAATAAAAAAAAATGAATAAGTAAATAAATAAATGACAATTCTAGTAAAACTTAGTCATTCGATTAACAATCTATTAAAAACTTGTTCCCTTTATCAAATTGAATTGAATCTAATTCAAATGAATAAAAATGTTCCAATTACTTAAAAAGGTGAATTTTAATTAATATATCACATGCTCTATAAACAAAATTTTCATTTGGGGTCATGAGATAATCTATTTAAGCATAAAGATTTTAATAATTTTGAAAATGTTCCATTAAATGAAGCCTATTTCCTTATTATTTTTTTGCAATTATATTACCATAAAATCTTAAAATTTTCCTATTAAACCAATCAAACATTCCAATAAAAAGAAAACAAACCATTTTAAATATTTTAAACCAATATAATTAAAGAAAATAAGATGTTACAAACGTAATAAGCACAACTCAGAAATGAATAATCCCACCTTTACATCTCAACAACTAGAGGATGTTTTACTCTTGAAAACCATCAAACCCTACAGAAGAAAATTTGAACCAAAAACATAGAAATTTGGGAAATATGCACTATAAATCTTCTAATTCCACAATGTTCCATGGCCTTCCACCCCCCCCCCCCCCCCCCCCCCCCCCCCCCCTCTCTCTCTCTCTCTCCATTCAGTTTTGGATGGCTTTGAGTGTCATGGCTTTGAGTGTCATGTGGATTAGGCCTGCAGCTTAATATAATTTTATATTTATCAAAGAATTATGTGGCCATATTTTTTGTTTTAATCAATCCACTTATTTTTTAGCATAAGAAGGAATGAGTTCTATAATATGAGAAAAAAAATAATTATGAGAAGCGTGAAATTTATTTGAGAAAATTGGAGAAATAAATAAGACTTAACCATGGGTTTTGGTGATCTATTAATCGTAGTTATATTATATAATATACATTGTAAGTGATGTATTAAGCTTATATTTAAGTAAAAATTATATATATACTTTTAAATATCCAAAAAAAAAAAAAATGGAAAGAAAGAAAAGAATTTTCATGGGAATATTTTTAAATCTCAATAATTAAGGGGGACAAGATGGTGCAAACTTTTATCTGTACTTCATGGTTTCAAACTTTAGGAAGAAACTGAATGGGTCTACAAACGGCATTACATCTCCATAATGGTCAAGTCTTGAACTTCATCATGAATATAAAGGATGCTTAATCTTCTTCTTGATTTTCTTTTTTTCTTTTTGTTAATTTGCTCAGTTATAATTTACAAAACAAAAATGTTATTGAAATAGAATAAAAAAATTATTAGTTGAAATAGAATAAAAAATGATTAAATTATATAGTTTTAATGATATAAATAGAAAGGAATTCTAATATTATCACTTTTGTAAATAAATAAATAAATAGATAAAATATTGTCATAAAGAAATGGAACTTAGAATTCCTTGTCAATGCAAAATTAAAATCAAAATGTTAAAACTGTTTCAAAATAGGCAAAAGAATGATTAATAATCTCCTTATCTTCTCATCCTTAACACTAAATAAGAAAATGGGCAACAACGATGATAATATAAATTACATTCTACCTCTAGATTGTTTGTTAGTGTCATCTGTCAAAATAAATAAATAATTATATTAATCATAATGATAGAGGTTGCTTGTGCGTTGATTCCTTAGGTTTACTCCACCTATTACACATTCATTATTCAAAACAAATAAAAAATTATACTAATTATAATATTAGAAATTGTCTATAGCCACTCTTGATTGACTTTCAATTCTTGTCGCTATTATCTTGAGTTAAATGAAAAAATAAATAAACGAGTCAGGATGAAATTTAATTAAAAATATCATGATGTTATGATTAAAAAAATACTCAATTTGCATTCAATTAAATTACTTGAATCATCTTATAAATAATTAAAATTATTTGATAGTCTCCCTTTCTTTATATGTTTTAAGACAAATAAGTAATTAAATAAAAGTTGTACAAACCTGATACTGAAAATTGCTTTTCTATCCTTAACTTTTAGTAAATCATGATAGATTTTTCATTTTTACGCTACCATCCTTAATACATGAATGAATAATTACAAATAAATAACATATACTATGGATGATCAAATTTAATCAAACCATTGAAAACTTTTTCCTATGGAAACTAAACCAAGTCTAAGCTAAATTTAATGAAATCATTTCATATAAATGGGAAAAATTTTAATTCCATCATTTTATAAATGGATAAAAAAAAGTGTGAATTATTGCCGGAGAAGCTCTTCCTACAAAGAAGAAAAAAAAAGGGAAATAGTTTGCAGGAAATATTTTGGATCACAGTAATTGAAGAGGACAAGACGGTGCAATTCTTTTCATTCTCCCATCTTTGTGAATGATTAACATAAAAGAGCAATAGCAAGAATTCAACAGTCGCCAGCAACAGAAGAAGAAAGATCGAGACATCAGAGTACAAGAAAGAAGAAGTAATTTGAAAAACCAGGTATCAAATAATCAGCTCCTATGTATATATCATTTTCAAAATATTTAATAAAATATAGAAAACCAAGTAATGGGAGTATGGTGGATTATAAAGTTGGAAACACAATGTCTGCGCCAGAAAAATGAGTTGGAGACACAAGGGCTGCGCCTAGGGCTTGGATTTTTGGTCTTTGTGAGAATGATTTGGATTGGGCTCGTGGGTTGGTCAGAACCCAGAAGTAGACTACAAATTCTGGATTGAATCAGTCCATCACTATTATGTTTTTATTATATTTTTATCATTGTTGATAAAATCACGGTTAAGTCTTATACTATTCTATTTTTAGAAGCAGTAAAAATGTTTATTCGGTTAATTAAAGAAATAACCACCAATAACCATAGTGGAATTTAGTTAAATGGAGTGCTATTAACATCTCATTCTTATTGTAAAATTGAATTACATTCAAAGTAAATTCTTCAAATCACCTAATAAATGGAATATATATATATATAGTTCATCATAAATAAACAAAAAAATCACTAGTTTTTTTTTACTAACTTTGAATCATTACACTTATATGTTCTTCCCCATAATAAAATCACAAAGCATCGTAAAAATTTATTCTTATTATTAAATTGAATCATTTATAAACTATATTGCTTGAATCATATCATAAATGAACTAAAAAAAATGATCGGCAGTCTTATGATTTGTCGTGCTTTTATTATAGATAAATAAGACAAAAATAGTTGACATCGATAATGACGAAGAAAAAATTATTTTCTATTTCTTGACCTTTTCTTTAATCATGGTTATCATTGGCCAAACTAAATAAATTAAAAGATAAATAAATAAATAAATGATATTTACTCCAACAGAACATGGTCATTTGATTAATAATCCATTAAAAACTTATTCTCTCGGTCAAATTAAATCGAATCTAAATCATATTTTTATTGATTGAAATTAATAAAAGTTGTACTAACTACTTAAAGATTTTAATTAATGAATCCCTTTATAGGAATACAAAACATTAAATATAAAAATGTTCTAAAAACAAAATTTTCATATCGGGTCACAAGATCATCTATATTTTAATAATTTTAAAAATGTTCCATTAAATGAATCCCATTACCTCATTAATTTTTTGCAATAATATTATCATAAAATCTTAAAAATTTTCCTATTAAAACCAATCAAGCATTCCTGTAAAAGAAAGAAAATAAAACATTTTAAATATTTTAAACCAATATAATCAAAGAAAATAAGATGTTACAAACAAGAAATGTCACACCTTTACATCTCAAAATTAGAGGATGTTTTACTCTTGAAAACCATCAAAAACTCTGTAGAAAAAAAATTGAACCAAAATTAGAATGTGAAAAGCATAAAAATTATGGAAATATACATATATTCAACTGTTAAGTTGATTTCTACACACTGAATGACTTCGCCGTCATCATCAAATCAAAAGCTGCTTTTGTTTAAGAACTTTTACCTTTAAGCATAGAAAAATTGGAATTATTTTAGAATACTATATTTGTTTTGAGTACAATTTTAGTTTTAACACAAATTATACAAAGGGAATTATATTATTACAAAGTTGGAGACAAAATGTCTGCGCCAGGACATGGATATCAAGAAGTGGGCGGCTCGTGGATTCACCATTCAGTTTTGGATGGCTTTGAAAATCATGTGGATTAGATTTAGGCTTGCAGCTTATAAGTTAGAACTTAGAACTATGTGTTGCCCATGAGTTGGAGAAGACCAGCTATCTCTCTTGTTAGCTACTCCAATAAGATAATTTATCAAATAATTGTGTGTCTTTGTTTTTTTATTTTAAGCAATCCATTTCATTATTTATTTATTTTAGCATAAGAAGGTATGAATTCTATAATATGAAGAAAAAAAAAATTACGAATAGTGTGAAATTTATTTGAGGCGATTGGAGAAATAAATCAAACTTCACTAAAATTTTTCGTGACTCGTAATCGTATTATATGATATAGATAGTAAGTGATGTATTAACCTTATATTTGATTCAAACTATTTGAAGGTTTTAGTGTATATAAAAGTTAATGTCAGTCTCAAATTTCCTTTTAGAGTTAATAAATAAACAAATAAATAATCAACATGTCACATAAAAAAATAAAATAAAATTAAAGTATAGACTAATTTTTTCATCTATTTTTATAAACTGTTTACATTCTTGTAGTCTTTGTCATAACTAAATAAATAATTAATTAATGCCTATGGGATTGAAACTTTAAAAGTTAATTATGCGACTATTAAAAGCTATTCTCAATAAAAATTAAATAATATTCAAATCAAATTACTTGGTTAAACAATCTCTTATCTTTTCTTTCTCTCAAGATTGATAAATAAAAATAAAAAAAATCAAAAGACACAAATTATGATGATAAGAATTTATCTTTTATAACCGATCATAATGGACTTTCCACCTCTATGGAAGTCATGCTCATAAATAAGCGAAAACATAATAATTAATGAATGACAATCATGATGAAATTTAATAATTTAATAAGAGTTATAAAAAGCTTTTAGACAACCAAAATTAAATAACATCTAAGAACTTAGTAATCAATAATAAAAAGTTTAACTCTCAAGAAAATCACAAAAATTTAGAAAATGTAGAATTAGTCTCAAAGATTACTAATATTTCATACCCTTGCCTTTTGCCTTCACACATATTTTCTTTTTATTGAATGACTTGCCGTTGCCATCAAGACAAATAAATAAATAAATTAACAAGGTCACTTGGACTTTTAAACTTTTTGCTTTTAAAATAACAAATTTTAAGATTGTACTAGAATATCATATTAGTTGACTTAATTTATTTTTGTATTTTTAAATTTAGTGATAAAATTAGAAAAGTGGAGTCATATCAAGTACAAAGTTGTAGACACAATACTCGTGGGTGGATTCAACATTCAAAGTTGGACTCTTATGTGAATTACCATGTTCACAATAATCAAATATATGTTAGATATTAAAGTCGATATTCCTCGTAACATAAAAGGATTTGAGGTAATTATGTTCAAAAATGAAATAAAGAAAAGAAAAAAGACCTTGAAAGTGTTGGAATACAAAACTTGTTTGAGGATGTTTGGGGAAATTAGTAACCTAAATGACACTTAATCTTGAGTATTTGTGATTGCATTGATGGATTATGAGGATAAAACTCAAAATGTTAACATTAATATACTTTGTTAGTAAAAAATATTTGTATTTATATTTTTTTTTAAAAATAAATAAGGGTAACACAACCATAGTTTAAGAAATAAAAAAAATAATAAACCATACTTATAATAAAATTTAATACTTTATTATAAATTTAAATTGTATATAGATGAATAATTTAAATCATTTGACAGAGAATAAAACATGACTAACAAGTTCTTCATTTATCTCATTCTCAAGACAAATATATAAGCATTAATTATTAAATAATTAGATATATAAATAAATCATTAGCACCAACTATGACAATTTCTTATTGGCTTTCCACCACTGTCGTTGCATCTATAGAAATTTCAAAAATTATTTATTTATTTACATAAGTAAATAAATAAATCGTTGATACTAATCAAATTGAAATTTCAAAAATTGATTAGACAATCATTAAGAGTTATTCTTAATAAAATTAAATAACATTCAAATCAAATTAGTTGAGTTATTTCATAAATGAAGAAAACAATGATTAAACAATCTCCAATTTATTTATTTATTTTTCACTCAAGATTGATAAATAAATAAAAATAAATTAGCTCCACAAGCAAGAGTAGAGATTGTCTTTGTCTTTGTTATCAATTGTTATATTGGAACTTACTAGTAAAGCCATTGAAAAATTCCTATGGAACTCTTATCGGTATTTCTTGAAATTATCTAAAATACTAGGATTGAAGAATAAGTAAAAAAGAAAAAAAAAAGTTAACGTTATAAATAAATAAATAATTGACACGGACTATAAGAATAAAAATTCTCATCTTTCTTCCGTGAGTCCACCATCATAGTTAAATTTTCAATAAATAATGAAATAATAAATAAGTAATTGATACTATTAGCATGTAAGGGTGCAACTCGTGGAAATTGGTTCAAGTTACTAATTAATATCAACTCAACTCATACATAAAATTTATTTGTCTAAACCCACCCAACTTGAGGTTCAACCCAAGTTATTTAACATAAATCTAATCTAAACTTATTTTTCTAAACTTAGATTCAAATTTGATTATATTCAGGTTATTAAATATATGTTGGGTTAAACATTATTTAAACTTAATTCCCCAAATATTTTACCAATCAATCTATATATAGTAAATAAAAAAACCATTAATTTAATTCCAGAACAATACATTAACATGTAAATTTATGACATTCATTTAGTTAATCAATATAATAATTACAATCTTATGTTATAATCAATAAAAACAACATAAAACAAAAAATAATCACATAAAATTAAATGACATTTAGAAGTAATTTTCAAGTAATAATCAAATTAAGAGTAATTTATACCATTTACATATTTCATCATGAAATTTAATTCAAAACCAATCATTCAAATAACATATATATCACAACAAGAAGAATAAATGACTTTTTTAATATCTTTATCGGCATAACTTAAAATTTTAGAACCAATATTTCATCTCATAGTAAAGGTACATCTAGAAGTAAAATCAAGAAAAATAAATTAATTTTTCATAATACCAAAATAATCAAAGTCTTTACCATACATCAGTGACCAATTCTATATTATTTCCTAATATTTAAAACAATAAATATATCTTAATATGGATGAAATGAATATTAGTATAATACTATTAAATTATAAACAATTTAAAATTGATATAGATTTATAATCATGCATGAGTTAGGCTTGGATTGTTCGAGTCTCTAACCAAAGTTCATTTAAATTTAATTCTGATTGACATTTTTGTTTTTTAATTCTCCCAAGTCTAAACCCGTAAAAATTCAGGTTGAGTTTGATTGAGTTGAATTCGTCCAAGTTGCAATGATAACTAAAAAGACCATTAAAAATTAAACAAAATTGTATCACATTCAAACTAAATTACACAAGAATTTTGTAAATGAATAAAAAGATGGTTATACAATTTTTCCATTTTTCTTCCACACAATATAGGTAAATAAACATACAGTTGGCTCTAATAATAAGGATATGGATTATTCTTTTTACATTTCTTAACACTTTGGTATTTTCATTGCCTTCATTGAAACTAAATAATTAATAAACAATGTATAAATAAATAAGTAAAAATTAATTATTTAGTTAGAAATTTATTAAGAATTTAATTTCATATAACTGTATCTAACTCTGATTCTTCCAATCATTTTATTTTATAAATGGACAAAAAAATAGCCAACTAAGAAGGAGACTATTATGACCAAATACGAACGACCAAATGCCATCCTAACGATATTCCTCACAAGAAGATACTATCTAAATAAAATTTCCAGCAGAGCTAGTCATGGTACAACAAGTTAAGCGCCAATTCAATTATTTTTAAATAGCATCAATTCACCAACACCATTTTCCACAGGAAAACCATAATAATTTTCTTACTAAAATCAACGTAAACTTCTAAATATCCACAGAAAAAGTAGGAAGAAAGCATAGAATTTTCTAGGAATATTTTGACTTCAATAATCAAGGAACATGATGGTGCAAACTTTTATTAGTACTCCATGGATTCAAACTTTACAAAGAAACTGAATGAATCTACCAACACCATTACATCTCCATGATGGTCAAGTCTTGGACTTCATCATGAACCCAGGGGATGCTTGATCTTCTTCTTGATTTTTTTTTTGTTTATCTTTTTGTTAATTTGTTTTGTTATAATTTACAAAACAAAAAAGTTATTGAAATAGAATAAAAAAAAGGATTGAGTTTTATATTTGTAATAGTAAAATCAGGAAGGAATTTGAATAGGTAAAAGGATGATCAATAATCTCCTTATCTTCTCATTCTTAAAACTAAATAAGAAAATTAACAACAACGTTGATAGTATAGATTGCATTTTGCCTCTCTTGGTTTATTTCAAATTATCACCGTTATCAATCATCAAAATAAATAAATAAACTAATTATAACGGCAGAGGTTGCTTGTGTGTTGATTCTATGGGTTTACTCCACCTATTACGCATTCATTATTAAAAAAGAATAAATAATTGTACTATTTATAATATTAGAAATTGTCTGTACCCTCTCTTGATCAACTTTCAATTCTTGTTGCTTTATCTTGAGTTCAATGAAAAAATAAATAGATAAGTCTGGATGAAATTTAGTTAAAAATTTCAGTGTCATGATTAAAAAAGACTCAAATTGTATCTAATTAAATTATTTGAATCTTCTTATAAATAGTTAAAACTATTCTATAGTCTCCTTTTCTTTATGTGTTTCAAGACAGATAAATAAATAAATAAAATTTGCATTGACATGATAATAAAAATTGTTTTTCTATTCTTACTTTTTAGTAAATCATGGTAGATTCTTCATTTTTATGCTATCATCTTTAATACATGAATGAATAATTACAAATAAATAATAGATACTATGGATGATCGAATTTAGTGATAAACATCGAAAACTTTTCCCATGCCGAAACTAGACCAAGTCTAAGCTAAACTTAATGGAATCATTTCATATAAATGGGCAAACTTTTGATTCCATCATTTAATAAATGGTTAAAAAAAAGTGTGAATTATTGCTGGAGCCTTCCAAACAGCTCTTCATACAAAAAAAAAAAAAAAAAAAAAACCAAATAGTTTTGCAGGAAATATTTTGTATCACAGTTATCGAAGAGGACAAGATGGTGCAACTCTTTTCATTCCCCCATCTCTGTAAACTTTGTGAATGATTAACACAAAAGAGCAATGGCATGAATTCAACAGTCGCCAGCAAAGAAAGATTGAGATAAAAGAGTAGAAGAAAGAAGACTTAATTTGGAAAACCAGGTATCAAATAACCAGCTCCTATGTATATATCATTTTCAAAATGTTTAATAAAATATAGAAAACCAAGTAATGGGAGGATGGTGGATTATAAAGTTGGAGACATAATGTCTGCGCCAGAAAAATAAGTTGGAGACACAAGGGCTGCGCCTACGGCTTGGATTTTTGGTGGTTGTGAGAATGATTTAGATTGGGCTTGTGGGTTGGTCAGAACCCAGAAGTAGACTACAAATTCTGGATTGAATCAGTCCATCACTATTATGTTTAATTAAAATTTTATCATGGTTAATAAAATCACGGTTAAATCTTATACTATTTTATTTTTAGAAGTAGTAAAAATGTTTATTCGGTCAATTAAAGAAATAACCACAAATAACCATAGTGGAATTTAGTGAAATCAAGTGCTATATATTAACATCTTATTGTAAAATTGAATTACATTCAAAGTAAATTGTTAAAATCATCTCATAATTGGAAAAAATAAAAACATAGTTCACTGGAAATAAGTAAAAAAAGGACACTAACTATGGTAAAAAAGATTTTCATATATTTTTACTGACTTTGAGTCATTATACTTGTATGCCCTTTCCCAAAATAAATGAATAAATATTATCAACCATGATAAAATTTAATCACAAAGCATCGTGAGTATTTATTCTTATTATTAAATTGGATCATCTATAAGCTAAATTACTTGAATCATATCATAAATGAACTAAAAAAGATGACCGACAGTCTTATGATCTTTCGTGCTTTCATTATAGATAAATAAGATAAAAATAGTTGATATCGATAATGATGAAGAAAAGATTATTTTCTATTTCTTGATCTTTTTTTTTGCCATAGTTGTCATCGGTCAAACTAAATAAATTAAAAGATAAATGAATAAATAAACGATAACCACTCCAATAGAACGTGATCATTTGATTAATAATCCATTTAAAACTTGTTCTCAGTCAAATTGAATTAAATCTATTCAAATTTTTATTGATTAAAATTAATGAAAGTTGTACTAACTACTTAAAGAAGTATTTTAATTGATGAATCCCTTTATAGGAATACAAAACACTAATATAAAAATGCTCTAAAAACAAAATTTTCATTTGGGGTCACGATATCATATATTTAATTAAGCTTAAAAAATTTAATAATTTTAAAAATATTCCATTAAATGAACCCCATTACCTCATTAATTTTTTCAATAATATTACCATAAAATCTTAAATTTTTCCTATTAAATCAACAAAGAAAATAAAACACTTTAAATATTTTAAACCACTATAATTAAAGAAAATAAGATGTTATAAACAAGAAATGTCACACCTTTACGTCTCAAAGTTTGAGGATATTTTACTCTTTGAAACCATCAAAAGCTCTGTAGAAACAAAATTGAATCAAAATTAGAATGTGAAGAACATAAAAATTTTGGAAATATGTAGATCTAAACCCTCTTATTCCACAATGTTCCATGGCCTTCCCACTTTGTCATTATATATATATACATTCAACAATTAGGTTGATTTTTCTCCACACTGAATGACTTTGCCGTCATCATCAAATCCAAAGCTGCTTTTGTTTATGAACTTTTACCTTAAGCATAGAAAAATTGGAATTATTTTAGAATATTATATTTGTTCATAGTACAATTTTCGTTTTAATACTTAAATGAAATAATAAAAATTACAAAGTTGGAGACAAAATGTCTGCGCCTCCAACATGGATATCATGCAGTGGACGACTGAGGATCGAACATTCAGTTTTGGATGGCTTTGAGTCATGTGGATTAGATTTAGGCCTGCTGCTTAGAAGTATGTTTTGCCCATGAGTTGGAGAAGACCACCTATCTCTCTTGTTAGCTACTCCAATAAGATAATTTCTCAAACAATTATGTCTTTATTTTTTTATTTTCATCAATCCACTTATTTTTTTAGCATAAGAAGAAGGTATGAGTTCTATAATATTTTTTTTTTTTTAATATTGTACGTGCAATGTAAAACTTATTTGAGGAAATTGGAGAAATAAATCAAACTTAATTGTGGGTTTCAATCATCTGTTAATCGTGATCATATTATATATTATAGATGGTAAGTAATGTATTAACCTTATATTTGCTAAAAAACATTCAAAGTTTTTAGTGTAATTATATAATACTTGAAAAATAATTATAATAAAATTTCATTCAAAAGTCATTGTAAACTCCTTGTCACCGTAAAATTAAATCAATGATGTCTCAATTTTCCCTCCAGGGTTGATAAATGAATAAACAAATAATCATGTTATACAAATAAACTAAAATAGTAAAGATTCTCTCATCTTTTTTGATAAACTGTTTACCATTGTCAGTAGTCTTTATCATAACTAACTAAATAAATAATGAATACCTATCAGATAAAAACTTTAAGAGTTAATTAAACAACTATTAAGAGCTATTCTCAATAAAATTAAATAATATTCAAATAAAATTACGTGAATTATTTCATGAATGAGCAAAAAGGATTAAATAATCTCGTCTTACTTTCTCTCAAGATTGATAAATACAAAAAAAAAGTCCTAGAGTGATAGTAGAGATTGTCTTTTACTTTTCTTAGTTCATACTCCATAATTGTTATTTATTGTCATCGCCCAATATGAATAATAAGTAAAATAAATAATTACACCAACCATGATGGTAGAACTTATGTTTATTGTATTTCTTGGTTTACTCTTCTACCATTGCTTGATAAATAATTAATTATACTCAATATGATGATAGAAATAGTATTTTTAGTCTCTTTTGATTGATTTTGCATTATTATTGTTATGATATAAAAATAAATAAATAAATAATTTGCCTTCAATGATGGTGAAACCTAATTGCAAAAATAGGAGACACTAAGAAATCTTTATTAATTCATATATCCATATTGCTTGAATCATCTTATGAGTAAGTTGCCTCGCAAAGAGGTTTAGCAACCTCATTTTTCTTTGTTTTTCAATAAAATCAAAGGAATAACTAGTATGAACTATGATGATAAAAATTTATCTTTTCCTTATTATTAAGCTAATCATAGTGGACTCTCCACATTTATTGCCATCATGCCCATAAATAAATACAAAAAGACATAAATAACTAAAGAATGACAATCATGATAAAGTTTAATAATTAAATAAGAGGTATAAAAAGTTTTTACACACCCAAAATTAAGCAACATCTAAAAACTTAGTAATGATCAATAATAGAAATCTTTCAACTATCAAATGGAAATCATAAAAATTTAGAAAGTGTAGAATTAGTCTCAATGATGACTAACATTTTGTGGTCTTGCCTTTGGCTTCATATATATTTTCCTCTTAGAAGTGGATTTTCTCCTTATTGAATGACTTGTTGTCACCATCAAAGCAAATACATAAAAAAAAAAAAGACCACTTGTACTTCTAAATGTTAACTTTTAAAATAATTTTTTTAAAAAAGATTGTGTTACAATATCATATTTGTTGACTCAACACTTTTTTTTTTTTTTTTTTTTGTGGTTTTAAATTTAGTAATAAGGTTAGAAAAGTGGAGTCATATCAAGATCTTATATAGTTATATTACAAAGTTGTAGACACAATGCTCATGGGTAAAGATTAAACAATATTCAAAGTTGGACTCTTTGGTGAATGATTATATTTACAATAATCAAATATAGGTTAAATGTTAAAGTCAATATTCCTTATTTGAGGATATGAGATTATGATATTCAAAAAAGGAAAAAAAAAAAACCCCTTGAAAGTGTCTAATACAAAACTTGTTTGAGGATGTTTGGGGAAATTAGTAATCTAAATGATACTTAATCATAAGCATTTTGATTGCACTGATGCATAATATTGATAATAACTCAAAAATGCTAACATTAATATATTTTTTTAGTAAAAATTTTATAATTTTTTAACACATAAATAAGGTTAATAAAACCATGTCTTAAAAAATAAAAATAATCAACTATTATTATAATAGAATTTAATAGTTTAGAATAGATTTACACAATATCTAGTTTAAATCATTTCAAAATGAACAAATGCAATTAACAATATTTCATCATTTTCTCCTAAAGACAGATAAATAAATTAAAAACTGAAAAAGCTCTAATGGTGATGATAGACTTCTCTTTTACCATTTTTGACGTACTCTCTCCAATGTTGTTGTTGTCTTGAACTAAATAAATACATCAATGTATAAATAAATAAATAAAAATAAGTAAGTATACAAATGAATAAATAAATGGTTGCAACAAAAATAATGAAGTTTAGTCATTTAATTAGAAGGTTGTTAAGAGCTTGTCGCACACTTGTATCCAACCCTAATTCTTTGGCTCATTTTATAAATGGACCAAAAAAAATGGTCAACTACTTCGGAAGAATATTATGATGGATCTAACATTAAAACTAATGAGAAGTGATAACCAGATAATATTTTGAACAAAAAAATGGTATACACAAAATTTTTATTTGGATTCACATCCGCATTCCCATTTGGGGCAGGGATAACGCTAGCATCAATTCATTAAATACTACTGGAAAACCCTAGTGCTTTTCTTATTAAAACCAATTTGATTTTCCTGATTACTAATTAAGAAAAGGAAAGGAGAAAAAAAAAAAAAGGAGCAAAGAGTAGGTTTCAATAACTAAGGAGGAAAAGATGGTGGAAACTTTTATTAATCCATGCATGATTTCAAACTTACAAAAGAAACAGAAGGGATGAATATGATAAATTCAGAAATGGATTTTATTATCTCTCAACAAGAAGAAATTGATGTTCAAGTCTTGAACTTCATCGTGAATGCAGAAGGAAAAAAGTTGAATTGAAAGAGAAAGAGAAAGAAAAAAAATCTGGGAAATGTAGAATTCTTGATGGCGACAAAGAATGATCAGTAGCTTCCTGATGAACACAAGAGCTGCTCCAAATAATCAGCTCCTAAGTCCTCCAACACCAGAACATCCCGTGGGCTTACATCCTTGTCTTCATTTTTTCTATTAGCTGATTTTCTCCCCTTTGAGCCTCCACACTCTGGTGCCGGTACCGGCACCGGCGACCCACCATCCTCATGGTCATGCTTCATGTCTCTGAGTGACTCCTTAACGCGCTCTACAGGAAAATTGAGGATGGCCATCGACCCCCTCATCAAATATGCAGCTCGGTCATATGCCAAAGCAGCATCCTCTGCGGTATCAAATGTTCCAAGCCACACTCTCCTGCCATGCCTATTTGAGTCCCTTATCTCGGCAGCAAACTTCCCCCATGGCCGCCTCCTAACACCTCTATACGACTTTTCATCCTTGGATATTGCTGCCTCTTTGGCATTGGAACTCTCCTCATCCTCCTTGGCTCCTGCAGATGATACCGGCTGAGATGAGTCTGTAGCTCCCTCCGGTAACATCTCTTTGGAGGCATTTATATTGAATGGAAGTGAATTATCACTGAAAAGAGGCTCATCCCATGGAGAAAAACACTCCAGTGAATCGAATGGTGATGGCTCAAGTGAGAATCCTGAAATTTGGTGGTGATGAAAGAAGGAAGAATCCATGAATTGGGAACTCTAGACTCTAGACTATAGACTATAGTTTTGGTGCTATATGCCTTGGCTATTTTTTTTTCTTTTTCTTTTGCTCCTGGTGACCAAAATGTTGGTTTGATGATATCTGGTTATATACTAGGACTATAGGAAGGATTTGAAGGAAGAACATTAAAAAAAAACTTAAGGAGAAGGATTAGATTATATGCAAGTGGATGTTTCAGGATTTGTTATACATAGGAATAAATTTAATGGAACCATAAAGTTTTTGTGGATTGTTGCAGGGGAATCCAATGAAACATGCCAGCAAGGTCCAAATCAAGGCGCATATGGGTGACACAGTGCCCTTGAATTCTTATAAGCCATCTCATCAACTTGACATTTCCTTCTTTTTGTTGGTTTTAGGAGCAGGAAGCAAGACAATTGAAACAACAGTTTATGATATTAATTTTTGACTGAAAAAGAGTGTGCTTTAATTAATTTAATGTTGCAAGTAACTTAAGCCTTTTTTCATTTACTGCCAAAACCCTTGAAACAAACAAAACTAATTAAATAGTTTCTTAATTAAGATGATGGCAGAGATGGTCTATTAGTACTCCTTTGGGGCTTACTCTCTCACTAATATCTTGTCATCACATAAAATAATAAGGAAAACTACTACTCCTACCATCTTATCATGTATATCTTAATTATTAGGTGATAAACAACTGTTTCATTGTAAAATCCAACTACATTAACACTAAATTCATCTGATCATCTCATGAATGAGCAAAGTAATGTTTGACAATCCTTCCCTTTTCTGCCTTCAAAGTTAGAATAAATAAATGCATAAATGATTAACACCGACCTTAATGGTAAAGATTGTCTCTAGCTAACCTTTGCAATCGACTCTCCCATCTTTGTTGCTGTCTTGACTCAAATAAATAAGCTAGCAAAATATATGATTAAATAATAGAACTCTCATTGTTAATAATAAGAGTGCTGTAAAGAGCTAGCTCATTGTCACGACATAAGGAAGAAGCGGTAAGAAAATTTCAGAAGTGGATTTTACCCCATCCTTATATCTCAAATGATCAGGAGGATTCAGGAATAAAAAACTTAAGGGATACAGAAACCTTCATGAGGGGGATGACCAAGAACCAGAAGCCATCTGAGCAATAGCAGATCCAGTTTCTCCGAGGGATGGGCTTCTGAGTCTAACTACACCACAACATTCTGGTGGTCTTGCCACTTTGTCTGGTTGCTCAAATTTCTTTCTTTTTTGGGATTTTATTTTTATAATTTTAATAATAGAATTAGAAAGACGGGAGCGTAGAGTGTAGGAGACAACGTCTGTGCCTCGATAGCGATAAGTGATGTAAACATGGTAGGCTCCCAGGATGGAGACAGTTTCTGAGCCTCTAATTTGGATGGTCTTATGGTTCATGAGGTCGGGGTAGAGCTTAGAAATGGAATATTGACCAACCTGATTTTTTATGGATAATTTTTTAACACTCGATTTAATTCACAACAACTGATTTGAAAGTTTATATGATCTTAAACCATAAAATTATCTATAATGGTAATAGTCTAAAAATCAAAATTTTAATTTTTATATATTATTTGATTAAATATATTTAATTAATAAAAGAAAAAAATTAATTTGAACATAAATGCGACAAGTCAATCAATCACAAAGTAACCTAGCTATCATAAAAGACCAAGCATATCTATTTATTTGGACACTAACATTCCTGGAAAACTACCATCTCCGATTGTTTTTATGTTCGCAACATGGTACTTTCCTACTCCTTAATAAACGTCTCAATGATTGAAGAGATATAATCAACTACTACAAGCAAACTCGAACAAGATATGAATTTTAAGAGTACTGAAAATGTATAGAGATAATGACAAGGCTTCAAATAATACAAACAATAGACATATTTGTATAGAAAAGAACTCTTTTAGAAACCAATTATTTTATCATAGGATGGTCAAAGATCGGGAGATGGATATATCATGAAATATTTGAAGGAAACTAACGAAGAAGATAAATTTTGCATAGTGGCACGTGCGCTCGCCCTTTTTTAGTTCTACCCTTGCTTCCTGTGGTGGTAATGGTTGCTTGGGCAAATGGTAACACGAAATGTCAAATAAGCCAAAAATATCCACACAATTTAAAGCATGCAACAAGAATACCATGTGCCATGGACACGGATTCAAATTCGTAATGATAATATATCTTTTTATTTTGTTTATTTTTTTTTTAGGGCATGTGCCCTTCATGGCCCTCTCTTAGATCCGCCATTGTTGCTTTAGTGATAAGAACATCACAGTTCTGTTCAAAAGCCAAGAAGATATTTGAGGATATTAGTAAAATAAATGTGACTTGCACCTTACACACGTGGTGCCATTAATTAAGGATGTGGTTAGTATCTTAATGTTAAAATTAAATTATATGTATATCTTGTTTTAGAAAAATATGTTTTATGTTTTTTATTTTGAAAATGGTAAAGTGTATGCCTAAAGATACGTAAATAAGTAAATAATTGATAATAATCATGACAAAAACTTAGTTAATTAGAGAAATATTAAAGTCTTATTCTACCAAGACACGATTTACATCGTTGAAAGTGTATGATAAAATTAAGATATTTAAATAATATACCGAAAATGAGATTAATAAATGAAAGTATAAATAAATTAGACCAAGTACAAAAAAAATAGGATTAGGGTAAAAAAATAAGACCATAAAATAAAATGATAAGTGATACTCGAATATAAAACATATTATCTAAAATCCATGCAACATTTTTTTATTGACCTCACTTTTTTATATGTATCAATTTGGTACTGTAATGGGAAAATACCATGGTATTGATTCATTAATTACGTGAACTTAATTAATCAATGAAAATTTCACAATAAGAGCTCATTTCTTGATGAAAATTTTGAACTACATCCGATCATCTCTTGGCAAAAATAAATAAATGAATAAAAAATTGGCAATATTAATAACCATAAAGATTGTTTTTCTCATGATTCTTGGCTATCTCTATGGCTACAACTCTCTCATAATTACATTTAAAACAAAACTATATAGGGATTTTTTGTATCATAATTTAAGTAATTGAAGCCAAGCATAAGAGTAAAAGCTTTTCAATGCAATGAAAAGCAATATGTTTTCATTAATTAACCTTTTAGATAATTAATAAAAAAAAATATAAAGAATATTGAGTGGATACTCTTACTTATCAAAAAATAAATAAATTTGATTGATTCAACTTATAAGATTTTCAGAATATTGAAAGCATTCATCCTAAAGGAACAGAAACCACTAACCAAATCCGACCACAGACTTTGCAACAAGGTTTAAAAGAAGTACAATGAAGTATTAATGATTATTTGAAAAAGACAAGTAAATAAATAATTAACCCTAGACATGTGAAACTTAATAATCCATTAAAAAATCTTTCTCCCCTAATGAGTCGAGCTTGTCTAAACTCAGATTCATTGCACCATTAATATTTAGAAAATAAACATAAAAGGAGGTCAACTACGACCTAGGATAATAGTACGAGAAATCTCGCTAGTTGAATCATGGTAGAAATGGACAAAAGGATGGTCAACTTCCTAGGACAATACTATGAAAGTTTGCAACTTGGGGAAAGTAGAATAATGAGGAGAAAAATGCTATATAAATAAAGTTCGTACATCTGAAGTCATGGGGTCATCAATTTTAAGGATTGCAGTTTCATTAATTTAAAGTCCTAAATATCCATCACTTCTTTTCATATGCATTAATATGATCCTGTGGTTAATTTTTAAACTACAGCCAAAGGAACTTTCCAAACACCAAACGAACTAAAAGTAGCCAAACAAATCTCTCGAAAATATTTTTAGGCCAGGATGATTGAAGAGGACATCCTAGCTAGAGAGGAAGCTCCTTTTTCTTTGTTTTTTTCCTACTAGTTGATTTTCTCCCCTTTGAGTGCCTGCTCTTCTGTGCCATTATTGGCCGCCCACCATCCTCGCTACCATGCTTCATTTCTCTGAGAGATTCCATGGTGCTCTATGTCTCTATTCAGGACCGCCATTGACACCCTCATTGACAATGCTGCTTGATCATATCCCATAGCAAGCACTTGAGGATTGTCAAACATATTATCTTGGGAGATTGCTATAGCTTGATATTAGAAATTTTATTCTACTAGATTTTATGCTTGATTTTAAGAATTTGTTTACTTAGATATTTGAAGGTTAGGTTTGTTTGGTTGAATGTAGTATGAGATATGATAAAAGGTGATAACATAATACATCTCATGTTTAGTTAGTGATGAAATAAGGTAAATTATTTCATCACTTATTTTATTGTATGTTCATTAATCATAATATAAGATAAATAGTGTAATATTATTTACATTTTTTATATCATTTCTACATATAATATGTTAATCCTAAGTTAAGACATAAGATATACATATTTCATGTATAATAAATTTATTTATTTATATTGTAAAATAATATTAATATATGCATTATTTAATATATAAACATAAGATAAATTTATTTATTTTTAAATAGAAAATATTAGAATCAAAATAATTTTTATTTTAAATATTGAAAAATAATATATATTCCATTTTATTTCTTTCTTATTCATTTTAAAAACTAAATATAAAGATAATATAACATATCTTATTAAATATGCAACCTTAAGATATCATATTTATTGGATTTAATATCCAATGATATCATAACTTATTGGAAATCATATCTTAAGATATATATATTTTCTATTCAAAATATGATATCTTAAGACATATATATTCTATCATATCCTATCTTGTTAACCAAATGTAGCCTATTGTATATACCCCATTTTTGGTATTATAATTTAAACTTTCTTATATAAATTTTATTCTCAATGTAAAAAAGCTTTTATTTCTAAGAAAGAGATATAATTTTTTTATTTTTTGTTTTTTGTTTTTTTGAGTATCTTTTATTTTGTCATAGTATCAAAGCCATGAAACAATCTTCAATAAAATCATAGCAAAGATTATCTTGTTTCATGGATGAACTTAATCTTTGTTCATGGGACAAGCTAATATCTTAGTTTACATTCTTGATCATGAGTTTGAATCGAATTTGTGCATCGCAAGTAAGTGGTATACTTATGAGAAGTTTAGTGTTTAAAATGTTAGAAATCATAAATCTTGTCTATTAATTAATTGAATGGAAAAAAAATTTCTTAGGAATTTCAATTTCGTATGTTTGCAAAAGGAAGAGGCCTATGGGGACACTTGGATAGTTCTATTCCAAGGCTTCAAGATGATATTGATAAAGTGAAAATAGCACATTGAGATTCAAATGATGCCAAAAATAATTTCTTGGATCTTGAGTTTTATAGATGCTCACATTGTCCTCAATTTGTGATGATTTCATTATGCCGAGATAAGTGTAGTTTGCAAGTTTTGCTCAAATACAATGGAAACAAGGGTTAAAGTATACTAATTTTGGATTAACAAATGGAAGGAATGGTACACTCAATAAACTTTTTTAAAGATCAACAAAATGATGCTATTCTCGTTTTTAGAAGTTATTGTATCCATAAATGAGCAATGAGAGCTTTAAATAGGTGATTTTTGGGAAAACTAACCGTTAGGCATAGTTTCAGGACAACTAGTTGACCAGGCGATCGACCACATTGCAAGTTGTTGAGGAAAATTAGCAATTGCAAGTAACCATTGGGTTGCATGCAACTCAATCGGTTAAGGACCAATCAACCAATGCTTGATAGGTTAAGGTAAAACCTTAGCATTTGACCATTAGCCATTGCCAATTTGGATCACAACCCTCAACTAGTTGATTATTCTCTATACAATCTATTGAATCGATCAATCAATCGGTGCCTCAGGAATTCTTTAATTTTTTTTTTCAAAACATAACAATTTTAAGCTCAAATACTTAGTGAAACCAGATAGTATCACTCTATATAATTTTCAAAAAAAAATTCAAGGGATAAAATATTAAGTTTGACTTGGTTTTCTTTATCATCAAATTTTTGAAAAGTTTAAGTTCAATTAAAAATAATTGGATGAGTTATTTCAAAAAGATTAGGTGTCTTTGAAATAGCATGTATGCAATCCTAGTTAAAGCACCTCAATCATATATGAGATTGTAAAATTTGTTCAACCTTGATTCATGCTCAAGATATCTTTACTTCAAATTCTCATTTAAATTAGCTTGTTAATTTTAAACCTTTTAAACACACATGACACGTAAATAGATTTCATCATTTACTTTGTAATCATGAAAATTAACCATGGAAAGCCATGGGGTAACAATTTTGTGATCACTTGTCCTTTCATTACATTTGGCAACTAATAAGTAGCTAATTTATTCATTTTTATTTTTAGCATTCTACTTGAACCTCTTTGACTCTAATTGGATTTATTCTTTGAATTATATGCTTTTTCTCTTTGATTTAGATGATTGCCATTATTATTTTTATTACTTTTAAAATATTTTTGTTTTTGCTAGAATCTTCAAGTAGGTTTATTAAGTAAGATTTTTATTGTTCTTAGGGCATGACCTATGGTTTTCCTAAATTCCCAAAAGAGTTTATCACTTGGCTTAAATTTAAATCTCCTTGTTTAAGTCTAAGAAACCTAGCAAAGTCATTCCAATTAGAAATTAGCTTTCCCATAAGACCTTAAATTTAAAATATTCTCTAAGTTTGGTTCCATTTTATTTTACTCTCCTTCAGATCATGTTTGGTCTCGAAAAATACTAATAGAAAAAAATATATTTGTTAATATAACTATTATGCAACACTCTCAAAATATGAAAACTTATCGATGACAATTGTAAATATATTTTATCAATCATTATATTTTTTAAAATATTTATCATTTATTATATTATTTTTATTTACTATTAAAGGCTCCTAAAGTAGAATGGTAACTCTAAAAATAACTCCTCAATAAATGTTCCCCTCAATCAAGATTTGTATTTATTATTTACTATTTATTATATTATTATATTATTTTTTTGTCATCTCAAAAATAGGCTACAAAAGTAGCCAATTGCTTTCAAACAATATTTCTAGCAAAAAAAAAAACAAAAATGAGAAACTATCATAAACAAAACCCCTATATATATATATATATATATATATATATATATATATATATATATATATATATATATATATATATATTCACACAACTTTCAAGTTAAGTATTAAGATTCCAACATTTTAAAAAAGTCTCACCAAACAATCTCAATAACTAAACCATTTTCCAACCATCGGTATTAGTCAAAACCAAAGAAAACAACGAAGTAGTCAAAACCAAAGAAAACAACGAAGCAACCAACCAACTAGTACTGAAAATATTTTAGACCATAATTATAGGGGACAATTGTCTTTTAGACCCAAAAATTAAACTTTGGTCCATATAAGTTCATCATTTAAACTCAAGGCACAGAGAAAGTGTGAAAATTAGAAAGAATGATATGAATTTTTTATCTTTTTATAAATGACACTATAAAAAAAAGTAGAAAAATATTAATTTAAATTTTATTTCTTTTGTAAACCTTAATAAAATTCAATATAATTTAGTGATTTGGAAAAAAAAAAACACCATTTTCCAATATAATAAAAATACATTATTATTATTATTATTTAAAAATCAAACATCTTAGAAAGTATATATTTTTAAAATTGTATATATAAAAAATAACTAAAAATATGTCAAATTTTTTTTTTTTAAATTGTTATATTTTTAGAATATATTTTTTAAAAAAATAATTAATTTTCTAAAGATAATAAATTTTTAGAATAATTATTAAAAAAATATTTAAGATAAAAAAGTTTGTCAAGTGATACAAAATAATTTTGAAGGGTAAATTGGTTTTTTCATATTTTATATCATTCACATCAATCATACAATTTATATGGAATAAAACTTAATTTTAGGTGCAACTGGATCCAAAACACAATTATCGCTAATTATTATAATCAAAGAGAGGATAGTGTAAATTTTTATTACTCCATGGGTTTAAACTTTACAAAGAAACAGAAGGAATCAATAAGAAGTCAGAAATGGATCCAACCTCAAATTAAATACATCCCTACGATAAGAGGATGCTCAACTCCTGAAATTATGATCAACAGCCCAGAAGAACAACATTTGAACCCAAAGATAAAAAGAAAGATTATAAAAATTTGGTGAATGTAGAATCCTTGATGATGACCAGGAACTCATGATCAGCAGCTTTCTGATGAACACAAGAGTTGCTCCAGATAATCAGCTCCTAAGTCCTCTAACACTAAAACATTCTGTGCCGGTCTTTCATCGTTGTCTTCTTTTCTCCCATTAGCTGATTTTTGCCCTACTGAGAGCCCGTTGTTTGGTGTCATTACTGGCGAGCCACCATCCTTGTGGCCATGCTTCATGTCTCTAAGGGACTTCTCGACATACTCCACAGGAAAATTGAGGACGGCCATTGACCCCCTCATGGAAAATGCTGCTTGATCGTATGCTAAAGCAGCAGCCTCAGCAGTATCAAATGTACCAAGCCACACCCTCCTCCCTTGCCTATTTGAGTCCCTTATCTCCGCTGCAAACTTCCCCCATGGCCTCCTCCTTACACCTCTGTACGACTTTTCATTCTTGGATGTCGTCTCTTGGGCATTGGAACTCACTCCATGATCCTCCTTAACGACTGCAGATGATGCCCGCTCAGATGAGCCTGTAGCTCCCTCATCTGGAATACAAAATGGTGTGATCATCTCATGATCTGAGGCATTTATGCCGAATGGAAGTGAATCATGGTTGAAAAGAGGCTCATCCCATGGAGAAAAATACTCCAGAGGATCAAATAGTGATGATTCAGGTGAGAATCCTGAAGTTCGGTATTCATGAAAGAAGAAGGAATCCATTGAATTGAAGACTATAAAACTATATACCATATAGTTTTGTGGCAAATGCTATCGGGTTATTTTCTCTGTTGGTACTGGTGATTGGTCACTGGATGATATTCGATTCAATACTCGAACTAGAGGAACGATTTAATAGAAAAGATTCCAAAACACCGGGATCAAATTAAAGAAAAGGTTTAGATTATTGGGCAAGTGGGAAGGTTTTTGCATTTGTTATATACAATGGAATAAATTACGGGGCCAAGTTTTTTGGGCGACTAATGCATATATGGGAATCAAATGAGGCATATCCGCAAGGTCCAAATCAAGTTGAATAAAGACATAAAGGTGATGAATTCATTTTGCCATGTCAGCATATCTTTTACTTGCGAAGGTGGAACCCCTCTTTAGGGTTTTTTTTTTTTTTTTTTTTTTAGTATTTAGAAAAGGGAAGCATGAAAATTGAAACAACTTCGAGAAATTTATAATCCAAGGTGAGTGCTAGTCATTTTGCAAGTAACCTAGGTTACCTTCCACCATTTATATAATCATATATAATAAATAATTTTGGCGACAGCTAGAAATTGACTTTCAACTATTTTTGTTGACCCTTTACTTAAGGGTACGCAATCATTTTAAAATAAATAAATAGCATCGACTATGATGAAACTTATAAAAAAATATACCTTAGAGCCATTTAATAACTCCATTTGACCATAAAAACAAATAACATCTAAACCTAATTGATTGAATCATCTTATAAACAAACAACAAAACGCTCTACAATTCTATTTGTTTTTCTTTATTATGACCGATAAATTAATAAATAACCAATTAACTTTAATTAAAACAATAGAACTTGTCTCCTACCTTTTTTGACCAACTCTCCCACCAATGTCATTCATTGTCGTTACCCAAAATAAATAAAACTGTAGTCGGTGATTACTGGTCATCATCACCATAAATAAATAATAATAACATACATACATATCATCTTAAACATTCAATCAAAAAGCATCATACTATTTCTGATAAAAATTTTGGATCATTGCACAGATCTTAAATATAAATTAAAACCTTCCAAACACCCAATAAAAAGAAGAAAAACAAAAGAAAATAGTTGTCTTGTTGAAGATCGAAGCACATATGGTGCAAAACTTGTGTAGTTCATCTACTTTACAAGAGATGAATAGAGGGAGCAATTATAAGAAGAATTCATGTATGGATGCAAACTTACCTTTTGTATATTCTACCAAAGAGGATACGTAATCTTGATAATCACCATGGCTCACACAGACGAAGAAAAATCAACTAAAAGGGAAAAGAACAGAACATGAAAGCTTGGAAAACAAACGATTTTTTTTTTTTTTATGAAGGTAAGAGGAGCTCCAAAGAATCAGCCCCTAAATCCTACGATACCATTTACATCCCGTGCTCTTGCATCCTATGCTTTATTATTTGAAACATCATTTCAAAATATAACACTAGATTGTTTAAATAATTTTAAAATTCAATAATGGAATTAAAGAATATAAAAAAATGGCGTCGTGGGGAGAAAGGAGATTCCAAAATTGGAGACACAATGTCTGCGCCTCGAAATTGAGAAGTGAAGTAACGTGGTGGGCCCAAAGTTGGAGACACAATGTCTGCGCCTTTTAGCCTGGAGCCGTGCCGAACGACGTCGTTTTTGGATTGGTTTGGCACCCGAATAGTTTGAGCTTGTGGTTGACGGGGGCTTCTCGTATAAGTTTTAATGTACCGTGGATTTACAGAGGCTGATTTGTTATTTAGGATTTCTTTAATGTGAGGCTAGTTTATAATTGGCTTATTTGATTAAAAGTGTTTAAAATTAATCTCAAGTTTTTTAAAACTTATCAAGCTTAACAAAAAGTTTTCTTCTTTTTTATTTTTTTTAAGAAAAAAATAATATTTTAAAAAAAATGAATTTAATGGAGGTACATTATTTGAAAAAAAAAAAATCTTTTTCCAATTAATTTATAAAAAACACTTTTCTAAATATAAATTAAATTGACATACTTTTGTAAATCGAATTCCCTTTTTTTTTTATGAAATCATTTTTAATAAATTCTTTTAATAACTAAATAATTTTTTTTGAAAATTAAAACCAAATAAAATTGAATCAAATCATTCATTGAATATAAATTGAAAATTTTCGTTTGTAAATAAATAAATAATTTTTTTTTGTAAATGAATAAATTGAAATCATGAATTCATAATTATTTTTAATAAAATCCTTTGAAATTTCTTAAAAACTAACATTTGAATTTTTTTTTATTTAGTTTGATAAATCAATTTTCATAATTCCTTTTTCATATATTTTGTGCATTCTTATAATTTGATTTTATTATCATTTTTGTGTATATTAATTTGTGTCATTAATCTTGGTATCCATAATTAATTAATTAATTATCATAATTCTCTTGATTCATTGAGTAGAGATCGTAAGTGTACAGGCTTAAATGAGTGCTACGACTCACCACCATACTTTCCCAATAGATAACCTGATCACCCAGATTTGGACTCGGTTTTTACAAATACGTCTTTTCCAAATAAGGAGTTACACAAGAATCAATCTACATTGGACGGATGGTCTATGGTTACAACTCTGACGATTAAATATAAGCAATCAATTATAATTAGGGTTATAACTTGGATGGATTGGTCTAATTGATAGCTAACTAAGCTCAACCCAAACTTAAAAATAATCAATCTAAATTCAATTCAATCCGATTTCTAACCCAAGATACTCATCCAACTTAATTTCTTTTTGCTTAGGTTGGTTTTAGATTGGTTGGGTTAGATTCGAGTTGGTGGGGTTAATCAAGTTGTATAATTTAAAATTCATTCATAATGTTTTTATAAAAAAAAAATATTTATATATATATATATATATATATATATATATATATATATATATATAATAAATAGTAAAATAAAATTAAGATAGCATTAAAAAAGTAAAAATAAATTTATATATTTTTCTAAAAAAATGAAAAAGTATATGATATAATATAATTTGATATTTTTTCTTAATTTTTTTAAATGAATATTATTATATAAAATAATTGTGGACCCCGCATTTCGGCTCAATGCGTTTCCCACTCGAAGGCAAGCTTGATTTTTATTTGAAAAATTGATTTATATTGATTGAAAAAATGACTTGGAGTCGCCACTTATTTTTGTTTTATTTTTAAAAGGGTAAACAAAATAAGAAAGAAAAACCCTAAGTGTGACTCTTTATTTTGGAAAAGACGGTTTGTGAAAAACCGAATCGGGTTCAGGGGTCAGGTTACTTATCGGGAAGGTACGGTAAAGACCGTAACACCCCTTTAAGTCCTTAAAGTCAGGTCTCTACTAATAAGATGAAGCAATCATGACAATGAACGAGTGAATCAATGAGTACCCAAGATAAATCATACACACGTGAGAATCAAAATATGCTTAGACAATGATCAGATGGAAAGTGGGTACGTACTTTGGCAATAAGCCACCATGCGCTATCAAGAGAGAGGGTTAGTGCACAATTAAAGAATAATAGCATGCATGTCAGAGAGTAGGATAAATAAATCATGTAGGATAACTAAGTCAATTAAACAGATCGATCAATCGATCATAAGATCATGTATGTGGGGCCCCCACCAAAGCCCGATTATTTTTGCATGGACCAAATCCGTAAATTCCATTATTCAGAATTACAAAATTTGATTCTTTGCTTCTTTCAAAACATTTTTAAAACAGAGGAGTTGTGAAAATTGCTTGCCAGAAAGAAAGATGACAGCAAAATTTTATTAGAAATGGGACTCTTGGGTGATCTTAAAAACTCTAAGGATGAAAGATAGGATGCTTTGAAATGGTTTTAAAAAAAAAAGTTATAAAACGAGGATCCGGATATGTCTGATGGGAGAAGTTGAATCGTCCCCCTCTCCCATCCGACGTCAGGCGTCGGATGCGAGATATCCGGAGAAGGTGGGATGTCGGCGGACAGATTTCCAGATGCGAGACATCCGAAGAAGGTGGAATGGCGGCGAACAGATTCCAGATGAGAGACATCCAGAGAAAGGTAGGAATGACGGCGGACAGATTCCGGATGAGAGACATCTGGACAAGGCGGAATGGCGGCGGACAGATTCCGGATGAGAGACATCCGAAGAAAGGTAGGAATGATGGCGGACAGATTCCGGATAAGAGACATCAGGATAAGGGTAGGCATGGCGGCGGAATATTCCGGATGAGAGACATCCGGATAAGGGTTGGACGCAGCCGGATAGGATTCTGGATGTCAGGCATTCGGAGAGAGGTGGGATGTGCTATGCCGCGCGTCGCAGAGGGGACCATCTACGTGACATTTTTTTTAGGGAGGATCCCACAGGTAGGTGAAGGTTTAGAGAGAGAAACGGGTTAGGTGGAGGATGCTTGATTCCTGCAAGCTTGAGTGAGGAAATAGGTATGACAACTTAGAGAGAGTGGTGGGTAGACGAACGAAGGGCATGGTGGATAAGGAAAAAAAACATGAGGATGAGATGACGACACGCTTGCATGAGAATAGGGATAGGGGTCATATAGAGTGAAGACATGTGCATGGACATAAACACAATGGGCAGGCCACCAGCAGACGTGCCTCCACGTCTAGCCGACGAATATGCCTGGTAGCATGCAACCTCGGGTGTTTGCTGACCGTGACAGCTTGGAGAGAACTGAGAAGGCCTGTTCTCATCATCACTGAAAACCTAGATTCTAGCCTCAAGGTTAAGAGTCTCGAAGCTTCGCGGAAAGCAGCTGAGACTTTGGAGCCTTGAGTATGTACTCAGGGAGGAAAAGGAAACAAGGGGATAACATGATAGCAACAAGAAGAAGAACATGAAGACTTTAACCAGCATATCGGACCCATTTCATCATTTCATCCATGGGTCCAACATTCGGTGAGTTAAGATGAAAAAAAACTCGTCAGAATAGAGCATAATACACAGCAAAATCTTCCAATATTTAATCAGTAATCACCAAAACAGAACAACCCGACAAGCAGAAATGAAAAATCATTGAGAAAATGGAAGATATACAAAAAAAAATGAATGGTCATACCTGGAAATCTTCCTTCTTAGCTCTGTGTCCTGGATCCCCCAGCAACTCCACGCTCCTTTGTTCTCAGCTTCTTCTTCAAGTTCAACACACTCTTTTTTCTCTCGAACTCTCCCAAAAAAACTCATCTTCGTCCTTTTTTTTTCATTTTTCGTATCTTTCTTTGCAAGTCACTCTTCTGCCCTCTATAATGCTGTCACCTCCAACGATCTCTACAGCAGCCACCTTTTTCTGCACCAACCCTTTTGCAACCACCTTTCCTTCTCTCTCATCGGCGCCTCCTGACGGCCTGCGGGACCCCCTTCCAGAAAGTCCCTCCACGTGTCAAAGTCCTACTGCAGTTTCAAAAAGCGAGGTTGATTTCTTATGACCACTAAGGATGTGACACGTGGCCCGCTGGGGTGGTGACACCTGGCTAAAAATGCGATCTGCAAAAACAAATAGGGGAAAAGTGACCCATGCCTAAATGGGGGTCTGCAATAATATATATTACAAATATCATAAAAACATTAAATCACATTCAAATTAAAATCAAGTTGTTTGAACCTTATCCTAACCCAACCCAAGTTGAACTTCGGTTTAAAAAACTAAACCCAAGTCCGATGTGACTATTGAATATTATTATTCAAACCCATTCAAATATTGAGTAGGATTCGTGCAAACTCAACCAAATTGCACCCTTAGTTATGGATAATATAGGTAATTGAAGCAATTGAATTTAAAAAATAAAAAAAAATGATAATTTCATTTTCATTGGTGATTTATTAAATACTAAAACATAAAGAATATAAAGTAATAAGAAATCAGGGGTTCGTTGAATAGCTTGGAAAGGCATAGATGGTTAAAGAAAATGGAAGTAGATTATTAGCCTTGGGTGAAGGATATTTACTCAATGTTAATAGAATGAGAAGAATTAAATTTAACTTATTAGACTTTGCAATAAAAGAAAATAAAAATCATTCATTTTGAACAACGAAGAGTGATGAATCAAAATCCATAGTTGCTTTTAACAAGTCATACTAGAAGTTTTATGGACTATTAGTTGGTGTTTGAACAAAAATAAATAATCAATTAAATGTACTAATCATATTGGAACTTAATTAATCAATGAGAAAGGTATTAAAAGTTTCTTTCTTTTAAACAATTTAAAAATAGATAATAAAAAATGGTCAAGTATCTAAGAAAATACTATATTACAATTTTTTATAGGTAAAATAAATATATAAGAAACTACTATATTACTTCCAACTAATCTTATGCCTGATATATATTGTGCACCAAAATCCTTAAGCTTAATTTTTCAAAAAATTGGTAGTTTAACATGATATCATAACTTCATTTAGTAGGAAGTCATATGTGTGGTCCCAATTGCATATTTGTTTTCCAATTTATGATTGTTTGATTACTAATCTATATCCTTTCAGGTGCAGCACGTGTGGGTCTGAGACCACATGTGAGGAAAGATAATAAAAGGAAATTTGATAGTTTCATACAGACAAGATCATATTTGATTAAGGAAATATAATATAGGATAAGATAAAAGAATGAATAATATTGAATTAATAATTTTCCAATAATTTCTTCCTTTAGAATTACTCTACAACTTTGCCAACAAGTTTTGTTGCTTTCTCTGTCACTTGAATGCACGCCTTCTACAAGGAAAGGGAATGTTGGGAGAGGTTGGTCTAGTGAATCCCTCTCCAACCTTCAAGGTTGGTCTAGTGAATCCCTCTCCAACCTTCAAGTTAGTACTCAAAAAAAGGAGGAAAAAGAAAAAGAAAAAAAATGAGGAGAGAGGGTAGGGAGGCAACAAAGTAAATTTGTAGGGTTCCTTTTTCTAGTATTTAGTGGTGGTAAATATGAAAATTCAAAACCATTTTGGAAAATTTATAACCCAAACAAGTGCTTTTCATGTTGCAAGTGACATTGGGTTACTATCCACCATTGCTAGTAAAAGGTAAATAAATACATAAATAAGAACTAGAAATTGTCTCCCAACTATTTTTGCTAACCCTTTAATTAAATCGCATTTAAACCAAATTACTAAATCATCTCATAAGTGGATAACAAAATGCCCAATAGTATCTTCTACATTTTCCCTTTTTTGAACCATAAATTAATAAATAAATAATTAGTATGAATCAAAATAATAGAACTTGTCTTTTACCTTTCTTAATTGATTGACTCTCCAACAATATTAGTTGTTGTTATTATCCAAAATAAATAAAGTCATAATTTGTAGTTGTTGGCCATCATATTCACGAACAAACAATAAAAACATACATGGATACATTCATATATACATAAATAATTTTTGCTAACATGATTATGTTAAACGTTTCATTAAAAAGCATCAAACTACATCCAGTCAAGTTTGTGATTGAATCATTTCACAAATCTTAAATATAAATTAAAATCTTTCAAACCTCTAATAAAAGCAAGAAGGAAAGAAAATGGTTGTCTTGAAAGTACTTTAGACTAGGGTTGTTGAAGTCGAAGGACATATAGTGCAAAAATTTTGCAATCCATCTACTTTAAAAATAAATAAATAAATAAAAGGGAACAATTATAAGAAGAATTCAGAACTCAACCTAAACTCACCTTTATAACACTATCTAAGTGGATGCTTAATCAATCTTCAAAATCATAGCCAACACCGAAGAAAGAAAAATTAATCAAAATGGAAAAGAAAAAGAAAATAGAAGCTTTATTTGAAAAGTGCTTTCAAAAATAGTTTTAGAAAATCGTTCTTAATAACAATTTTTTAAAATCATTCTTTAATATTTTATAATATAAAAATCTATTTAGAAACTTAAAATGTTATTATCTATTTTTTATGTTTTTATATATGTTTTAAAAATAATTTTTATTTATAGTCATTTATTTTTTATCATCTATTATATTTGTATAATTATTTTTTAAAACAATCATCAGAAACACAAGTAGAAACAATAAAAAATAATTAAAGGATATTATATGAAAATGCCATATTTTCTATTTTTTTGATTGCCATTGTTTCTATTTTTTAATTCAAAGGTGCTCCGAAAGTATTGGCTCTAGACCAATAATTCCATAACATTCCATCCTCTTGCCGATTAAGTTTAACTATTCGAAGTATCATTTTACAATATAATATTTCTTTTAAATCATTTTTAATTCAATAGCAATGATGGAAAACATGAGTATGGTTGGGAACTACTTCTAAATATAATTTCCTATTCTTAATTATTCCCGTATATATAATAAGTAATTTTATTTTATAATAGTTTTTCTAGGTAATAAGATTTTTATTTATTTTCTATCATATTTTAGTAAGTTATGTAAGGTATATAATGTTTTTTATTCTTATTTTCAATTTAGAAAATGAATAAAATTAAATACATCATATTTTATTTAAAACTATCAGTAACATATTTAATTTATTCATTTTCTAAACTGAAAAAAAAAAAATTATATACCTTACATAATTGACTAAAATATGATAGAAAATAAAATTACCTTTTTACTTAGAAAAAACTATTTTATATATTAATAGAATATTATTTGTTTTATCCTTTTCCTAAATTGAACTATTTGTAAAGATTATAGTAACACAAATTAAAAAATGCATAAGTTTTAAATAAAATTATTTTTTTATTTCTTTTTTCAAAAAATTATTTCATAAACAAATATTTTGAAAATAATCCACAATTTTTATTTTATTTTTATAATGAGAATAAGGATGTTTACTAATGGTTACACTAGAAAGATGTCAATTAAAAAAGAGGTAAATTTCACTCAATTCCCTTAAAGTTTGGGTTAAATACACTTAGTCATTACAAGTTTGAAATTTCATAAAATATCTTCCTTATTTTGAATTAAAATGGAGATTAGTGAAGATAATAAATGAGAAAGATTTTTTTTTTTTTGATAGGTAAGATAATAAATGAGAAAGATAGGATAAGTATTTTATAAAATTTTAAATTAAAGGTGATTAATATATTTAATCCTAAACTTTAAGAGAGATGAGTGAAATTAATCCATTAAACAAAATGAAAAAGTGGGTTTTGACTCACTAATATGAAAAAAAAAGTACCCTCATTTTTTAAAATTATCATTTTCTTTATTCATTTGAAATATATGCAATTTTTAATGAGTCGTATAATTATCCCCTAAAATGGACCTCTTACTTGTCACGTCATCAACACTAATAAACAACTAGACTTCTCCACGTAAATGTTTTCCTTCCTTTTAAATATGTTCTTTATTATTATTATTATCATTATAATTATTTGTGATTTTTTCTCTAAAAACAAATACTCCGTAAGAAAAGTTGAGAATTTTTGTCTCTATAAACAAGCATCCATAGCAAATGTGAGAGAGTTTGAAGAGTGTAGACATTAAAAGTAGTGAAACCTTGGTGAACTGTAAATGAATTTGAGTTTTTCTAGGAATAAGATTTATGGTTTTTCTCATGGTCTCTTTTGGATTTCTTTTATTAGGGCAAATTGAAGTTAATTTCAAGAAGTTCAGTTGTTTGGAGCATTCTCTTTGTTTTTAGTTTCACCTTCAATTCAAGAGATACAATTACAGATAAAAGGTAATATATTGTTGTTTTCAAAAGGTAGATGAGTTCAGTTACCTATGGAATGTTTGTTGATGGAGAGAAGGGAAAAAAAAAAAATCTTTACGAGGGTGTTTGTTTTTGGAGAAAAAAAAAATCTAAACTTATTTAAAAGGAAAAAAACATTTACGTGGAGGAGTCTAGTTATCAATTGGTGTTGATAACATGACAAGTAAAATGGGCATTTTAAGAAATAATTATATGACTTATTAAAAAGTGCATGTATTTCAAATTATTTTTAAATAAATGAAGATAATACTTATTCAAAAAATTTGTGGTTCTTTTTTGTATATATTTTCATATTAGTGAGTTAAAACCCACTTTTTCCTTAAAAAAAAATCATAGAATTGCAATTGGTTTTGATTCTAGCCTTTTTTAAAGAGGTTCATTAGTGTAGTTGGGCTACGATTATCATCTATGGTATTTAGTACAAATTTAGTTAGTTTAATTATACATACAATTAATGAGCCTAAAGTGTTAGCAAGGGATTGCCCACTCAAGGCAAATAAATCCTCAATAAATGCTATATTATAAGAAACATGAAAGAAAGCATGCATTCCACATTGGAATAGGCCAAAAAAAGCCCTAATACCTCGTTAGAAAACTCTTTCTAAGTCTCGCTCTACTATGGGAAAGCTAGCATTGGGAATAGTCGTAGCCAACACTCTTCTTATTATTTCATAACCTCATACTTTACCTTTTCTTTTCTTGTTCGTCTCTCTTTGCTACTTAATTCCTCTTCCATGGCTGCTAGTGATTCAATCATTATTGTTCTCATCTCTAACCCTCTTCCCTCCACCGTTGCTTCGCCATTACTCTTCACTACTCCTATATTGTATGAAGAATCCTTGTAAATTTTTAGCCTCAAGGAGTGCAACTTAGGACTATTATTCATTATTGTTGTCATGTAAATAAATAAATAAGAGTCTATTTGCATATGTTTCCTATTTTCAATTTTTAAAATTAGAAAATAATAACAATTTTTCTATAAGATATAAAAAAATTTATAGACTTATATTGAAAAAGTAATAGTTTTGAAAGCAATTTTAAAAAATACAGGTTTTAAAAAAATTACTACTTCAAATTTTAAAATTTTTTAAAAATGATTTTTAAAGGTATAAAATAAATTTATACTTTTGGACAACATGTTGTATTTTTTTTTATAAAAATTTCTGATTTTAAAAACACAAGACTAGAACTATAGCTCAATGGACACTAAATAATTGTTAGAAATAGTCTCTTGCTTCCTTCGCTTCTTGTTGTAACCATTTGAATCATTCAAAAGAATAATAAAAAATAGTGACATCCATTAGGATAAAATTTAATGAAAAAACAAATAAAAACATGTTTGAGTCATTAGAAACTACATTTGATCACAAAATCAAACCCTATCTAAACCAAATTGCTTGAATAATCTTATAAATAAACAACATGTCCTTCCACAAACTCCTCAATTCTTTGTTCTTTTCTAACAAATAAATAAATAGTAAGAACTAGAACCATAAAGCTTGTCATCTAACCATTTTGATCAACTCTTCATTATTATCGATCGATGTCATCCTTCAAAATAAATAAATAACACAAACCATAACATTAGAGTTGTTTCTTGCCTTTCTCGAGAGCTCTCCATCATTATCAAACCAAAACTGTAAAATTTGTCACCTGCCTACCCTTCATTATTGATCACTACGATCATTCAAAATAAATAAATAACATAAATCATAACATTAGAGTTTGTCTCTATCCTTTCTTGATGGACTCTATACTATCATTGATCACTATTGTAAGTGGCAAAGCCAAAAAATGGAGTTTAGGGAACACAAATAGAAGAAATATTTCAGGAGGGACAAAAAGTGGGGAGATTGTGGTATCTAGTTCAATGGAAAGCTTACTTTTCCTTTGTACATGAGGTGAAAGGGTCCATCACACTATTTGATTTTATTTTTCAGGAGGGGCATACGCCCTCTTGGGCCTAAGCTAGCTCCACCAATTATTATAGTCATAAAAAATGAATAAATAAATATTCAATCAAAGAATTATTCAAAACTCTCATAAAAGTCAAATTATATCCAAATTAAATTGATATCACAAAGAAATATTATAAAAGCCAAACCACAATGAAATTAAATTGCCAAAGTATTCAATCTAAGAGCTACTAACAATTCTCATGAAGATCAAACTACATTTAAACTAAATTGGTGATGGAATGGTTCCACAAATGAGCAACTCCAAATAAAACTTTGACCCCTCATGGAAAATGCTACTTGACCATATGCTAAAGTATCAACTTCAACAACATCAAATGTACCAAAATTGTGTATCTTTTTCTCAATGGATTATTTAGCGATCAAGAGGCTACTTGTGGTTTTTTTATTCCTAGTATGTTGATAGGTTGTTTTTCCATGTTATATCCTTGTTTTCATTTGTGTGATTGATTTTATTTATATTTGCATGATGATTTATTCTTAATAAATAATTAATCTAAAGAGACAAACTCAAATTTGATAATAAAGTATTAATTTGGGATTAATTTAGACACTACCTATTCACCTATGTTTTAGGTAGTTCCATTATATCAAGACTAGACATTAAATTTTTTTCAAACCCTATTTAGGGTTTCTTTTTCTAGTATTTAGCAAAGTGAAGCATGAAAATTGAAACAATTTTAGAAAATTGAAACAATTTTAGAAAATTGAAACAATTTTAGGAAATTTATAAACCAAGGAGAGTGGTTGTCATTTTGCAAGTAACCTAGGTTAATTTGGACTCATACATAAAAGCAAATAAATAATTGAGAACGATAAGCAAAAATTGGCTCTCACCTATTTTTGCTGACCCTTTACTTTAAGGGTTGCAATTATTTTAAAATAAATAAATAATATCAACTATGATGATCACTTTGCAGGTATCCTAGGTTAGTAATTTTGACCATTGATATTGTCACACAAAGGCAAATAAATAATTAAGATTGATAGCTAAAAATTGGCTCTTACCTTTTTTTTGTTGACCATTTGCTTCAAGGGTTGCAATAATTTTAAAATAAATAAATAACATCGACTATGATAAAACTTATTAAATTTATACATTAGAGCCATTAAGAGTTCCATTTGACCCTAAAAGGAATCGCATCTAAACTAAATTGATTGAATCATCTCATAAACAGACAACAAAATACCCTACAATCCTTCCTGTTTTTCCCTCTTATGACCAATAAATTAATAAATAAATAGTTAACTTTAATTAAAACAATATAACTTGTCTCCTACCTTTCTTGACTAACTCTCCCCCAATGTCGATCACTGTCGTTACCCAAAATAAATAAAACCATAGTCGGTGATCATTGATTATCATCATTATAAATTAATAAAAAAAAGAACATATATATATATATATATATATATATATATATATATATATATATATATATATATCTGTGTGTATGTCTTTCACGGTTGTTAACCAAAATAAATAAAATCATAGTCGGTGATTACTGATTATCATTATATATATAAATAATCAATGTCGGTCACTGTCGTTATCCAAAATAAATAAAATCATAGTCGGTGATCATTGATTATCATCATTATAAATTAATAAAAAAAAACATATATATATATATGTGTGTGTGTGTGTATGTCTTTCACGGTTGTTAACCAAAATAAATAAAACCATAGTCGGTGATCACTGATTATCATTATATATATAAATAATTTTTACTAACACGATTAAATATTTAATTAAAAAGCATCAAAAGATAATTTTTGAATCATTTCACAGACCTTAAATGTAAATTAAAACATTCCCAACACCCAATAAAAAGAAGGGAAAAAAGAAAAGAAAATGATTGTCTTACAAGCATTTAAGGCAGGGTTTTGAAAATCAAAGAATAATTTCATTGATATTAAATGTAAATTAAAACCTTCCCAACGTCCAATAAAATAAAAAATAAAAAATGCCAAAACGAAAAGAGAAGAATTGTCTTGCAAGTATTTTAGACGGGGTTTTTGAAAATCAAATAGATATTTTGTAGTTCATCTACTTGACAAAGAAATAAAAAGGAGCAATAAGAGGAATTGAGATGTGGATGTAAACTCACCTTTATATCTCTACCAAAGAGGATGCTTAATCTTGAAAATCATGGTGAACAAGGAAGAAAAAAAAAATTAAAAGGTAAAGGAAATAACATAAAATGTTGGAAAATAATGATTTTTGTAGATGATTGACCAAGAATAAGAAGCAAAGTACCGAAGGTAAGAGGAGGCCCAAAGACAAAGAATAGGACCCTCAAATCCTATAATAGCGTATCATCCGTGCTCTTGCATCTTGTCTTATAATAGACCATTTGAAATATCATTTTAAAATATAACACTAGAATATTTAAATGATTTTTAAATTCAATAATAGAATTAAAAAAGGGTATCGTGGGAGGAAAGGAGATTCCATAGTTGGAGACAAAATGTCTGCGCCTCAAAATTGAGAAGCGAAGGTAATGGGGTGGGCCCCAAAGTTGGAGACACAATGTCTGCGTCTTTTAATTAGAATGGATTTGTGCCGAACGACGTCGTTTTCCCCATGGTTTGGGCTTGTGATTGACACGTGCTTCTCTTTCAGTTGATATATATTATTTAGAGAGAGAGAGAGAGGTAGTGGGTGGTTTGTTGTTTAGGATTTGTTTAAGGTGAGATTAGTTTATTATTGGATTATTTTTTCTCCAAGACATCATATATATATATATATATATATATATATATATATATATATATATATATTGTTCTTGTTTTCTTTCTTAATTTTTTTATTTTTGTTCGTGTTTTCTTTCTTTATTTTTTTTCTTTGTAGTAAACAAAACTAAGTTATTACTATGCTCTCATTCATTTTTTCATTTTTTTAACACTAATGCTATGTTTGATTTCTATAAAATTTGAGAAAAAGATAAAAATAAATTTAAAGTCAATAAATTATTTTAATATACTACTTTAAATTCATTTAAATTATTTTAACTTATCAATATAAATGATTGAAATAATTTTAAAATATATAAATTTTAAATTTATTTTAATTATATTTGGTTTTCTTTAATATTTTTCATAAAAAAAATTAACATTTTGTTTTAATATTTTTTGAAAACCAAACATACCCTAAAGAAATTAAAAGATAAAAACAAACAACATTTTCATTTTTTTCCTTTAAATTTTTTTCTCTCTCTTCCTCCATGGTATATAAATTTGAAATTTCATGTTGTCATTGCTTATTATAAAAAGGGAGTAACGGGGTAAACAATATAGTTCATATGATGTAAGAATTTTAAGGTTAAGTTTTCTATAAATGAAATTAAGCACAATGCAATTGAGGTGCATCAATTAAAACTAAAAAACTTAAATTGTTACATATTTTATAAATAAAACTTAACCGGAGCATTTACACAACTAAACATAAAGTTACTCAATATTAATGAGATTTATAAAATATTAGAAAACAAATATGTTCACTTTTCGTTAAAAATGAGTTGATATTATTGATCGATAAATTATAAGTTCATTTACCTCATATATGTATACATCATATCATTATAAATAGATGAGGATGACACCAATCTTCTATATGCCAAATCATTATTTACAAAAAATAAATTAATAAATAAATAAAATTTAACAAAATAACTAAGTAAATTTCAATATAGTTATAAGGAGAAATTAATCTTGCATATTGTATATATCCATCCTCATATTGATATCTCTCACTATTCTCATCTTGATAATGTAGGATAATCAATTGTTTGTAATTCTTGAGATAAAGATGAAGTTATGATTGTGAGAGAAAGGTTGAGCTACATCAGCAATTAATGCAAGAACAATAAATAAATAAAACATTTATATACAAACACGCCAGGTTTTAACATGATTCAACCAATTATGTCTACCATTATAAATGAGAAATAATATTTTACCATATAATAAAAAATATGATAGAGGATAAAAAAATACAATTATTGGATTTTGAAAATTTTTATCGTAAACCATTTTCATCATGTGTCTCTTATTTTTTATTTCACCGGGAGTATATGCTCTTTCTCACAATCTTCACCCTACAAATATAGTTTTCACAAGTCGACATCTCTATCATAATTTTTTTCCTTTATAATTAACCTATGATATTTATAATTTTACTTATTTTATAATAAATTTAATTACAATCACATATAAATTTAAGAAATATTCTATATAATATTCTTTAAGATAATAATTAAAAAATGTTTGGATTGCTTAAAGAAAATGGAAGCAAATTAGCATTTGGTCAAGGATATTGACTCTAAGTTAATAGAATGAGAAGAATTAAATTTAACTTATAAGACTTTGCAACAAGTAAAAATAAATAAATAAATAAATAAAACCATTCATCTTTGAATAAAGAAGAGTGATGAATCGAATTCCACAATTGATTGTTTTCAAATAAGTCATATCAAAATCTCTATGAACTATTAGATGTTTGACCAAAAGTAAATAAATAATTAAATAAATGCACTAATCATATATATTGGAATTTAATTAATCAATGAGAAAGCTACTAAAATTTTCTTTCATTCAATTATATATTTAATAAAATACTATAATACATCTAGCAAAAGAAAATGTCGAATATGATTGATCTAGTGAATTCCTCTTTGATGGTTAAGTTTGGTATTCAAAATTGCATGAAAAAAAAAAAAAAAAAAACAGAGAGGAGAGACAAGGAAGATAATAAACATTATGATTAATAATCAATTTCACTCTTGTGTTAGCCTCAAACTAATTATCTAACCAATCAAAGGAATCATTAACACATAAATGGATTCTTCCTAGGATATGGAAACCATTAGTAGGTGCTTGTTTATGATTTCTATGTGATGACAACATCTTAGTTTCTGCACAAGGATGGATAAAGGACGATACTAACGACATCTATTCATTCCTTTTATTATTATTATTATTGTTATTATTGAAAAGTGAAGTATTTTCATTTTTCTAGAAAAATGAGCTTAAAAAATAGAATAAAAATAATACAGATAAGAAATAAATATTAATATGAATAAAACTTTATCTCATTTAAAATAAAATATTTTTAAAGTAGTATATAAATGTTTAATTATTTATTATGTATTATTATATGTGGATATATTTTTCTATTATAATAATTTGTTTTATTAATAAACTATTTTAAAATAAAAATAATGAACAAATTAATATAATAATATGATCACATTATATAAAAATAATACCCTTTTTAATTATCTCAATCACACTATATAACTTTTTAATTATGTTTATTTTCATCATTGTTTTTGTTAGTAAAAATTCAAAATCAAACAGAATTTTATGAATTTCATCTTCTAAAAATACTTTTCACTTTTCTTAACCAAACACATTTTCAAGAAAAGAAAAAAAAAGTGAAGTGAAAACTATTTTTAGAAAATAAAAACTAGAAGATATCTTCCAAATCAAACGCAAGCGAAACAAGTTAAGTTCACAATTATAATTAATGTACCTAAATTGCATTATGGTTAAGTTTCATTTATAGAAAACTTGATCCTATTTGAGTTTTCAATTACAATGATCATCTAAATTGAATTGTAATTAAGTTTTATTTATAAAAAGTTTAACTAGACTTAAATTGTAAGTCATAATAAACACCTAAACTCATATCGAACTTAATTAAGATTAAATTCTCATTTAACATATGCATCTTGACTTAACTATAATTAACTTTACCAAAAAATACCATAATTTTCTATAGACAAGGTTTATTGGATGTCATCATTTGACTTTATTATATGTGGATAAAGCTTCTCAACTCCATTTTAGCTAACTGTTTACGTTAAGTTGTGTTTGATTCTTGGAAAATTTAAAAGAAAATGTAAGTGAAAAGAAATAAAGAGAAAAAGTGGAAGAAAAAAAAAACTTAAATTTAATAAATTATTTTTATATACTACTTTAAACTCATTTCATTTATTTTAAGTCTCTAATATAAATATTAAATAATTTAAAAATATATAAAATTTTAATTTATCTTAATTATATTTGATTTTCTTTAGTATTTTTCATGAGACAATAAATCGTGAAAATGTCATTTTTCTTAATTTTTTTTTAGTACTTTTCAAGAATTAAATATAATCTTAATTTCTTTTTCATAGTGAACAATGGAGAGTAGTTGATTTTTAGTCTCATAATTTTCTTTTTTGTGGTCAATAATGGTATGGTTTTAATTAATTTTGTTTTTACGATAGAGGAAAAGCCAGAAAAAGAGAAAGAATAACAGAGAGACTCAATTTTTTCTTATTTCAAAATGGAAAAAAGAAAATGAAAAGAGAGGAGAAAATGGTGTGTTTACTAAACTAAACTAAATATGAAGGGTCATTTTTATTAAATGTGACTCATATATTAATTTTTACAAATAAAATTTTAATCTAAGTTAGCCAATAATAAACCAGCCTCTCTAAATCTATGATATGGTAAATGAAAAACCGACAGACAAGCCAGTGTTTAACCATAAGACCAAACCGTTGAAGTGTCTCAAAACCAGCCGAAAACGACGTCGTTTAACACGGATCCATGATAAAAGGTGCAGGCACTGTCTCCAACTTTGGAGCCCACCGCTTTCATTTCACTTGTCAATTTCGAGGCGCAGACATTTTGTCTCCAATTTTGGAGTTCTTTTCTTTCCCAGGTCCCCTTTTTTAATTCTATTATTGAATTTAAAAATGATTTAAAGAAGGAATATTATATTGTGAAATGATATTTCAAATTAAACGCAAGATGCAAGAACACAGAATGTTATGGTTTTATAGGTTCAGTGCCGATACCTTGGAGCTCCTCCTAAGCATTACCTTCATTCCTTTGCTTCTGATTCTTGGTCCGTCTCCTAGAGATCTCTATTTTCCAAGCTTTTACGTTCTTTCATTTTCCCTTTTGGTTAATTTTTTTTCTCCTGTCTTTACCATGATTTTCATGATGAAGCATCCTCTTTGATAGGGATATAAAGGTGAGCTAACATCCATGCCTGAATTCTTCTTATTATTACTCTCGTTTATTTCTTTGTTAAGTAAATGGACTAAAAAAAATTTGCTCCTAAAATACTTGCAAGAAAACTATTTAGTTAATTTCATTCTTTCTTTTGATTGGGTGTTTGAAAGGTTTTAATTTATATTTAAGATCTGTGAAATAATTTAATCACAATTTTGATTGGGTGTAGTTTGATGTTTTTTTAATCAAATGTTTAACATAATCATGTTAGAAAAATTTATCTATGTATATTTTTATTATTTATTCTTGGTGATGATGGTAAGCAATCACCGACTATGGTTTTATTTATTTTGGGTAGCGATAGTGATCGATATTGATGGAGAGTCAGTCAAGAATGACAAGAGATAAATTCATTGTTTTAGACTTTTAGTTTGTGTTAGGTATTGATTCTTAATTTATCAGTCAAAAGAAGGAAAATATTACAAGGTATTTTGTTATCTATTTCTGAAATGATTCAACAATTTGGTTTAAATACAATTTGATTTTGTAGTAAGATGGAACCTTTAATGACTTTAAGATATTTTATTAATAAGTTTTATCATAGTCAATATTGTTTACTTATTTATTTTGTGTGATTACAACCCTTGAAGCAAAGGATTAGCAAAAAATAGCTAAGAGGGATTTTTAGCTATATATTGTTTATGTAATTATTTATTTACCTTTACATATGCTATAGCAATGGTGAATGGTAACTCTAGGTTACTTGCAACATGAAAAACACTTCCTTGACATATAAATTTCCCAAAATTGTTTCAATTTTCATACTTTCCTTTATTCAATATTAGAAAAAAGAATCCTACATAAATTTTTTTTGTTGCCTCCCTCCATTCCCAATCTAAATCAATATATATCTTAGTTATCATCCTTTTTCTATCCTTATTATGAGGGCACATGGAGAAGTTAAGATTGTCATCACATGAGGACCATATGCAAGTATCTACTCACAACTTCCATATCCCCATAAGAATCAATCCTATTGTCAATAACTCACTATTTGGTTTTAGCTATATAGATAATTAGCTTGAGAATAACATGAGCAAAATCGATTACTCAAAATATTTGTTATCTCCTTCTTTTCTTCTTTCTATTGTGTTTTTTTTTTTTTTTTTTTTGGTAATTTTGACTACTAACTTGATCATCATAAGGGGATTCATTGGACCAACGACATCCAACATTCCCTTTTGCTTGTAGGAGATGTGCATTTCAGTGATAAACATAGAAATAACAATAACACTTGAAAAGGTTTCAGATAAAGAAATTATTGAAAAATTGTTATTGCATTCTATATTTACTCCATCAATGTGACCTTGTAAGATTAGCTAGATGCCTTACAATATATTCTTAGATGTTTGATCATATTTTGCCAATTTATAAATTGATTGAATAAAAGAAAATTTTAGTAGTTTTTTCATTGATTAATTACGTTTCAACATGAGTTGTGCATTTAATTATTTATTTATTTTCTTTTGTTCAAACATTGAAACAATAGTTGGTAGAGCTTCTAATACAACTTGTTAGAAAGCCACCAATTGTGGAATTTGACTCATCACTATTCCTTGTTCAAAATGATTAGTTTTATTTATTTATTTTTAGTTGTTGCAAAGTCTTGTAAGTTTAATTTAATTCTTCTCATTCTATTAATGTACACTAAATATCCTTCATCCAATGCTAATCTGCTTCCAATTTCTGTAAGCAATCTAGGCCTTCTCAAGCTATTTAATGCCCCATGTAGTTGTTATTAATTTCAAATAGTTAACAAGAGTCCTCATATTTTATTATTAATAAATTACTAAGGAAAATAAAATTATTTCTTATTTATTAATTTCAATTGCTTCAATTTCCTAAATTATTGCCGATGGTGTTCATATATTTTTCTTTTGAGTGTAGTGGTGGGAGTTGTAACCAAAGAGATAGACAACCTCTACCACTCCTTTTATTTGTTCTTAAACTAGATGAACTACAAAAATTTTGTACCATATGTCCTTTATCTTCAACAACCCTAGTCTAAAATACTTGCAACACAACTATTTTCTTTCTTTCTTTCTTTCTTTTTTATTGGATATTTGAAAGGTTTTATTTCATATTTAATATCTATAAAATGATTCAATAAGAGTTTTGAATGTTTAAAATAATCATATTAGAAAAAAAAATATTTGTATATATATATATATATATATATATATATATATATATATGTATATGTATGTATGTATGTATGTATCTATATATGTTTTTATAATATATTCTTGGTGGTGATGGCTAATGGCCACCAATTATGGTTTTATTTATTTTGGACAACTACAATGACAGACATTGGTGGACATTCAATCTAAGTATGGCAAGAGATGAGTTCTATTATTTTGATTCATATTATTTATTTATTCATTAATTCATCAGTCAAAAGAAAGGAAAAAGTAAGAGAGATTATAGGGTATTTTGTTGTTCGTTTATGAGATGATTCAACAATTTGATTTAGGTGTAACTTGATTTTACCATCACATGAAATATATATATATATATATATATATATATATATATATATATATATATATATATATCATTGGTGGCCGGATAGTAACCCTACACTCCCTTGGGTTATAAATTTCCCAAAATTGCTTCAATTTGCAAGCTTCCCTTTACTAAATGCTAAAAAAAACCTTACATAATTATTCTTTGTTATGTCCCTCAGCTTGGTTTTGATAGACAAATTACAGGTTTATTTATCCTATATATTTTTTAAAAAAAATCTAACAAAATAATCAAGTTTCACTTTGATTGGTAATATAATTATAAGAAGAAATCTGGCATAAAGTGTGTATACCTATCTTAATAGGTTAGATATTCTCATCTTAAGGATGTGGATAAGGATGAGGATGAGGGATAATCAATTGTCGGCAAGTCTTAAGATGAAGATGAAGTTCGGAACACAAAACTTAAGTGTGGTTAAGTTTTCACTTCATCTACAAAATGTTAATTTGGAATTTGTAAAACTTGATTTGGGTTAAATTTAAATATGGGATCATAGAACTCGATGAAATCAAATTTAGATCAGATATTTAGCCAACAAAAACTTTAGAAGTTCAAATAAAATTGTAAAAATCCAACCAAAACATAAAGAGAAAGAGAAACAAGATCACACAACTCGATAAGAACAAAGTTAGATCAAAGATAAATTTAGATGAGAATAAAGTTAAATCAAAGATTTAGCCAATGACAACTTACTATTCTAGAAGTTCAATGAAATTAAAAACAAAACAAAAACAAAAAATAGAGAGATAAAAAATGTGAAGCATCTTGAAGATAAAAGATGTGAGAATTTTATTGTATGACTTTTGAAATAGGTAATATTTGGATCATTATAAAAGTTGGATCGGTGATTTAGTCAATATCTTGGTCGATGACAGCTTTGAGCCTAATCTCATCTTCAATATTCTAGAAGTTTAAATGAAAATTGTTTTTTTTTTTTTTTTTTAATCCAATAAAGAACCCCAACAAAAAACAAAGAGGGAAATGAAAAATGTAAAGAATTCTAAAAAATAAAAAACAGAAAACTTTAATTTATAACTTTTGAAATGGATCAAACTCTTTCTATATCCATTGATTTCTCTTGTAGGGATTGAATTTAAAGAGAAAAAAGAGAGTATTAGAGTTTAGTGACCGGAATGTTATTTGGTATGACCCAAAAAGCCTGCAATGCAACATTTGGTAAAGTTAATTGGCTCAATCCCTCTACTACTACCATTGACCCCGTTTGGGGTGCAAGTATATATATATATATGTTATGAGGTATAGGATTTAAGGTTATAAAACAATCCTTGGAAATTTGATGCCTCAAGGAGTACAACTTAGGATTATCATTCTCTATTATTGTAAGGGCCTATTTTGATATATTTCTATTTTATAAACTTACATTGAAAAAATAATAGTTTTAAAAATTATTTTAAAAAGTACAGTATAAAAAATATTTTACTTCTTCAAATTTTATAATTTTTTAAAGTAAATTTCAAAAACATAAGTAAATATTTTATATAAGATAAATAAAGAAAAAAAAATTATTTGAGATAAGTTATAAGTCATTAAAAACTCCATCCAACAACAAAATCAAATCGCACCTAAACCAAATTTCTTAAATCATCTTATAAATAAACGATAAAATGTCTCTACAGTCTCTTCGTTCTTTATTCCTTTCTAACAAATAAATAGATAATATGAAATAAAACTATAGAGCTAGTCACCCACCTCTTTTGACGGACTTTTCATCATTGATCACTATCATCATTCAAAATAAATATATAAAAATAACATAAAACATAATAATAAAGTCAGTCCCCCGAAAAAACCAATTGACATCAATTATAAGTCATTAAAAACTCCATCCAACAACAAAATCAAATTGCATCTAAACCAAGTCATTTAAATCATCTTATAAATAAACAACAAAATGTCCCTACAATCACCCTATTCTTTATTTTTTTTTTCTATCAAATGAATAGATAGGATAAATTGGAACTGTCTAGCTTGTCACCGGCCTCTTTTGACAAATCATCCATCATTATCAATCCCTATCATCATTCAAAATAAATAAATAAATAACGCAAACCATAACTCTAAATTGGAGAGATCATTCATTATTATCATCATTCAAAATAAATAAATAATATAAACCATAATATTAGAATTTGTTTCCTGTCTGTCTTAAGAGACTCTTCATTATTATTGATCACTATCATCATCTAAAATAAATAAATAAACATTCAATCAAAAAGCTATTAAAATCTCCCGTAAAAGTCAAATTGCATCTAAACTAAATTGCGACCACAGAATTATTATAATTACTCTCATAAAAATCCAAATGCATCAAAACTAAATTGTTAGCTATTTAATCAAAAGGCTACAAACAACTCTCATAAAAATCAAAGTCCATCTAAATTGAATTGTGATGGAGTGATTCCACGTATGGGCAAGTACAAATAAAACCTTCCAAACATCTAATATGGAAAAGGAAAGAAATCAGTTGTGCAAATAATTGAAAACACCATAATTAAAGATAAGGGACAAAAGAAGGCAAAGTTTTTGTAGGTCATCTAATTTACCAAGAAACTAAAGGGAGAACTAGAAGAATCCATAAATGAATGTAAACTCACCTTTTTATTCCAACTCATGGAATGCTTAATCTCGAGAGTCATCATGAACATAGAAGAAGGAATAAAAATTAAAGCCATAGAGAAAGAAAAAAAAAATGGGAAAAAGAAAAAAAGAAAGGTATAAAACCTGGGGAAAGATAGAGTTCTTCATCATTGTCGACCAAGATTCTAACAGCCCTTGCATCTTTGTGTTCATTCGAAAGATTGCTCTGAAATATTGGGTTGTTCATAAGAATCATACCTTTATATCATATTTTTAAATTTTAAATAAATAAAAAATGAAAATGAGTCATCCAAGAAAGGAGAGCAGAGAGTTGGAGACACAATGTCTGCGCCTCGAGAATGGGTATGTTCTAAACGACGTCGTTTTGGGTGGGTTGGACAGATGAACTTCTCACTTCCCTTTCGGAGAACTTCAGCCTGCAGAAAACAATGTCGTTTTTGGGTATTTAATCAAATAATAATGTTTTCATAACTGAAGGGGAGCTGGGTATTATTAATTGTTATTATTATTCTTATTATTATTAATGTTATTTTTAAGCTATGCGTTTTAAGGGTTTTAAACATATTAATTTTTCAAAAATGTTTATAATTGTGTAAAACATGCTTTAATATTAAAATCACTAGTTGGGATAAATGTCTCTAGAAGCCCATATTCCATAATTCAACCTCAAGTTTAAATGTCAGTAAGAAAATGTTCATATTTTCTAGTTTAAAATTAAGAATTTGCCTGTTATTTCTACACAATAATAATACTTTTTTTAAAAGCAAAATAAAATGAAGTGTTAAAGCAAAAAAATGCTAGTAAGAAGGTAGAGAGAAGTATGAGATTTGTTTTTTTTTGTTTTTTTTTTTTTTTTTTTTTGTAGAAATTTGTATTTTCTAGAAATGGTCAATACTAATGTGGGATAAATATTTGATTTCATTGAATATCAATAGTTCATATAAATGATATTACAATGGTTCCATTAATACCAAAATGAGTATTGATATGATTCTATGAAACTTAAGGATGAAAGAAGACTATTCTTACCATGATATGAAGTTTGTATAATATTAATAGTAGTTATGAATATGTCGTATATAGATCTCGTCTCCTTCCTATTACTCTTCATGGATAGAAAAATTCAAGTTAGTACAGTAATTTTGAAACCCTCATTGCATCTTATTTAAGTTAAAGGCAAACTACATTGATATAACCCTCTTTAAAACACTTCTAATACCTATGGATAAAAATCTAAATAATAAAAATGGGCATATGGAATCATCTCTTTATCTTTCAATAAGAGAAAATATATGGTAAACTAGCAAATATTTATATCAATGAAAGAACTCAATGCAAAACGTTGGGTTTTTTAACAGATCAAATTATTTGAATGATAATAAGTTTGACTTGTTTTATCAAGAAGGTCTACAATTGGAGTCTACGTAGCGATAGTAAGAGCTATAAAATAAAATTTTAAAAAAAAAAAAACGCATTAGAATGGATCCAATTGGCATTTGTATAAACTTGACTAAACAAATGAATTGTTTTCATTAATTTTTATATTACTCATGAATTTTCTTGTTCAAAATCAAAGATTTTGCAATATTTCTTTTTTTCTTTCTCTCTCTCTTTTTTTTTTTTTAATTGGCTTTGGCATACCCACTTAAGCCTATTATTTTTTTTAGTCAAATTCATCTCTTTGGAAGAAACTGATTAGTTGACCATCCAGCTAACCTAGGTCTTAGCTCTAGTTTTACAATCAGTGGATGGGAGGTTTACCTTTCTAAAAGGAATTCTAATTCAACTCTTGCCCTCATGTATCATCTCATATGTATGTATAGCCATTAGTTATCATTTATATACAGTTAATCATCAGTTTAACTTAGCTCTTATGCTATAGTCATGTAATTAGTTGATGGGAGGACCTCCATTCTAAAAGAGGTTCTAATTGAACTCTTTTGCTTACTTATCATTTCTTTGTAGTCCTCCTCAACAACAATCATAATAAAATTTAATAACGTACATAGATAATAAGTCTATGTTTTGAAAATCATATTAGATTAATCAATCCACTAGTCCTCTTTCCAAATTAACTGACCTCAATCTTTTCACCATTTTGTATTTGAATCAGACATGAATGGTGACTCAAGTGACCCACCTAAATCATCTAGATCTCTTTGTTGCTTTATTATTATTATTATTTTATTATTATCGATGGTCATTAAGTCATGTTGATGTCTCAATAATAAGATATTTTTATTTGAGAAATGAGCATTATTTTACTTAATAAGACAAAGTATCATTTTGTCTTCTCATTAATAAAATAATATATTCTCTATTGATTTGACAAGTATATTAGTCTCAAACTCATGCACAAAAGTTTAAAGTAAATATATATATATATATATATATATATTTGTACAAAAACAACTAAGCTAAGGCCCCGGCTTCTCCCTTTCTTTAAGAAAATTCAAACCTTCTAAGGTTTCACAACTTGAGAAACTATTATACCAAACTTCTCTTGGCTCGTCTCATCCATTATACAATAACCTAATTGATGTATTGTGTAATTCACACCAATTTGCACTAATGGTAAAGCTCGTAGCTCCTTAAAGTAACACTCTTCAGCCAAGAAGGAAGAAGGAATAAGGCATGTGTGATGCAACAATATACTCAACATTATTTATATATATATGACATTATGAGTAAGTAAAAAAAAACTCATAAAATTTGAAGCCTCCCCCAATTTTTTGAAGACAATTCAATTTCTTAAATTTGTATAAGCTAGTTACTAATTTAAGACATTATATCATATTTTCAATTCCTATAATTTTTCACTCCAACCACAAATTCTATAGTTTATTTCATTAGTCCCTATAACTTTCATATGTTATTTGTAACTATATAATACCATCTTTAATCCTATAAATTTCATATGTAATGATAAAATTAATAGAACCATAAAGAATATGGAGAATGTTACAACTGAATGAAAAAAAATATTAAAAATCCTATAACAATTTGTTGCATGAAACACGAGAAAAGAATGTATCATGTTCTGGATGATAAAATGATAGAAGATATAGTTATTGAAATGTGGATTAAATCATAAAATTTTATTAACTCCTTGATATATGTTGTAATCATAATCATTTAAACTTATATTTACTATTTAATGGAACTTTTTAATGTTAAATAAGAAAAAGATGAAACATCTTTAAATTTTAGTTATTTACATGTATTTTTAACTTTTGACAATAAGTTATAAAACTTATATATATATATATATATATAGATACAATATTATTTTTTAAAATTCAATGACCGATAGTTACAAAATCAATGAAGAAAGGTTTTAGGGTTAAACCTATTAAACTTGTATTCTCGATCGTTGAAAGTATATGGTGAAATTTAAGTCATTAGATGATGAAACAAGTATATGAGATCTAAAGTACAAAAAATGAAATCATGTACAAATATATTGAATTAAAGTACAAAAAAAAAAAAAATTGAAACCAAGGTATAAAGGGATGAGACACAAGTTAGAAATACAATAATAAAACTAAATTATACATACTTTTTGACACATCAATTTGATAATATAATGAACCCAAAAAATGTTATACGAATAACATCTGATATAGGATCATGATATCATCCATCCAAAAATCACAATTTCAATAATTTAAAAGTGCCCCAATGCACGGAGTCCATTAGTACTACACCAATTTCTATGAATAATTAATATTAGTCTAAAAATCCTAGAATTTTATCCCTGAAACCAGTCAAACTTAATTTCCCAAGAAAAAGAAAGAAAGTAAACGGTTCTGCCGGAAAATATTTTAAGACTCTAATAGTTGATTATATAATTGAAGAAGGCATTACATTTCAACAAGAAGAGGATGCTTTTAGCTCTTGAAAGTATTCTTGAACACACAAAAGAAGAACTGAACCAAAAGAAAAGAAAGAGAAATTAAGAACATATATAGAAGACTTTGAAAAGTATAGGATTCTTGATGATTACTAAGAATCAACAGCTCTGTGATGAACACAAGAGTTGATCCAAATAATCAGCTCCTAAATCCTCCAACACTACAACATGCTGTTCCCTTGCCTCTTTCTCCTTTTTCTTTTCCCCGCAGGCTAATTTTCTCCTCATTAAATGCTTCCTCTTCATAGCCACCAACGGGGAGCCCCCATCTTTCCAGCCACACTTGATGTCCCTTAGCGACTCCTTCACCCGTTCCTCCGAAAAATTGAGGACAGCCCTTGGCCCCCTCATGGCAAATGCTGCTTGATCATATGCTAAAGCAGCAGCCTCAGCAGTATCAAATGTACCAAGCCACACCCTTCTGCCATGCCTGGTCGAGTCCCTTATCTCCGCCGCAAACTTCCCCCAAGGCCGCCTCCTAACACCTCTATATAACTTTTCATTCTTAGGTGTTGCCTCTTTGGCATTGGAACTCACCTCATCCTCCTTAACTATTCCTGCGGATGATGCCGTTTCCGACGAGTCTCTAGCTCCCTCAGCTAGCATATCAAATAGTATCATCTCCTCTGAGTCAATTGTGTTGAACGGAAGTGAATTGTGGTCGAAAAGAGGCTCATCCCATGTAGAAAAACACTCCAGTGAATCGAATGGCGAGGCTTCAGGTGAGAATCCTGAAGTTTGGTATTGATGAAAGAAGGAAGAATCCATTGAATTGAAGACAATAGACAACTATAGATTATAGACTACAGTTTTGTGCTAGCTATATGCTTTGGTTTTTTTGTGGGGGGGTGGGGGGGCGCTCCTGGTGGCCAAAGTGTAATCCGGTTAAATATTCGAACTAGAGGAAGAATTTAAGGGAAACAGTTTTAAAAAGTAATAAATTAAAGGATTAGATCACCGACAAGTGGCATTGTCTAGTATTCGTCCAATGGAATAGGTCAAGGAGACAAAATGGCGGCCGTGTCCAAATCAATCTGCATATTGTTAAGATAGTCGCGATGAAATTATTTAAGCATGTCACTATTTTGGGTTGTTTTTCCTGGTATTTAGGAGATGGAAGCATTACAGGTGAAAGATCAGTGGGAAGTGACTCAGGCTTGGCTTTGCAGTAAGTAAATGCGTACAAATTATTGGAGGGTATGAATGGTATGACTTTTGTGTGCTCTCTAATTAGTTTTATGTTTAGTTTTAAGAATATGAGGAAGAACAGGAGGGGGGAGGTCGTAAAATTATCTTAAAATAATACTATCATATTTCAATGACGTTCATTTGGTTTTAAAATGAAAGAAATAATTATAAATCCAATACATTCATGTATTAGTTTCGATTGATAAATCTGTTTTTTATTGTTTTATAGTCAACTTCGAGCAACTTCAAAGTTGATGGTTGTTGAGGTATATATGAATCTAGTATGAGTAAAGGAATGGCTGTGAAATGTTTAACAGGGATTTATTTTGAAGAAAAGTATGAAAAAACGAAGTTTAGAATACAAAAAATAGCAAGGATGTTTGAACATCCTACAAGGCATTCAAAGGCAGCCCTAGAGAATGTTCAAACATTCTCTCCAACATTTGAACCCCTTCTGGAGTTTAATTGTTGGATCCCTCAGTTCCAAAATTTTCATACCATTTTGCTTATTTTTTGTATTTTGTAAAATTAAAATTAGAATTGTTTTCCAAAATATGATCCTAGGCTTTTTGGTATAAATGCTTAATTTTATTGAGTTGGAAAACACACAAGAGAATAATCATCCCTTATTCCAAGTACTTTGTCTCTCAATCTTTCAAGAGCGCTCTTAAAATATCTTTTAGGTGAGAAGAAAATATGTTTGTTTTAGTAACTTTAGCAAGGGGTTAAAGTGTTCACTAAGGAGCATGAAATGTTATGTCAAAGATGTGAAGGAATGTATAAGTGCTAACTAATATAAGACCCTAGAGAGTAAAAGCATCCAGAGATTAGGTAAATCTATATACTTTCCTTTTAAAGTTAGTGGGTTATTTGTAGTTATTTGACCTCCCGTGATATTTTAACTATAGAGTTTTTGAGAAATTCACTAGGCGGTTTTTCCTCATTAAATTTTGTGTACAATTGTGCTAATTGATTCTAACTATACATAAGATTGATTAACTTTTAACCATTATTAATATATTTATTGAAACAACTAAAAATCTAGATAAAAATTAGAATTTGGGGATTTCTAACTTGGAATACCTATTGTGCAAGTAGTTTTTTTAATCAAGACAAAAACTTCCAAGTGGGTATTAGACTAGGTTAAATTTTAAATTTAATTCCTATGGTTAAATCTTGATCAACGGAATCACAAAGAGTTGGAACTTCCATTAATTGTCAACTATTCTTTAATAGGAATAACTACCCCTACCGAAAGGTTCAAATGGAATTTTTTTTTAAAAAATACAAAGTCAAAGGGTTTGAAAAATAGTGGAGTATATATAGGTGGTTATACGCACAGTTTCTATTAATAAGAATGGTAAATCAATAGGTGAATTAAAGCTCAAGCAAGGATGGGATATGTTGGATAATAAAAGGAGTGAAGCAAATGCAAAAACTCTTTATTGTATTTTTAATTATGTAAGTCCTAACAAGTTTAACAAGATCGCAACTTATAAGTATGCTAAGGAGGCTTGAGATATTTTATTAGTAACTCATAAAGGCACTTCCACAATGAAGTTTTCAAAATTACAAATGTTAACTACTATATTTGAAAGTATTAAAATGAATGAAAATGAGACCTTCTCTAAGTTCTAGAGTGAACTCAATCAAATAATAAATTCTTGTTTTCACTTAAGAGAAAAAAAAAATTGTGTCAAAAGTGATTAGAAAAATATTGAAAACTCTACTTGAGGGTAACTATCATTAAAGAAAACAAGAATATTGACTTAATAAGAATAAATGAGCTTGTAGGTTCTCTAGAAACTTTTGAGATAACTTAATGACTAGTGATTTAATCTAGTGAAGGATACAACAAAAATAGAGTAAAATATGCAAAATATGCAAAGTGTCAAGGCAATGCAAAAGATCTAAGGAAAATGAAAGCAAAGTTAAGAAGCAATGGAGGACTTACAAGGGAGATTGATTATCAAAAAGAAAAGAAAAACAATGAAGGAAGGTTGTATCATTTTAAGATTCCAAATTGATACCAAACTGATAAGCCAATGCAATACTAAAGATGAAAAGAAAGAAGCCAATATCAACTAGAAATCCTCAAAACTAATACTAAATCTAAAAAGAGAGGGAAATTGGTAATAAACATCATGATTCTATCAAATCAAACTAACATCAATTTGATAGAAGTTAAACAAATCAATACATTAGGCAAAAACTCCATTTTATACATAACTTGAAGGAAGAATTGATTTAGGGAGGACTTTCAAATGGATTAAAACTTGTCTAAGCTAGAAAGTATTAAAGGAGGTGAAATATCAAGCAAAATACATTTTGACATCAACTGACATCAACATGTACTTGTCATTGATTTAAAAAGATAAAGGTTGGAGTTGATTCCATTGTCAGTTCAATATCAAATTGAACCGACATCATTTCCTATAGTAGACTAACATGTAGTTCCTTTGGTTAGAACTTTCACCCAATGTTAATTCTGTCGAGATAGAGCCTTAAAAGTAAGACATGATATGACAAAATCAGTTTCCACTATTCTATCCTTATTTGCATTGATTTTTATTTGAGCATTTTGACTTGTATTACTTGTATTGTACATGATTTTGGTTTATTAGCAGTTGAATAAAAAATTTAAGTCATGAGTTCATTATAAGTTGATGAGTTGTTCACAATCGGATCATGAACTTAAGCAATCCATCTGAGGTTGTAATGTACTACCTTCTAACTTAGGGGATAACATGTTTGGGTCATAGAGATGGGTTTCCCATATTGTGAGTGTAATAGTATGTATAGCTACACAATGGATAGGACCTACAATGAACCTATGTTGCATGGACTCTCAATCTTGAGAGAATAGTCAATTGTTGTTGAGATCTTTAGTAGCCTTGACCTCCCTAGCTAAGGTAGTCATATATTCCCTAAGGATTAAATTACTATTGATTAAAATAGATGACAATAGATATTCTCAAAATAGGCACTATGATATCCCATAAGATTGAGATAGCATGTCCTCTTAGGTGATTCTAAGAACTTGTAATCATGAAATTTGTGTCATCGTAATAGTTCTTTTAATAGAATTTAACATATGATTTTTGTGATCTAGAGTATATCATTTGATTACATAAAAGGAGAATCTAAGACTCATGGATTGTAGAGGAAATTTTAAGATGTTGATAATATTTACCTTGTTATATTATGAACATCAATTCATAAGGAGTCTGCATATAGTGGATGACATGTCATAGACTAGAAGAATTGATTGAATTGGATTTAATCAGTTCTTATCTCGATGTAATGATATAGGATACTAGAGTGTAGTTTACTTTATCTTTAGTGAAGTGTTGTCCACTTCAAAATTGAATTATGAGGAAGCCTATATTTTTCCATGGTTCCCATTAGTTTCCACTCAAGCTCACAGTCTTTGTTAGTAGAAAGGTTTGAGGGAAATTAGAGATCTAATGATATATGTACATAAAGGCATTTTAGTAAAAGTGTAAGATTGTACAAGAACTTATGATTATTTTTTTTAAGGCTTTATGGAATCATTTATGCACATAAAGGAATTTTGGTTCAAGTGTAAGGTTATACAAAATTTTATGACTAATTATTTTTTGTATAGTTAATTAATTAATTGGAGTCTATTTTGGTTAATTAATTAATTAAAACCTAATGGACTAGATTAAGTGATTTAAGCTCAAATTAAGTCAAAGTCACTTAAGTCCGTAGGAGAGTCTATTTAAACCTCACGGGTTTTAAGGTTATACTCTAATTTTTCTAATCTTTCAAAGAATTGATCTTCTAAAGACCTAGCCTCCCTCTTTCTTTCTCTCTTTTTAGAAGTATGTAACCATTCTACACAAGTGTCATAGATTAAAAAATGAGTCATCAAATAAAAGATCACGAGGTTTCAAGGCATCTTCTGTGGAAAGGGTTTTAGGTTTAGGAATATTCAAACCTCAAGTATGGTTTCTAACACACCCTATATAGCCAAAGTTTTGATCTTTAATCGCTTCCGTTATGCCTAAGATCTTAGATGCATATACCCCAAGGCCTTAATAGATATATCAAATCGCCCTACAAACTTGAGTAGAGCTAATATGGTGTAATCTAACACCATCTAAATGTTGAGATAAAGTCCTTAAAAACAAAACATGATGTAACAAAGTTAGACTTCTCTTTTCCTTTATTATCCGTTATTTGTATTGATATTAATTTAAGCATTCAAACTTATATAACTTGTATTGTACATGACTTAGGTGCATTAAGAGTTGCACAGATTGCATATATGGATCCACTATCTCTAGATCTAGTATTTGTTATTGTTTTTCATTGCATAGTTGAGAGAAGAAATTATTCACCATTTTTTATTAAGTGATTGTTATCCAGAGAGAGATTGCGTCCTAAGGGATGATCTAACAAAGAGTGCATCTTCAAGAGGAAATTTTTGCTCATATTCCTTAATTCAAGATTCTCAACTACCTTTAGAATAATTTTTTTATGAGAATAAGGTATGGTTGATGCTTATTTGACCTTGTGAATTCTTACTTAGGGGTTTGATTCAATGACAGGTAATTTGATCAATTATGTGCAAATCCCTTGATCAAATCTTGGGATAAATGAGGTTATCACAGTGGTTTTGAGATTAAAATTTGAAAGAAACTAATTTAAGAAAATTAAGATCTTATTCCTATTAAGATTAAATATTATGAGCAAACCTATTTTTGAATATTTTTATTAAGACAAAATCCTTAAAAGCAATGACATAATATAATGATGTGAATCATTATATATAATATCATTTATTTTATATTCTATTTGATTATTTATTTAATTTATTTGAGCATTTTGTCTATATCATTTTTATTGTACATGATTTAAGTGTATTATGAATTATAAGAAAAGTTCAAGTCATGAGTTGTTTACAAAAGTTGTTCACAACTAATTCATAGACTTTGACAATTCATTAAAAATTACAATGCACTACCTTCAAAGTGGTGAAGTGACTTGTCTTTTTCCTCAAGATGGTTTTGTAATGATAAGTGTACTAGTTTACTAGCTCGTGTGAATAGTTACACTACCTTAATAGAAAATCTTCCCCATACTTATTATTCCTCGAGTTCTAGCTCTTTAGAATGTGTGAAATTACCATATATCTTGTAGGAAAATATTCTCATTTTTTCCATATTCATCTCATTTAGATGCAAAATGTCCCTCCAAACAAAGTCCCAAAGGCTTAGAAAAATAGTAGATAGCAAATGAGTTTAAAAGCAATTATATAATCATAATAGCATCTTGTAAGTATGAATCATAAAATGCCTCCAATAAGTTACATTATTGGAAATATAGACAAATAAATTAAATATCATTAAATTTGATAAAAATTTACATTTAACAAAAATAATAGGGAAATATTGTTCCTAAAATCAATTTAAAAAATAAGAGATAAAATATTGTTTACAATCATAAATTATAAAATAAAATGGATAAGGGTATTATGATAAAATTATACCTTCCATTTTGTTCCCTTTACCATAAGTAATATTTCAAAAGGAGTAAGCTTCATTCCTATTTCCTTTCTTAATTATAAAATAAACAATTCAATTTGATTCTCTTCTCTTTCGATCTCTTTTCTGAAAAACGAAGTAAGCATGTCATAATTAAGTGACTTGCGGATCTGTGGCTCGATTCCTTCCCCCTGCAGAGGGTTTTTTAATTTTGCATCTAAATAGGCAATCCCACATGGAAAGAACATGAAGCTGGTGGGGTATTTAAATATTTTGGAAGAATGCTTGGAAGTCGGTGTTGAAGTGATTCCCAAAATTCCCGTGTGTGACGAATTCCAATTTAAAGCCTAGCATCACTACCAATTTTTTTTCCCTTAGCTCTAAACCGAATCCAACATTTAGGTACACTAGTTTAGAGGAGAGAAATTGTTTGATATTTGTGGAACTGCACACACAAGTGGTGGACCATAACCCATATGTAAAACAAGAAAAAAAGAAATGTGGAGTGGCTTTGTGTACTGAGCTAATGCCTTTCATTTCAGTGAGTGATGACTGATGACTGATGAGTGATAAGAGATCATTCTGCTACATATGTGATATGGAGATAGCTAAGAAAGTGGACCCATATATGTAGCAAACATGCTGAAAATGTGCCTTCTGCATCATCCCACTATAATTGTTTGGTTGGTTGGTGTCATGCCATTTTCAAAACATTTGTCATTCAGGATAAGCCCCAAGTGCAGAGGTGAATGAACACACTTTTTGCCCATCAAATCTTTCTCAAAATTATGCCCAAAACTATTGGCATTTTTCTAAATGTGGAGCACATTGTTTAATAGTGACTGACATCTACTCCGTGATCCATTTTGCACCGAACTGCATTTTTTCATGTAGGATGAACTTGAAGGAATTTCTCAATTCTTCACATAAATATCCCTCCTCGCCTCCATTTCAGGTCAGTTTGAATTGATTTGTGATAAATTAAGTTATTTTGGCCGTAAACAGGTGGCAAAAAATAATGAAATTGATCGGGAGCTGTCTGGTTTAACCCTAGTTCTGTGATGGACTGGGCTTTGCTAATAGGGTTGGCAGAGTCCTTGAAAATTCTTACATAGGGCAGAGGCCCTAGCAATCAATTTCTCCAACAGTAAGTCCGGGTGTCTACAGGCTGGGCCTATAATCTGTATCCATGCCTTTTATCCACTCCCAGTGTGAGCATAACCAGTTCATGTGGTGGAATATGAACACCCCACATTTACTAGGTCTCATATGTTGATTAGGAAAAGAAATTTTGATAGACTTTTTAAAATTTTAAGGGTACATTAGATCCGAAGGAGACAACAATATCTATATAGATTGGAGAGCGGACATTATAAATAGTATAATATCGATTCTAACCTCGATATGAGACTTTGAGCATTCTAAGTGAGCTTAGAATTATGAGGACATTGTGTTCACATAAACATGTAAGAAGTGTCGGTCTTTTGCCCCACAAGGGTTGTCTATTTCTAGCAGGGGTATTTGTGCATGGTGCGTATCTTCTCACCTCATATACCTATACAGGATGATTGTAATATTTTACTTTATGAATTATGTAAGTTTTTTTGTTCCCTTGTACTTGGGGTGATTGCGATGTGTTATTTATACCTTTACAAGGGGTGATTATGATGTGTCACATTGATTAGAAAAAGAAAAAAAAACAAAATTTTTACGAGGGAATTTTTTACAAGGTTAGGGCACAAAGGGTAATATCTATTGGTTCTAGGGTTGTATGAAAACTAGAGGAGGGCCAGGGTAGAATAAAAACTAAGGTCTACGGCTTTCACTACTAAAAGCTCATCTAACTTGTTGATGGACTGCATTATTGGAGAGAATACAATCATATCACGTTACAAGATATGCAAGTTGGAAAACAAATTGTTGGACCAAACGTTATGGACCTTGTGTCACAGAGTTGCGTTTTGGCTCATTAATTCTGTCACACCATATCCTTGGAAAAGATGAAAAAATCGTGCAGGAAAACATTATGGGTCCTGCCTCTTTTAAGGCTTGTCTCGCATCTCTTTCCACTGATTCTCCACCACCCTAAGAAAATAGATGAGTAACATTTAAGAATAGAGTTCGAGTTCAAATCAAACCGCCCAAGTGGATGGAACCCCTAGCCCCATATCTCTCTCCCTCTCAAGACTGACCTAGCTTTTAGAATATGCCGATGGATATTCCCTTTGACCGTTGTGATTTCAATAATTTTATAGATATGTCCTAGTAAAGCAATTCCATGATCTACATCATAAAAAACATAATAATTTTCTGAGAAGAGTCAGACTTGCCAAACGCCCATTAAAAGAAAACGACTAATTCCATGAAAATATTTTACACCGCAGGAATCGATGAGGATACTTTTGTGTCCCCATCCTTTTCAGACTTTACAAAAAACAAAAAACAAAAAAGCATAAGGGAGCAGTAAGAAGAATTCGGAAATGGATCTAACCCCATCATTACATCTCAACAGAAGAGGGATGCTTTTAACTCTAGAGGATTATCATAAACACAGAAGAAGAAAAATTGAAGAAAAGAAAGAAGATATAAAAATTTGGGAAATATGGAAATCTTCATGATTGACCCAGAAGAATCAACGGCTCTCTGATGAACACAAGAGTTGCTCCAAATAATCAGCTCCTAAATCCTCTAATACCACAACATTCTGTGCCTTTACCTCCTTGCTTTTATTTTTCCGACCAGTTGATTTTCTTCTCATAGAGTGCCTCCTCTTGAGCGCCACCACCGGGGAGCCGCCGTCCTCGCAGGCGTACTTGATGTCCCTTAGGGACTCCACCACGCGCTCCACCGGGAAATTGAGGACCGCCATGGTCCCCCTCATGGAAAATGCTGCTTGATCATATGCTAAAGCCGCAGCCTCGGCACTATCAAATGTACCAAGCCACACCCTTACCCCATGCCTGGTGGAGTCCCTTATCTCCGCCGCGAACTTCCCCCATGGCCGCTTCCTGACACCCCTATACGTCTTCTCCTTCTCCTTCTCCTTCTTGTTGGGTGTGGGCTCTTTAGCATTGGAAGTCACCTCCTCCTCCTTGGCTGCCCCTCCGACGGATGACGCTGTCTCCGACGAGTCTCTAGCTCCCTCAGCTAGCATATCGAATAGTATCATCTCGTCCGAGTCATTTATGTTGAATGGAAGTGAATTGTGGTGGAAAAGAGGCTCGTCCCAGGACGAGAAATACTCCGATGAACCGAACGATGAGGATTCAGGTGAGATTTCTGAACTTTGGTATTGATGATAGAAGGAAGAAGAATCCATTGAATTGAAGGCTATGTTCTATGCTATGGTTCTTCTTGGTATTCCTGGTTACCAAAAGTTTGGTTCGACCACATTTGAAAATCCAGCCCTATAAATACAGGAAGTAGAGGAAGAATTTGGAAGAAAAATATTTTAAAAAACCCAAAAAGGAAAAAAAATGGTGGGGGCTGAGAAATTAAAATAAGGGAAAAGGAAATAAATGAAATTGTAAGGTGAAACTATTGGTAATGGAGGATGTCTTAGGATTTGTTCTTGGGGGGATGATACTTTTCCGGAGGGGATTAATGCACGTGAGTCAATGGGGCATGGCGGCGGGTCTGAATCAAGTTGCACGCCTGACGTAGTCTTGATGACTTCATCTCTTGCCATTTCAGATCAATTTTAAGTTGTCACTTCCACGTGGCACTCTTTTGTATGCCCGTTTCCTAGTATATCAGACAGGGAAGCATGCGTTGAAACAACAGTTGGGAAAATTTTTAACTTGAAAGGGGAGTGTTTCTCCGTTGGCAGTAACTTTGGCTGAACTCTCAAGGTGTGTGGATGTACAGTATGACTCGAAGTGGAAATTAGGAGCTGGGAAATGATGTAGCATTATTTAAATCGTTAAATAAATATTTTAAAAAATAAAAGTAAAGTATAAAAATACAATGTTTGTGATCCGTGCAATAATTTAATGGCAAAAAATAAGAAAAGCGAGAAAGAAGAACACGCAGATTTAACGTGGTTCGACTAATTGTCTACGTCCACAAGAATAGGGAAAAAGGATTTTCACTATATATCAAATTAGGGTTACATAAAAGGATATTTATACTAACCCTTAGAAATGAAATTCCAAAAATTAGGGTCAGATGATAAAAGCATACTAAGTCCATGATCCAAGAATCTGTAAGATGATCTGAATTGGATGAAACTGACAACATATCACCATCACCACTCTCTGAGTCTTCTTCTACCACTACATTAGCAGACTTTGATGAACCCTATTTATTTTCTGATATTGAGCACCCTTTCTTTTTCTCTGGACAATCTCGTTTCATGTGTTCCTTTTTCCACACTTGTAACATTGTATGTCATTTCTCTTCCTGGATTTAGATCGATATTTATTATTACTCGATTCACTCCGGAACTTGTTTCTCCCATGTTCCTGATTACTCTTTGTCATAAGCCCTTCACCCTGAAAACTCTCATCATTGGCTTTCTTCCTTTGATTAAATCCTAAAAGAACGCTCGTGATCTCCTCCAAATCAAGAGTTTCTTTCTCCCACATCAAAGTTGTAACCAGATTTTCATACGTAGAAGAAGTAGGAAAAGAATTCAGTAACATCAACGTCTTGTCTTCGTCTTCGAACTTCACATCAATTCGCTTCAAATCACTAATGATCTTATTGAACACGTTGCTATGTTGGCTTAGATCTAAACTTTCTGCCATCTTAAGACCATACAACTTCTGCTTAAGATACAACTTGTTCGTCAACAACTTGGACATATAGCGACTTTCTAATTTTAACCAGATTGTCGTCGGTGACTCCTCATCCATGACATGGTACATCACGTCATCAACCAAATAAAGCTTGGTCGTTGTCGCAGCCTTCGCTTCCAAATCCTTCCAATCCATGTCGTCCATTCCTTCTGGTTGCTTTCCGTATAACGCCTTCACCATACCTTGTTGCACTAATAGATCTTTTTCCCTCCTCTGCCATAGGCCGAAATTCCCAAATCCATCGAACTTGACCACATTGAACTTCGCAAAAGAAATCCCAGACATCGATCCCAACTTGGCTCTGATACCAATTGTTGTGATCCGTGCAACAATTTAATAGCGAAAAATAAGAAAAGCGAGAAAAAAGAACACGCAGATTTAACATGGTTCGACTAATTGCCTATGTCCACGGGAACAAGGAAAGAGGATTTTCACTATGTATTAAATTAAGGTTACATAAAAGGGTATTTATCCTAACCTTTATGAATGAAATTTCAAAAATACCCCTGAATCATACCGCGGGGGCATTGCCCCCCACACCCCCCAACCTATTGTTTACCCACAACAATCCCCAATATGAGCCACATACTACAACATACAAATAATAAAGATCCAATTATAATTAATGAGACTAAAAATTATACATATAGCATCACTCAAATGATTGTGGCCATACCGAAAAAATACCTTTTGATGCTATAACCAAACCCTTAAAAAGAGTATGGTTGAGACAGATTTTTGAAAACATTTTTGTTGAGGTTTAAATTGAAAATTCCCTTTTAGATTTGAAAATAATTTATGAACATATTTTAATTTTATACATTTATTTTTTAAGTTTTTTGTAAAAATAATAATAATTATATAAGTATGAAAAATAATTAAAATAAAATATTATAGATAAAATGATTTTTAAGAAATATTTTAAAATACTAGAGTAAAATAGATTAAGATTATTTCAAGTTCACAAAAAGACGTTTATTTTATATATATATATATATACACATTAAAAAACTAGTTTTTTAAACTATTTTTAAAGAATTTTGACAGTCAACATAAATCATAAGATGTTTTCTCCGTGGATGAATTGTTTCAATGTTAATTAATTAATGTGATTTAATCACTTGATTTCACTTATTAAATAAGTTAAAATTAATTTATTAAAATAACATTTTTTTTTGTAGATCCAAATAATTCCCAGCCCTCATTGTTTCTCCAAGTTATAAAATGGAAATGAAAATAAAATATAAATAAAGTTAATCATAAAGAAAATATTAAATGGTGTCTATCAAAGTTTAAAACACCGACTTAAAAAGTGTTTGACAATGATTTTTTTAAAAAAAAAAAACATTTTTTAAGAGAATTACGCATCAAGTGATTTTTTAATATTATAAATGATTTTTTATATTTTTCAAAATGTTTCTTAAACTTTTTCAAACACTTAATTTTTTTAAAAAATATTTTTTTAGACTAAAAATATTTCTTAAAATCATTATTAAACAGACTCTTAATTAGTAATACATTTTCAACGCTTACCAAAAAGAAGTTAAATTTGGCATCATCTTAATCATAATTTCATTAATAAAAAATAAAAAAAGAATGGTCAAAGTCTTGGTGGGATTTAATTTTCATAATAATAAAAATGTTCTAATAAACAATTTAAATACGTTAATAAATAAATAATGACAATTTCTCATTATCCTTCCCTATTTCAACCTTCTAAGCTTCACTAGCAGAGCAAAGCACTTGCACCGTCCAGGCATATGGTGGCTCCACCACTGCTAAGCATACACACTGAAAGTCATTTCATTGCTAGTAAAATGAAAACATAGGGCTGATCATTCAAGCATGCTATGATGCTACTTAATTTTCAAATTCTTCTTGAACTTTCTGAACACTACTTTTGATTTTTTAATGATTTTTACAAAAGTAGGATGAATTTTCCTGATGTGAAGGGAGTTGGTGGGAGGGGAGCTGTGAAATTGGTTGGGAAGCTTCAGTGAAACCCCCTACTCTTTCCTCCTCAAATTTGGTCACCAAGGAAACATAAAATCAAAATTAATCATAATAATAATTTTAGGTGATGTGGCTGAAGTGACAAGAGCACTAAAAGACAGAGGCGCATCTGTCGCTTTATGACGTGGAAATGGTCTAGATACAGATCCCCTTCGTCTTGGGTAAGTTTTTTTTTGAAAGCTTTCTCAGTCTTGACAACTTGGAAGAATTAGTTTGAATTTTGCTCAGGTCATCCCAAAAGAATGGATAATTCAAAAAAAAAAAAATTGATTGAGACCGCTATCACCTCCCTTGGGTGAAAGGTGGGAAAAAATAATCCAAAAGAAAATGACTCTTGGGGAATCTTAGATTTGGGTGAGACAATTGTTACTACTTGGCCATGTACAATCTTTTTGAAAGTCAATACCTTTAGCAATTGCTTCTCTACAAAGAATTAATTAATATCTAAATATAAAATTTAAATTATTTTTTAAATCCTTACTTGGATCCATTTTTGAAAAATAAATTCAATAAAAAATTTTATTTTATTTAATAAGCTTATGTCTTAAAAAAATTAATATAAAAATTTTAATTTTTACAACTAATATCGTATCAAATCAATTTTGTATATACTAATATCGGTGTTTAAAATTTAAGATTTTAATTTCAACTTCAACTTTTAATTAAAGTTAAGAATAAAAAATTATTTCAAATAAGGTATTAAGTTGATGAAAAATATGTAAATAAGCTTTTAGTAAAATAAGAAAAAATATATTATTGGAGTAAAATAGAAGGAAAAAAAATACCATTTTAAGATTTTTAAATAGCATCATCCCAAAAATATTGATGAATTAAAATCAAGACTTGGGTAAACATCAAGATTCTTTTTGGAGACTATCATACTACTTTTTCTTCAATCAAATTTTAGCACAAGGTCTCAACCTTTTCCTTCTTCCCCAAGTAATAATTTGAGTCGTGATTTAAATAAATGCATTTTTTCAGAAAAATAACATTTTAACACCTCGATAATAAGTAGAATAAGACAGGTGAATACTCCAAAACCATTACTGTTGCGATCCACAATTGACTATTCTTCTAAGAAAGAAAATAAATATTAATTCAATATGAAATGGACAGGCGATTAAGAAAGGCAGTTGCCTCGTGGGATAAGAGAGGTGGTGGTCAATATCATATCCAAAGGCATGGAATGATGCCCTAGATTCATAGCACATAGTCATTTCTTCCAATATTTCTTTTATTTCCATTCGCAACATTGGGTCCCATGCCATATTCTTTCCAAATCAACCCACTCCCATTCAACTCCTCACCGGACACCGGCGCCGTCACCGGTACCAAAAAATGACCAGTATCCTATGATAAAGTCGAAGCCATTCATATATTAAAATAAACATAAAGTATGTGAGCCGCGACGCCGCCTTGATTAATTATTGCTAAAATTATTTAAAATAATTTCGTAGATTTCCTTATCCGTTAGTTTTTAGGAGATCTGCTAGGCCTAATTATTATATTTGATGGGGACTTGTATGATGCATGCATGCATTCATCTTGGTATTAGGTATTAAAATACGAATTGGGGTAATTTTGATTTATGATGTAGAAAAAATTGTGAAAAAAAATTGAGGACATAGAGCCAAATAATAAATTAATTTTAATAAATAAATAAATATAAAAGGAAAAATGATTCCTGGCCGAATCAGCTTTCCCAGGCGGGCAGGAAAAGCATGAGTGGGTGGGACCATGAAAGATGAACACATTTGGGAACGGTGCATGAACCCGTAGGCATCATTGAATAATGAAAATGGGGTTGGGGGCTTTGCTTCTCTCCCACTCCACTCATTTCTTGATAATTCCAAAAATATCAAAGCAGAAATTTAACGTGATTAAACTATTATATTTTTTTTTTGGCGGGGGGCAGAAGGGCCCTAATATGCCCCAATGGAGAGGGCACACTAGGCGTACAATTTATGGTACAATTATAAAATTGAAACATAAGTTATGGTACGGGTCCTAGAAAATTCATCCTCGATTTATGAGAAAATCCATACGAAACCCTTAAGAAAAACCAAAAAAATTATATTTTTTCTGCTCCCAGTGTTTTTTGGATCTGTTCTAGGGGTCTCCATCCCCCGTTTGATTTCCGAAAAAATTCATCCTCGTTTGATTTTTGAGAAAATCCATAAGAAACCCCCAGAGAAAACCAAAAAAATTGTTTATTTTTTTACTCCTTACGTTTTCCGGACGACATGGACACAGGTGATGGTTGTTGACAAAAACATCTAAAGGGTAATTTCGAAAATATAAATATGAATAATAAATAGTATATGAAACATATAATATTTTTTTCATTATCTGACTGATCTTATATTTCAGTTATATGGGTTTTCAAAATCATATATTTCTCGTATAATAGCTATAAACACAACTTTCCCAAATTAAAACATAAGTTATGATATGGATCCGACCATGTCGAGTATACATTTTCAAGTTTTATAATTTATATTTATATTTTATTTTTTTAATACTATTTTAATGTTTTTACAAAATATTTGAACAAATTTTAAAAGGTATTTGTGGATCGATTTATGACATGTGTCATTTCCTTAGAGCATATCGATTTTGGAATTTCCTTTTTTTCTTATTTTTTGTTTAATTATAAAAAATAAATGTAAAAAGGAAAAAAAAAACAAAAAAAGTAAAACCCAATTTCATAATTTGAATTATTTATCAATTTGTATAAAATTTAAAAATATTTTCCTACTTTCAACATATCCTATGTCCTCTTATTTTAATAATAATTAAAACTTTTCTGAATTTTCTAGAAGGTTCAAATGGAAACTCCAAACAATGACAATCAAATTTGTACAGCCTAGTTTATATACACATATATGAATACATTTGAAAAGTCACAAATTTAATATCCACACAAACCGATAGTTTTTGTCTCCACACAGGATATCAGAAAAGTGACGACCCAATTTTAAGTTTCCCAAAGTGCCCCTTGTCCTACCTGCTTTTTATACTATCAAAGAAGATTAAGTAGCATAAGAAAACAACACTAGATTATAATAATCACCCCTCATGAATAAGCCTTAATAGAGTAAGTTCATGCATCTTCACACTTTCTAATAGATCATTTGAGTGAACTACAAATAGGAAACAGCTGAAAATTGTTGCAAAATCCTCATGTCAGTGCTATGTATGTTAAATTCAAACAAAAAATGTGGCTACATGAACTAAACAACAAATTAAGTCTTCAGTAATCCATAATTTAACATTTGGGTAGGTGTTGGGCTCATGATAGTGATTCCACATCAATGGGTTTAGTCCTATGATGCTCATATTTCAGCACTTTTGATCACCCCAATTGGTGACTGACTTGTTACAATTATTCTTGTTTAAAAAAAAAAAAAAACTAAATATGGGAAAATGAATTGAATGATTACAACATTTATGGTGTAGGAAGATTATTGAAGATTTGTTAGGGTTTGGAGACATTGCCTAGTCTTTTGAAAGGGAAAGAAATTAATGTCTTGGTAACTGTTTTTAAACATAATTCTGAAAATGAAAATTAGTTTTTGTAAACTGTTTTTTTGTTGATTTGTAGAATAAAAATATATTTGGGAATTTGAAATGTTTTTAACATATTTTTTAAAAATAATTTTTATGTTTAAAACTTTATTTTTAATTATTATACATGTTTGTATAATTATTTTTTAAAATAACTCTAAAAAAAACAAGTGAAAACTACTGAAAACAATTAAAATATGTTATCTGAAAAACTCTATTTTCTATTTTTTTAGAATAGAAATAGAAAACAGTTTTCTAATTACCAAATATGTTTTCTAATTTTTTTTTTCTATAACACAAAAAACTATTAGTGAAAACAGTTGTCAACATAGATTCTAAGATTTTGTTTAATAGGTGTTTCAAAAAATGATTTTGAAAAATAATTTTTAATAAGAGTTTTTGAAATCTCTTCTTTCATATTTTGCAAAATAAAAGTTTGTTTGTAACTTGAAATATTTTTAATATATTTGTAAATATGTTTTAAAAATAACCTTTAGATGTAATGTTTTATTTTTAATCATTCTTTATATTTATAAAATTATTTTTAAAAATAAATTTTAAATGAAAACAACTTAAAATAATTAAAAGATATTATTTCAAAATATCATATTTTCTATTTTTAAAAACAAGAAAACTATTTTCTATTTTTTAATATTAAAAGATTATTAAACTTGTTTTTTCTGAGTTTTTTTTTTCTTATGAACACAAAAATGTTTTAAAAAACTATTTTAAGAGTGTGTGTATCAAAATGAGTTCGAATGATAGTGAGAGTGATAATATCAATTCGACAAAAAATCTTTAAAGATTGTTGCTAGCTTTTGAACTTGAAAAACATTTTTAATAATTTTTTGACGAAAAAACAGTTATTTAAGAACTTCTTCAAAAAAAAAAAATAACATTTTTGAGAAAAGAATATTTTTTTGATAACATAATTTAGTTGTTTTACACAAAAATAAAGAATAATTGAAAATTAAATGTCGTAAATAAAAATTATTTTTTTAAAACATCTAAAAAAAAAAACCACGTTAAAAACATTTGAAGTCTTAGATCGGACTTGTTCTAAAAAGATAACTACTTACAAAAGTTATATTTTGAAAATGGTTGCTGAAAACGTGCTAACTCGTTACTTAATTCATCCAATCAAGTGAGAGTTAGGTTAATTGTGTGATTTAGTGTAAGATTGGGCAGTCAAAGAAAGGTAAGAAGTCTACATATCAGGTGGATCGTGTCATCCATGTGCTGATTGATCTAGAAAGTTAGCCTAAAGTTGGACCAACCGGGCCAGTTGTCAAATTGTGATCGTCTACTTACCCTTGACCAAGACAATGCTCCTAACATCCACTTCTACAAGCCACTTCTTTTGAGGGTCAGTCACTCCATAAAATACACCCTCAACTTGAATTTTCCTTAAAATCAACCTTGTTTGATTTTGGGTTTTCACCGTCCTAATAATATTACTATATATCTATATTTGATATCGTGACCCCCAAATTTGGGATTCTCTTTTTTATTTTATTTTTAAAATTTTAAAATAACTAAAATAAATGACGATTCCAACTTTTCTAAAAAAAATAAAAATCGTTTTTTCACAAACAAAGAGTTGGTTTCACTATTTAAATGGAAACATACAGAAAAATTTGAGTCTATGGATATACTTATTATTAATGGAATAAATTATTTTATTCTAAAAATATATCAGTTTATAATAATCCATAATTTAATTAACAAATAAATCATTTACACCATATATTTTAAGATGATATTTGATTTAAAATATATATAAGATAATTTTTTATTCATTTTACTATTATTGCATATATAATATTCGTCTTTCTTTTGTACTATGAGAATCTATGATTTTAAATTTTCGATTGAGTGTTTTCAATTTTTCCATTTTTAACATAATTTTTTTAAAAATAAAATAAAATAAAATATGGTTCAAATCCATTTTAGAACCTAATTTTTGTGCCCAATTTTGTCGATTAGATGGGATGGCAAGACCATATCTCCCTACCATTAATGATTTAAATTGTATTAAAATGAAGTTTGAACATGCTCTCTAGAATGGTCAATACCTGTTTGCATGGCCCTTAAGGCCCTTAACACACCAACTACCACACAACCCAAGTACTATTACCAAAAGGAATCATTCAAAAGTCCTAAGCAAATCCAATAGCTTGTCAAACACACATAGAGAGATTCCACAAAAGTTGCCCTTGATATATTCAACAAATACATATTGGCAAGTAGTTGATGGTAGCAACATATTCTTAGGTTTTGACTCCCAAAAATCCATGACTGCATGACACTATCATATTATATACCTTTTTTTATGTTGGTGGGGGCGTTTGGTTTATGGGATTGTGTCAGGCTATGCCCAAATGCATGCACACTCCCACAGAGGGCAGAATATCTAATGACTTGAAAGAGCAAGTATTATTTGATTAATGTTTTGGTGTGCCTGTTAGGAACCGTTTGAAACATCTCTCCCTTGTCTTTTCAGTGATTCAATCTTGGTGGAGCTTATAGATATTGAAATTCAATTAAGGTAGGTATGCTCCCTCCTTCTGGGAAGCTGCTTGGGTTGGAAAAGGAGAGGGTGGAAGAGATTTTGCTTTGACTCCTTGTGTGCTGGCTTTGTCTTTTCTGGGGGACGGATAATACTAGTCAAGGGTCCTGTTGGCTTTGAATAAGGGCAATCAAAAGGGACCCTCTTTGTAGTTTGAACGACATTTTGGGTTTCTTTTATGGGTCTCCAACATTAGTGTCCTACCATTTTGGTGGTGCCGCGTGTCGATTGGTGATTGGTGGTGATACTCCCATTTGAAGCAAATGGGAAACCTCATTATGGGTTTTGCAAGTGGTTGGGCAGTGTCCATTGGTTGATTTGAAATGATTACAAGATGGTTAAAGGTGAATGGAGCATCTTAGAAAATATGAAGAAATCCAATAGAAAATTTTAGGGCATGACATTATTGAAAGGTTAGTGATGTGTGACACAATCCCTTTTGCCCTTTTCTTCTTTCCCTTCTCTTTTTCCTTTTTTCAGAGTGATGACTCAAGTCAATTGAGTGTAGAGTGTATGCTGGGGAGCCTAATTTCACTTTTTTTTTAAAAAAAAAAAAAAAGAAAAAATAAGAAAAAATAAAAAAGAAAGTGGAGATCTATGGAGAGAGAGAGATGAAGCAAAGGGTTTGTATATTGAGAGAGGTCCTTTTGTTGCTCTTTGGGATTCATGAACCATCAGCATGAGATTATAAAAATGAAACATGCAATCTTATTTGATCCGTTCAGAATATTCCCTTGTATAATCTTTTGAATTGTAGGTGTCAAGGGCCCAAGAAAACTTGATTCTTTGAAATTCTGAAATGGGCTTTTGGGTTCATCCCAAACAAGTTGGCCCATGTCAGATTTGGGAATAAGGCCCATTATAGAAACCTAGCCAACCCATGTGCCAATGGGCTGGTTGTGTGCCCCTTTATGATCATTGATTCATCGTAGCCATAAACATAATACAACTAAAAAAAGGGATAAAAATTGGATTTTCCTTTTTGTTTCAACAAAGTAAATATCCAATAAATTGGATTCCCTGAGGCTATGCTTGGATCCTATAAAATTTGAGTGAAACGTAAGAAAAAGAAAATAGAAAGAAACTTAGAAAGAAAGAAAAATTAAATGAAAATAAAAAAACAAATTTAAAACTAAAAAATTATTTTTATATACTACTTTAAATTTATTTAATTAATTTTACCTTTTTTATATAAATATTAAGTAATTTAAAAATATATAAGTTTTAAATATATTTAATATCCTTTGATTTTTTCCATAATAAAATCAAACATATGAAAATCATTTTTCTTAATATTTTTTCTTCTCCTTAGTACATTCTAATAACCAAATAAATATAATTTAAAATTTAATCATAAGTGTAAATTTTATTTCTAATTGAAAATTGTTGATTGGAAAAATAAATAAATAAAGATGTTTGTGATAAGTTGATAACATAGCGCGAAAAGACATGTTGAAAATTTGGGATATATTTGGTTCTTGAAAAAATTATGGGAAAATTTAAGGAAAAGAAAATAGAGAGAAGAAAAAAAAAAGTGGAGGAAAATAAATTAAAATCAACAAATTATTTGTGTATATTATTTTAATCTCATTTAACTTATTTTAACGCTTTTGCATAAAGATTAAATAATTTTAAAATACTAACTAGAAAAAAAAAAAAAAAAAAAAAAAAAAGGTAAAGATGTTGTAATAGTTATGTTCATCAAAATCATCATCAATGAAGTGTTGTAAAGAAAAAACTCAATTTTTTAACAAATGAGTACTAAATGATGCTAACAAATAAGTATTAGACAATACTAACATATGAGTATTAGACGATACTATGTTAAAGAACTTTTAACAGACTTTTTTATATAACATAAAAATAATTTTGGTTTTTTTCAATGATAGGGTTATGACAATTTGGTTACAAAAATATAATATAAATGTAATTATATTCCCCAAAATTATTATAATGAATTTTTATATGAAAAATATCAATTTATTTTATATATATATATATATATATATATATTCAAATTTCATCATCAATTTTGATATAATAATAATTTTGAATCTTGGAAATGATCAGGTAGAGTAATTTTAATTGTAAAGAAATTTAATAAAAAAAAATTAGTTATATTCATCCAAATCATCATAATGAAGTGTTGTGTGGAAAAAAAAATTGCTAATAAATAAGTGTTCAACAATACTACATTAAACAACTTTTAATAGTCATTTTTTATCTAACTTTGTGCTAGAGATTTCTTAAAATTTTGAGAGATACAAAAAAAAATGAAAAAAAAAAAAGGAAATAGGAAGATTATCTTTCTTGATTCAAAAGCATAATATATTTTAATCTATTTATAGGTATATATTAAAAATGATGACCTAATAATAATAAATCACAACATTTTGCCTATACTTTCAACTAATTAGAGACTTAAGGCTAATAAAGGTAAACTTGAGAGGTTGATAGTTTTTACCTTATTAAATTATGAATATCAATTTATAAAGAGCTTGCATGGAGTGGATGATAGGTCACAAATTTAAGAAATTGATTAAATTGGCTCAATATAATTTATAGAGTATTGGAATGTAATTGACTTTTTTAACGAAATATTGAAACAACTTCATAATTGGATTCTCAAGAAGTCAACATTTTTCTATAGGCTCTAATAGTCCCTTCCTTGAGTTGATATTCTTTATCAGCACCTAGTTTTAAGGATTTATAAAAAAAAAATAACAATTTTATTTGTTTAAGAGTGTCTTAGTAAAAGCATAAGGATGCACAAGTTTTTGATTAATTATCTAGGTGTTTATATTTGACTAATTAGTTCATTAGAGATAATTAATTAATTAGGACCAAATAGACTAGGCTAAGTGACCCTAACCCAAGTTGGACCAAAGTCACTTAAACTCACATGAGAATTTATATAAACCCTTTAGGTTTTAGGGTTAGACTCTAACGTTTTAGATTGATAGTCTTCCAAAAACCCTAACCTCCATCAAATGATGCAACCACTCTACACAAGTGTCAATGATTAAAGAAACGATTGAATAGAAGATCACAAGGTTTTTGAAATGCATGTATCAACTGGAATAGGATCTGAGAATATTCAAATCCAAATGTATAATTTTTTATAGCACCTAGATTTAAGTTTAATTAAAAATGTTATGCTTCCACATGTGCTTAGATCTAGTAGCCCTAAGATGTAAAGAGTAGGCTCCTTACCACTCAAAGCCAATTAGATACAATTTGTGAATTCATTTTTGTTAAATGTTTCTCAAATATTTTTACTCAAGGTTTTGTTAATGGATCGGCACTATTATTTACAAAAGCTATCTTTGTAATTGTTGTATCTCTTGGCCATTTTCTTATCAAGTGAAATTTCCTTTTAATATGCTTTGTTCTCTAGTGAGCTCTAGGCTCTTTAACATGTATAATAGCAACATTATTATCACAAAATAATGTAATAGAATATTCAATTATTGGAATAATACTAAGTTCTTCTATAGACTTCTTCATCCAAGTTTTTTCTTTTGCTAATTCACAAGCTTTGACATGTTTTCCATCTATTGTGAGATCTACTATTGTGTCTCCACCTAAAAACTGCATTGTTATCCAATGTGCTTCTCCAAGATTAAGATTGAAACCTACTAACCCACCCTCATTGCTTAAGTTAAGTCATACCTAGTACACCATCCATTATTGAAGCATATGGATGGGTTTTCACTTTTTTCAACTCTTTCGTTATTCTTAGGTGACATTTTATTGGGAAGAACAATTTTCATGTCTAAAAGGCAAGAAAACCGTTTTTTTTTTTTTTTTTTTTTTTTGGGAATTTTACATGTTATACTTGATTACTAATTTTTTAAATGTTACTAGTTTGGGACAACCTGAATAACCTATTGTTCCTATTTCTTCTATACACAAGCTTCATTCTAATTTTGAATTAAAAAAAAAATTAATAACTTCATTAAATCAAATATTCTAACTTCTTAAAACTTGTTTTAATTCATAAATGGATTTTTAAGCTTGCATATTTTATGTTTTTGCCCTTTGGATATAAATCCTTCAATTTAATCCGTAGCAATCTCTTTTTCAAGACGTACATTTAATAAGATTGTTTTTACCTTCATTTATTACATCTTATCGTATACAACAATTGCAAATATGATTTTTATGGACTTAAACATTATTGGTGAAAAAGTTTAATCATAATCAGTGATTTTCTTTTAATTATAACATTTTTTTTCACTAGTTTTGCTTTATAGGCTCTACCTTCCCATCCAAATCTCTTTTTCTTTTATAAACCCATTTAGGACCAATTGTTTTAATTTCAACGGAAGGGTAGCAAGAGTCACATTCTTGGTAACAAAGGACCATGGATATTTGTGAGACAAAGACAATAATAGTCTAACTGTTAGGCCCCCAAACCTGGTCCACAAGACTCTTCCATCATTTTAGTGACATTTTGTTTTCCCACGGATGGAAAATCAACTAGCATGAACCACATGCTAATTTGAAAATTCTTGGAACATTATTACTATGATTCGGTTTTACCAAAAAAAAAAAAAAAAATCTTACACATTTTCAATCAAACAATTTGATGATAGGTCCTTTTCATGTAATCATAGGGTTTGGAGCACCGACACTGGCCGATTTGTTAGCCGGAAAGCTCCTCTATGTGGGGGGTTGTCCCTTCTGAAATCCTGAGAAACCTCAAACATGGCGTGGCCACCGGGTAGGGAGCAATCAACCTTTTGAATGGGGGCCACCCAATTTTCCTCACATATGATCAACTCCCCCTTCATCCAAAATTCTCAACAAATATCAATCCAAATCACACTGGAAAGTCCTCATTTTGCATGGCCGAAAATTGGAATGACAAGAAAAAAATATAAAAAGAAAAATTACCTGGACTTTGGACAACCGCCACACTTTTTCAGCCGCCGTTTAATAGCCCGTCGTGGCGGCCATTTAAAATCAGCGGTGGAAAGCTTTGACAGCGGTGAACAAGCACCATGCCACATCAGCGTACGCCACCTAAATTCCACCATTCATGAACCTGATCATGTTTGTCTTTTCAAAGTCAAATGTGGATAAAGGCATGAAAACAACACTTAAAATATGAAGTACACAGTACTAATTAAAGGGGGCCCAAAATTCAGTGAAAGGCCCAATATTTACTGAAATCAAAATTCTATACTACTTCTGAGAAGTTTCCTATGAGAACAGAGAACCCAGCACACCTTTCCAACAAAAAATTCTAACCGTCGCATATGACCCAGCACACCATACTTTATTCGAGTTCCTAGTATATAAAAGGTGGCACTTATTATCACTAAATTTGAGTTGAAAATAGACGTTAAAGTTTGACAAATTTTTGCCTGCAAGATATGGAAGGAGGAGGGAGGAGGAGGGAGGGGGAGGACAAGGCAAGAGAGGTTCGGTATCGGGGAATTCGGAGACGGCCATGGGGGAAGTTTGCAGCGGAGATACGAGACCCTTCAAGGAACGGGGCGCGGTTGTGGCTAGGAACATTTGACACTGCGGAGGAAGCAGCCAGGGCCTATGATCGAGCAGCCTATGCTTTTCGAGGTCATCTGGCCATTCTCAACTTCCCCAATGAACACCAGTATCAAAACCCAGGGTATGGGCAGACTTTCTCTTCATCATCATCCTATTCTTTGGGTTCTTCATCTTCATCTTCCGCTGGTCGGAGCACCGGTTCTGGGGCCAGCATTTCATCCAGAGACCAAGAAGGGCAAGTGATTGAGTTCGAGTATTTGGACAACAACTTGCTGGAGGAGCTTCTTGAACCACAGGGTGATAGGAGAGGAAATAATTAGCTAAAATATAGAAGTTGAAGTGGAATTGGAGACTTACATTCCTTTTTTCATTGTTATTTGTCATGAATGGAACTGTGTCTTCAACAACATTTTTAAAGTTAATGTAATAAGAACCACAATCATTTCAATTTTGTGGAAGTTGTTCAATTATGAAAATCACAATGTTTATGTGTATGTTTTGCTGTGAGAAGCTTTTACTTTTCTTATGCCTGAATTGCAAGTCCATTTCCAGAACTTGGGAAAATCTTTTACTGACAAGATTCCAGGAAATTGGATTAAGGAAACTATCCTATAATTCAACGTAACTGATGACCACTCCATCATCCAAACAGGAGAAGGAAGTAGCAAAGTTGAAATGTCTCATGAAGGAAAACCCATGCTTGTTTCTCAAGCAAAAAAACAGAGCATATGAATGAGAAAAACAAGAAATAGGAATCGAGTTACTGTCCCCACAAGAATGCCCTCCACCAACTTTTCCCCAGTTTTGAAAAATAGACAAGACTTGTTTCCGGGGTTCAGCCTAATATAAAAGATAGGAAAATAACAAGGATTATAATGAAAAATGAAGTAGAGAGAATGACCTTATCAGTTATCACACCTCGTTGTCTTATCATGTGCCCATCCATGCCATTTCCCCAAGCACAGGGTAGATACCACACCTAGTGGACCCGCCAATTCCCCCCGCCCCAACCCACGAATTTCCTGGATCGTCTTCTACCTCTATACCGAACATCCCCTTTCAATTAATTTCCCTGTCCTAGCAAAAGTAATGAGTATGAATTTCTCCCCACCATATACAAATAGCACATGAAAATGTTTCATGGGGATGGGAATTCTCTGAAGATGCCAAAAAAGCTTCAGATGAAGATAGGATTTGGGATATACATGTATTTAGAGGTAAAGATCATGGCTTTGTAAGCATCACCTTTTGAGTATACATTGTTGCTAGTGAGGTCCCCAATTCCTTGGCATCTCTACAATAATATAATACCACTACAAAGTCTGAAAATGGAAAACCCAAAACAAGAAAAGGTAGATCCCACTAGGTTAGCTAAGGATTGTAGAAGAAATGAAAGGTGACATCACATGCTTACGTTTATCTTATGCATCATTCTTGTTAGGTTACACGTTTTGTTAACAATTTTTTTATGCCATTTGACCTGGTTAGACCATATATTATGAGCTTATTATGTTAATTTTAATGCCACTTGACAACGATCATTAAGAACAGGTCCCAGAATTTGTGGTAGGTGGCAAGGCAGATGGCATTTTCACATTGTTAAATGTTTCGGATTCTGTTTTTAAATTGTTTACTCTTTCTCAGTTGATGATTTTGAACTCAAGGAGGAAAGATCAAGTCAATTGATCATACTTGGACCCTTGAAGTACAGTTACTTTGACAGTGACATACCAAATAATTGATCAAGAAATCCATAACTACTTTAATACCGACCAAAGATTAAAAAATAAAACGGCACCTCAATAAAATAATAAGAAGAAGAGCTTATATTAAGATGCACATGATCAACCAATCATCCCAAGGAGTCAAATACAAGGAAATGAAAAACAAATACGATGAGGAAGAACCTATTCCTTTGTCTCCTTTGCCAAACATGGAAGACAGAGAGGAAAAAGGATCATATTTATAAGCAAGGTAAGAGGAGAGTAAAAAAATCTAATGTTTTGCTCTTTTCTGGGTTGTTTCCTTCTCCTCACACTCAAGAAGGTCCTCTAACACCTTGTCATCTAAATATTCAAATTCAAAAACTTGGTTTTGGTTTGTGATTGTATCGTTGCCCGGGCTCTCAAACTTAATCAATGGCAATGGTGAGGAAGACGATGAAAAGTGGGGCCGAGAAGAGGCATTTGATAAACCATAGTCCTCAGGGAAGTTGAGAATGGCTAATGCACCCCTCATTGCATATGCAGCTTGATCATATGCTCTTGCTGCCTCCTCTGCTGTGGTAAAAGTCCCAAGCCACATGCGGACACCTTGTCTATTTGAATCACGAATCTCTGCTGCAAATTTTCCCCATGGCCTCCTTCTGACACCTCTGTATCTCACGGAACTTTTGTGCTGTTCTTTCACTTTCCCCTTGGAGTTTTCCTCCATAGTCTAGCTGAAGAGTACTAACTCTGCTCTGCTATTTATAATGGGTGATAATTGGGCAACAATGAAGGGTAGAATATCAGCTGATGGCTCTATTAGCTATTTTGTTTAGCTTTCTATAAATAATGATAATTAGGTTGGTGGGTGAGGTCACAGTGACTACGTTAACCTATTTCATCACCATGCCTACATTCAATTAACCAAATGGAAGTACTGTTGTGGGTTGAAGCTAAAAATAATAAGAAAAAACCGATCCCACTATATGGATTTAGGGGCGGAAAGGGGGTGATCCTAGTTTTATCACATGTCATTAGATATAGACTTAGGTGAGATCATATCGCTTACGCCACTTTTCCAAATCATTTTGAATACTATGGTATCACTGTTTACAAAGACAACCCCCACAAAGTTTGGTGGATAACTTGGACGTATCTCTCCCTATTCATGTCTAAAAAAATTTATAAATTTTCTTTATTTTATGGGGTTGTGAAAACCATAAAGGAGAGGCTAACAATAAACATTGCCTGTGTTTGAGAAAGAAATTTTTTTCAATAATGTTGAAAGAAGACTTCTCTATCATAATTGCTTGTGCTAGAGGTCTTTGAACTTGTAATGACGGAAAAAGCAGAGAAGAATTTAAGAGGCTGCTTCGGATAACAGAAATTTCTGTGGACAGAAAAGACTCAAAAGTCAAGAATCAATTCAAGCAACTCAGAAAAGTCTACCCAACCATTTGACAGGTATTTGTATGGTATATGGAAGGGAAAAACTTATTCTATTAAGACAAAAAACATGGTTCAGAACTTTAATTCGTTGAAGCAACCTTTCTCAGTGCTCACATGCCAGCCCAATGATCGACCAGACCTATCATACCACACATTTAAAATAGGACAAGGAAGAAAAAAGACAAAATGTAATAAAAAAGCCGACTACTAAACATAGAGTCCATCTGTTTGTTCCGAAAACAAAACACAGGAGATAAATAGGAAAAAATAATAGGGGGAAACTAAGGAAAAAGGGGGGGGAGGAGGGATAGTGAGGAAAACAAAGATATCTATGATTAATGAGAGAGAAAAAAAAGGCGTGGCAGTAGTAGTGTTCCATCCTCCACAAGTTCTGAATTTTCAATAATTCTGGGTTTACTTCTCTGAAGTCTCAAGAAGGTCCTCTAACAACTTGTCATCCAAGTACTCAAATTCAAAAACTAGTTTTTCATGCACATCACTTGTTCTCTCTGTATTCTCAGACATCATAGGTGAAGATGATGATGACCATGGTGAAGAGTAAGGATGAGGAGAGGCAATATTTTGACGTTCCTTGGGGAAGTTGGGTGATGAAGGGGGAGCAGCAGGAGATGCAACCTGTTGATGTTCCTCAGGGAAGTTGAGAATGGCTAAGTGACCCCTCATTGCATAGGCAGCTTTGTCATATGCTCTTGCCGCTTCCTCGGCAGTGGTAAAAGTCCCAAGCCATAAGCGGGCTCCTTGCCTAGTCGAATCACGAATCTCTGCTGCAAATTTTCCCCAGGGCCGCCTTCTCACGCCTCTATAACGAATCTCTCCTTTCTCTTCCTTACACTTCCCTTTAGGGTGTTCTTCCATGCTTACCTCAATGACTGCTAAACTTATCGCTGCAACTTATACTTGGTGCCAAAAATGCAGGATTAAAAAAAATGAAAGGTCAATATGTGTTCATAAAAGGTTTTGGAATGGATGTCAATTATTTGAATGCGCAAATGACCCCTTTGACAAAGATGGCTTGAGGATGGATGGACCAGAGTGATGGGTCCAGAAGGTCACCTTTTGTATACCTTTATTCATTACTCTCTTCTGGTTGGTTATGATGTCATATGGATGACGTATCCCTATTCCATTAACCCCTTAAATGGTTCATGAAAACCTAGAATAATAAGAAAACATACATCTCAAACCTCATGTTGATCCTTTCGGAGGTCACTTTACATTCTATCTTCTCCTTTATAATACAGTTGGTCCGCCCTCGTGTTGATGTCTGCACTTCTGTAAAAGAAAATACAGGTCCCTCTAGGTTAGATTTGGAAAGAAGAGGAAAGATGAATGAAGGTGAGATCATATGCCCTTCATCCTCTGCAATAGTGAGAGCATATGGCTTAAAGCTTATAGGTATCCCTCTAAGATCACTGAACAGTGATGAACAGAGAAAAATTACCAAGAACAGCTACAACAACGTAATATGGACAGTTGAATCTCCAAAGATCAACTTTAATTTGAGAACTATTATCTGTGCTAACAGACCAGCAAAGGTTGACAAAGTCATATTTGTGCCTTCAAATTCCCACTAACCTAAATACAAAGCTTCTCTGTTCTTTTACAGGGCTGTCTCATGGGTCAAGATCACTTTGACTGCATTTATTTCTCACCGGTAATCCGATTCAATGTCTTAACTTCTAAGAGATAGGGCTTGAACTGTACCCAGAAAAATTTTGCTAAAAGTTTCAATTGCTTTTGCTCTGAAAGTTTTCCGAACTCATGCACTCACAGCAAAAGCAGAGGAAGTTAAGTGTGTGACAGGGTAGATAGCAATTTGAGGGAACAGAAAATACTCAGAGCCAAGGCAAGCCAAGCAACTGCTATCCAAGTCTAATGTCAACCCTTTGGATAGTTAACTTATGTGGCTAATAAATGGTCAACAACTATTTTATTAAACAATGAACATAAGCTTTCATTCTGCCGACAAAATTAAAAGCTGTAATTTGACAAGGCAACCTTTCTCAGTACATGTATCATCATATGCAACTCATGATTAATTAATCATACAGATAAGTTGAGAACAGTGAAGAGTCTAAACAGGGGAGTTAAAAATGGAAAAGGAAGCAAAAACTGCCTAAAAAATAACACAAGTAGAATCCGTCTCAAGTTTATTCAACCAGATATAGAAAACATCAAGAAAATTAAGTACTGATATACAATTATTAAAACTATCACTCATTCTTGGTTTTCTTTTCCTCACACTCAAGAAGATCTTCTAACAACTTATCATCCAAGCACTCGAATTCAAAAACTTGTTTTTCATGTGCATCCCTAGTTCTTTCAGTGTTCTCAAACATTGATGATGAGCAAGGAGGAGGAGATGCAACATTCTGATGTCCCTCAGGGACATCAACTGATGAAGAACAAGCAGAGGAGGCAACATTTTGATAGTCCTTGGGGAAGTTGAGGATGGCTAAAGGACCCCTCATTCCATAAGCAGCTTGATCATATGCTCTTGCTGCTTCTTCTGCAGTAAGAAAAGTCCCCAGCCACAGGCGAGCTCCTTGCCTAGTTGAGTCACGAATCTCAGCTGCAAATTTCCCCCAAGGTCTCCTTCTAACACCCCTATATCGAACCCCGCCTTTCTCTTCCTTGGACTTCCCTTTTGGGTCTACTTCCATGTTTAGCTCAATGACAGTACTAACTTTTCCTTGCTAATTTATAATGGGTAGGCGAACCCTATAATGGGCAGAAATGCAAGGTCAACATCTGTTAAAGAGAGGTCTCTCAATGGACGTCAATTCTCTGAACGTGCAAAATAATCTTTTAATAGAGATGGATTCAGGATACATTGATCATCAAGGTCATGATCTGGGAGGTTGCCATTTGTGTAGACCCTTAATGAATATAATTTTCAGGTTGGTGATGATGTAATTCGGCTGATGTATCCCTATTTCATCATCTCGGTAGTGCTATTAATTAGTCATATGATTAACACAACATAAAATAATGAGACAAAAAAAATTTCCTAGTTTTTTATGTATGTTTTTGGAAGGTCACTCTATGTGCAATCGTTGATTCTGTTTTCTCTTTTTTAATCAGGTCTCTACTACTTTAATACCAAAAAATATAAATTGCCCTACGATTGGATTTGGATAGAAAGGGACAAAGATTGTTTTAGTCTTTTAAGATATAAATATCGCCTACGTTTCTCGGAAACGTCACTTCGTTCGTTAATGGTGAGATCATGGGGCTTACGCTAATAGAGATCCCTCAATGCTATCAACTGCTTATCTCATTCAACAATGATGAATAAGGAAAAAAAAAATCTACTCCCAAGAACACACAATAGATAAATTGAATAATCCTCTGAGTTTGTGTTTTCAGGTATGTCCAAAGAGCACCATTAATATTTTAACCAGGGTGTTTGGAAGCAGGGGTTGACTAAGGTTCACTTTTTCATGTTAGTGCCTTGATAAGACCAAGCATTTGCTACATTCACTAGTGAGACATCTCATGGATCATGATCGCTTTGGGTGTGACTCAATATATCCTGGAAATTTTGTTCTAAGAGCTTTCTGAAAGTATGAAGAAACAGTAAAAGCAGAGGAATCCGAGTGTCCGATAGGATAAATAGCAATTTTTGTGGACAGACAAGACACAGAATCCTCTGCAAGTCAACCAAAAGTATGAAGAAACAGTAAAAGCAGAGGAATCCGAGTATCCGATAGGATAAATAGCAATTTCTGTGGACAGACAAGACACAGAATCAGAGGCAAGTCAAGCAACCGACAACCAAGCTAGTGTCAGCCCTCAGACAGGTATGTATCCAATAAATGGAAGTCAAACTATGGTATCATCAAGAACCAAACCAACAAGAAGAAACACAATTAAAAGCTCCCAAATAGTAGTTGTATCATTGTATGCCGGTTAAATCTTACAAACAAGAAGGAACAGAGTACAATAAAAATCGAAAAGGGTACATAGAATATTGAAATATAATAATAATAACAGAGGTGGAATCCTGAATCCATCATTTTCTTTCTTAAACCAAAAACAGAAAATATTAAGAAAACACGGTAACATTGAATAATGGTATAAGTCAATGATGATTATGTTACAATCCCCGCAAGTTCTGAAAACCTTCACTCATTCTTGGTTTTCTCTTCCTCACACTCAAGAAGGTCTTCTAACAACTTGTCATCCAAGTACTCAAATTCAAAAACTTGTTTTTCATGCACATCCCTAGTTCTTTCTGCATTCTCAAACATCAATGAGGATGATGATGGCGAAGATGATGAAGAGCAAGGAGGAGATACAACAATTTGACGTTCCTCAGGGAACCTAACTGATGAAGAGTGAGAAGGACAAGCAACATTTTCATATTCCTCAGGGAAGTTGAGAATGGCTAAGGGACCCCTCATTTCATAAGCTGCTCGATCATAAGCTCTTGCTGCTTCCTCTGCCGTAGTGAAAGTCCCAAGCCACATGCGTGCTCCTTGCCTAGCTGGGTCACGAATCTCTGCTGCAAATTTTCCCCAAGGCCGCCTTCGCACACCTCTGTATCGTACCTCTCCTTTCTCTTCATTGGATTTTCCTTTAGAGTCTCGTTCCATGTCTACCTCAATGAGAATACTAACTTACCCCTAATATTTATACTGGATGGGCAAAGCCTACAAATGGCAGAAATTTAAGGTGAGATCTTCCAATAGGGATGGATTCTCAGAAGGCTAATTTTGTATGCATTCTTGGTGATAATTTTTTATCAGGTTGCTTCTTGTGATGTCACACAGATGACGTATCCCTATTTCATCATCCTCCTAACATCACTAATTCATCATACAATTAACAGAATGTCAAAAATAAAATAATAAGAAAACATAAATCCCGCTACTTTATATATTATTACTTTTTTCTGCATTGGTGCGGATTCTATTCTTCCATCTAATCTGGTTGGTGTGTGCAGGCACTGATGGCTATGCTGTAAATTAGTTTATTTGTATTGGGAACTGAAAAGCAATAAGAAAATATAGATCCCTCTGTTAGAACAGAAAGGACAAGTTCTATTGATAGTTGTAAAATATATATAAAGATGAGATCATATGGCTTACGTATGTTGCAAACATCACATGCTTGTTAGATTAAGTTAATGATGAGATTATACTGCTTATGTGTGTGTGTGTATATATAAATCTCTCTATGTCACTTAATGACGATAGAAAGGAGAAAAAAGAACCCCACGTTGTCAAGTGCTTACATCCCTTGGTGATGATGATGAATCAAAGCAAACAAAGAGACCAAGAGAGTTTTGACCTTGCAGCACTGTGCCCCCACCATTCTACATACAAGACCTTTCTACCCTCTTCATGAACTGTCTCATGAGTCATGATTCAATTGCGATTTGAGTTCAGTAATTTGCACTGATACTTGGATTTCACCAGCTCTAAGAAGAGAAGATTCCAATAGTCTTGAGAAATGGTTTGTCCTGAGAAACAAGGGAGTTTTGACCTTAGAGGAAAGAAGGAATTATGAGAAAGGAATTGAAAGGAATTTGAGAGAGAAGCATCATAGTTTTACTAACTACTAAGACATGTACTATACAAGCCTGGTGAAATAATGGAGTACAACTTTTGTGTCACGACCACTGCCACTCAAAGAGAATGCAATATGAATTTATTGCAATTAATTGATTTGGGCCTTAACCAAACCATGTAATTTTGGCATTTATAATTGATGAATAAGATGTGTGGCAACAGCCACAAAAATACCCCTTGACATCACATCTATCCCATTGCTTTAAGCTCATGACATCCCAAAAGATCAATAAGACATTAAGCACTTCTCATATGAAATTAAGGAGGGAGATACTGATAAGTCTTCCACATTTATCATAAAAATGGCTGACCAGAAATAAATTCATGCCACTGAAATATAATAAGGGAAAATAAATGTACATTTAGCATATTTTACAACCAACCAACCAGATACAGCTTCTAAGCATCCCCTATCCCTGCCCCAGAACACCACAATGATGATAAAATAAATAAACAAAAAAAATGAAAAAAAAAAAATCAACGAGGAAAGCCTTTCCAACCATGTCCATTCTGATTTTTATATAGATCTTGGAAGAAGATAATCCTTGGCTCTTTTATCTACATATATCATCAACAAAAACAAAACAAAACCCATGAAGAAGGGAGAATGAAAACATCTGATAAATCGAAAATGACTTATGTGCAACAGATTTTATATATGAGGTAAGCTCAAAAGTTCCATACCTCACTAATATACATAACTTAAGCCTGAAAATCAAGACCAATCTTCCATCCAGTGATTGACCAATTTACCACAAGCCCAATCAAAGTGCCAGAGCAAGAAATTACATGAGAAGCAATTCCTTCCATAGAATCAGCATATGATTGTTCTTGTGCCACTTTAAAAACTGCACCAGTAATCCCATACAAGAATTGCAACAATGATGAGGATAAAAAACCATGGCCAGTTGACATAGAAGGAAATTGGAATCAAAACAATATAACCAGTCCCAGAAGTTGGGTATTGACGGAGCAAATACATTAGAAGATATTCATTCAATAAAAGCAATAGGCAGAAAATCTATATGTGCACATCATCTATTAAATGTTCATGAAAACTCTAAATCATGCATATGACACAGACCATGTTAAAATATTTAAACACTCAACATTGTAACAAGCATAGAAACATTAACATTCTAATTAATTTAATGAATATTGTCCATGATTGATTTTATAGAGTGGCTTTTGTTTAGTTAGGTGAAAGGTTTTCGTCTTTCCTTTTGCCTAGCTCTTGGGTGTTGTTTGTATACTTCGTGAAGTACTTTTTTCACCGTTTCTAGGCTTTACTAATACAAATTCTTATTTACCTATTAAAAAAAATTTTAACGAATATTGTAAAATTACGAATATAACATTTCTATGATGACCCATCCAAAGCCAAAATTGCAGCTGGATTTACTCATTTTAGCTTTATCTTTAGAATGACATTAGTCCCAATGTATATTAGAAAAAATGTCACTATACCATTTGGTTATCCAATTGGATAAAAATGGTTCTATGGAAGACAATACACTAAACAACCAAAATGCCCTTGAGGCCAGGCTCAAGTAATAAAGGGTTTGTGGGAGGTTCTAGGTTCAAGTCAGAACAAAGACAAAAATATACCAATACACTAAGCAACCATAACACTGCAAGAAACTGGGAGAAAGACTAATGATCACAAAAAGCTAAAAACTTACTGAAGATTTACCTGTCAAAAGCTGTAAGGAAGACTGGGACCAACAAATATATTTTATGATCTATCATTCAGAAGTACTATAACTCAAATGTAAGGGATTGCATACATGTGAATCAAATCCAAAGTTTATAAATATGAACCAGCTGAGATTGCACTGCCAGATTAAATCCCAAATGAAAAGAATTGTGACATATCAACAACCTGAGGGAGCCATGCACATTCTTCTAGTACAAATTGAATTAGCTTCTTTTGACATAATGTGGAACTCTCTGTTGACCTCCATTGATTGCTTAAAGTGGAATAACAGTATCAACAATTAAAATAATTTAAAGTCCTGTTTGAAGAAAAAGAGAAGAAAAAAGAAAATGAGATTGCATTCACACTTCTTTTGATAGGCAAACACAAAATATAAAAAAGCATTGATAGGGGGTCAAACCCTAGTGCATAGGAAGCATATAACAAACACAAGAAATACCAAAGAAAAGAAAAGGGGAATGTTAAAGGATTATTAGTAAGAGTTTTATTTAGCTAGGGTTATGGTATTCAGCAAACAATACACACATATGTGCTATTTTATAACAGAATAAAACAACTTATAAAATCTATATTAAAATCCCACAAAAGTATGAAACCAATTTAAGCTCATTAAATTAGGCTTAAGCCTTGTATAATATTCCAAAAGTCCAAAAAGGCCCCAAACCCATGAAAACCCTTTAAATATTTGTGGCTTAAACCTCAATATAGCCTTAAGGTTATAAACCTTAATAAGGCGAGATTTAAGACTCAAATACCCTAATTGAGACTTAGCCTTAAAACTAATTCACAAAGCCTTAGAACATAAGCCTCAAGGCATACGCCTTAATAGCCTTTTAAAACATTGACTACAGTACTGATGTTGCAGTAACCCCACTATAGTACCCAAGTCATAGTACCACTATAGTATCCCACACCTGAAAGTAGCTGATCCAAGTGTTATGCCACTCCTTGTGCCCATGTTATGCAAGTACTATTCTTATGTCTGTAGTACAACAATCCTTCTCTATGATTGTTGGTGTGTAAGATGTGTATCAGCCATGTCATGTTATGCAATTATAATGCAAGTTCCTGCCAATGTTGAAGTTGACTAACATCCCTTTGCTTTAAAGATAAGTGTTGTAGTTCTTATTTTCTCCCTTCAATAGTTAAATTATGGCATTCGGTGATCACAAATTTGGAGATGCTATTGGTATTCAAATCACATTAGTGACAGAAAAGAGACCTAATTATTTATTGTGGGCTAAAGCTATGAAGGACCTGAGGGTGTATATTTATTTTTTTTTATCAGAAACGAAGAAAAGTATATTAATAGAGGAAAAGATACAAGAAAAAGAAGAGATACAAGAGAAAGAGAAGAAACCAAAAGAAGGATGAGAGGTCCTTCCCACAAAAACTGAACAAAAGAGAAAACACCCAACTAAAGAAAACTAAAAACACAGAAAAAAACCAACACTCTCAAACTTTTGAAGCGCAAACCACAGTCCAGTTGAGTTGTAAAACACTTTGATATTTATTGTGGGCTAAAGCTATGAAGGACCTGACGGTGTATATTGAGACAGAGTAAACTAAAGCATACTGTTGAAGATAATTGTTTTCCACAAATCAAGGAGTTATGATGAGTAATACGATCATTTCAGTATAATAATATGGTTATGGAATAGTATGGAATCCTCTGTTGATGTCAATTGCATGCTTCTAGAAACTATAAAGGAGATATGAGATGCAGTTAGAGTGACATACTCCAAGAAAAAATATATATATTTTTTCCAAATCTGTAAGCTGCAAGGATATTTTTAAGACAAAGTAAGACAAGAAATCTTTGGGCATTATGCATCCTTCAAGGGGATGTGGAAGAAACTAAATTGCTATTAACTATTGTTTACTGATATAGAAATTTAGAAAAGGCAAAGAGAAGAGTTTCAGGTTGTTAATTTCTCTCTATCATTGATTGCAAATATGTTGAAGTCAAACATAGTATATTGGCTAGTGAGAAAAGACCATCTTTTAGTAATGCTTATCTTTAGCGTATTGATCTATAGTCCTCTTCATTGGGGATTTAGGATACTTCAGCTCTTGCATCTTCAGGAACAAGTTGAGGTGGTCAGCCTAATTGAGACCAAAACCAAGGTTTAGAGAGAGGTAGAGATAAACGTTTCTAGCAATGCATACATTATGGCAGAATGAATCATATCTTTGATAAAGGTTGGGATAAGTTCGGTCATCCTACATGAGCTAATCACATTGTCCAAAATTTATGTTCCTATCATTGTTAAGCTTGCTGGCAATAATCAGTCTATGACCTTGACTCTGGATGACTACAGCAAAATAAAGCAACAGTCTTCTGAGATTTCCTATTAGTTTAACCTCAATGCTCCAACTATTACCTTGGCACATTTAGGCATGCATGCTCTTCTTGCTTTTGGGTAGTCTTCTTCCCCTTGGATTATAGATTAGAGAGCTGTCACTAGTGAATCCTCATAATTTTCTAATTTAACCAAGTCTTCTAATGCATCCTTAGTCCTACTGGATCTTCATCTTTTGCTCTTAATCAAGGAGTGATCCATCCCATTCCCTTGTTTTGTTTTAAACTTAATTCTATTAGTATGTACCCAAATTTCCTATTAACTTATCATATATTAGTCAATTTACTAAATAATTTAATTGTGTTAGATGTCTGTTTTTCTTCTCAATGTCTTTTTCACGATCTCCACATGAAGAGGAAGATTTGTGGAGGGTGTTTGTTTGTTTGTTTGTTTGTTTTTTTGATAGGCAACATTTTTAGGGGGGCTTAAGTTAGATAGGCCCTACTATCTTAATAGTCGGTCTTGATTTCAATCTTAGGGAAGGAAGATGTGAAATCTTGAAGCTCTTTCTTCATTTGTTCCTTCTTTTCAAAGTCAATGAGTTTGAGCGTGAGTCTTGTAAACTTGACAAAAACCATAGGTTATCTTTCCTATCCTTTTGCTTTAATCCATTCATACGTTTGGGGTCTATGTCACATCCCTAATGTTCAAGAATTTAAGTATTTTATTAGTTTTATTGATGATTGCCCTCAAGTCACATAGTTATTTTTGTCAAAATAAAGGTTCCAGTACCTCATGTATTTAAACACTTTGTTCTTTCAATTGGTATTCTTATATGATAATGCTCTTAAGTATGATGATAGTTTCCTTTTTTGTGTGCTTGTGTATTGGAAACGGAATTATCCACCAGTTTTCATTTATTTACACACCCCAACAACAAGGGATAGTTACAACAAAAAAAACTCATCACATATTGGATGTTGCTTGTTCTATTATGTTTTACATGAGTGCCAAAATTTTTTTAGGGATATGTTATTCTCAATGCATGTTATTTGACAATCAGTTATCCTCCTCCACATTCCATTATAGAACTCCATATCTTGTGTTATTTTCTTATCATCCTCTATTTTCTCACCCTCTTGGGGTTTGTGGGTGCATTTTCTTCATTCATAGGTTTTCTCCAAACAAAGACAAGCTTGATCCTCATTTATTAAATGTGCATTTCTTAGATACTCTAAAAGCTTAGAAAATATTTAAGTACTCGAATCTTGTGTCTTATAAATTAGTGCTAATGTAACCTTGTTTTAGTCTACCATTTATTTTTTACATCATGTAACTAATTGAGCCTACCCCATACTCTTCCTCTCCCTGTTGTTACTGATACTTCTCCATGTAAGAATTACAAACCATTACAAGTATATCAGAGGAAACAAAATGAGTAGGGAAGCAAATTAATCTCAACCTCCACCTCCTCTAAACTCTTCATAAGATGATCATACACCACCTACTATTTCAAATCCCCTCCCCCCCGCTTTCCTAGTCTCCCTCCCTCCCTACACTTAGGAAAGGTAAATACAATTGTACTCATTATCCTTTTTACCCATTATATGTCTTTAGATAACTTGTCCCCTATCAATCTTTTACTCAGGCCTTGTCATATAGTTCCATCACTAAGTCTTATCAAAATGCTTTAAATCACCATCGGTGAAAGAAGGCAACAGAAGAAGCAATGAATGCTCTCTTTGATAAAACATGGTAGCTTACTGCCTTACCTCAAAGGAAAGATTTTGTTGGTTATTGGCGAGTATCATCTAGATGAGACCACAAAATGATTTGGAACTCGATTAGTTCAAAAAGGGTATTCTCATATGGTGTGGATTAATTTAAGAACTTCTCTTGTTGCCTTTCCAAATTTACAACGTGTTTAGATTCCTTGTTTGTCAATTTTTTTTAGTGGAGTCAACATCAACTAGATGTGAAGAGTGCATTTTTATGATTTGAACGAGAAAATATATTTAGGTCAATCATTTGAGTCTATTGCTTGAGAGGGCGTATGAAGTTAGAGTTTGCAAATTAAATAAAGCTATTTATGGATTAAAATAATCTCCTAAAGCCTACTTTAATAAATTAATTATTATTCTTCTATCATTTGGTTTTAAATGTATAATTTTGACCACTTTGTATTTGTTCTCAAGAGGGAAAACGACATCAAATACTCATTGTACATGAAGATGATATTATTGTCTCTTATAGTGATGTTACAAGCATTAAAGAAGTGAAAAGTTACTTGAAAAAGACCTTTAAGATCTTAGGTTGTTGTGTTACTTCTTAGGCCTTGAAGCTATAGTAGAAGTGAGACCATATTGAATATGTTCAATGAAATTGGCATGTTGAGAATGAATCTAATCGAAATGCCTATGGAACAAAATGTGAAACTTAACAGAGATGATAGTCTTGTATTTTCATATAAAAGAAAAATCTTTAGTAATTTCATGAAAGTACCTAAGTAGATTCACTAGGAAGCAATGTGCAAAATCAATCCTAAGACATCTCAAAGATACCATAAGTATGAAATTGCTCCATAAAAGAAGGTTTGGCTCCATCCTTGATGTTGTGAGCTTTTCAGGTAAGGATTGTACAAAATTTTCAACAATCAAGAGGCCCCCTAGTGGATATTGTGTCTCTATAGGTGGTAACTAGTAAACTATATGAGTAAAATGCCTAGTCCTAATGTAGGATATAAGGTTAAGGCTCATACAATGTGTAAGATAATGTAGATCCAAAAATTTTTACGCAAGCTTGGGTTTTCTCTTCAAAAGCCCTTAACTATGTATCATGATAATCAAACTGCAATTCACATTGTGAGTTACCCATGTTTCATGAGAGGACCTAGTAAATTAAGGCTGACAATCATTTTACCACTATTGTGTGTGCCAAGCTAGGTCTTAGGAGTATATACACCCCAACTTGTGGGTGAGTGTTAAAGGGTTCCAGGTAATAGTTTTATTAAGGGTTAATTTAGTCTTTTATGGTATTTTAAAGACTATGTGCATATGTTTTGTATTAATTTGTATAGGAATAAGACTACTTTTTGTCTCAAAATAACAAGGGAAAAAGAATGAATGGGCCTAACCCTGGAGGCCAAAAAGAAGGCCTTAAGCGAACCCTACCAATTAAATCTAGAAGAAAAACTTCCACCCCCTCTTCCCAAACACATGCACACACACAAAAGGAGGGAATCTCTAGATAACAAAAATAAAGACATAAGGAAAAATGTTTTCCAATTTTAACTTTGACAACTTCAAAGCTCCTTTGATCCTTTCGCTTTCAATGCACCAAAACAAGCTCACAGGTGTAGTTTTTTAAACTTCCACAAAATCTTGTTGGCTAAAGAGTGATCTCTTAACATAACAAGCCATCACCCAAGATATACCAAAAGGTTGAGCCACCACACAATGAAGTAAATGTGACTAGTTGACTACCCTGCCTACAAAAGCAACACTAGTTTACCAGGATCTTTCTCTTTTTTCACCAACTGATCAATAGTAAAAATCTTCCTCCAAAGAGCTTCCAAGAAAAATAAATAAATAAATAAACAATAAAAATCAAAACTTACCTTGGATGGACACAAGAAGCCTACACCACTAATAACACAAAGGAAAAGAGCACCTTGGGAAAATATTTTACTGTAAATGCTTGTTTAGGTATCTTCAAAACCTAATGCTAAATGGAAGATAGTAATTCATACCTATGAGGGCAAACAAAATTGACTAGAGAGAGGTTTGAGGAGAAGGCAGTGTCCACTTTGAGACCTTTTGGGGATAAAGCTCTAGTCATAATGGATATCTATGGCTTTCTAGCCACAGAATTGTGCAGAGCTTACAGGAGTAATTGAAAAGTTATTGCTACTTCACCAAATACATCTACAGAGGGTTGTCAAGTTCTTGGTGCAGCAATTTTTGCTAATGAATTAACCAATTCCAGGTTACATAAACATTTGTGGATGGATATAGAGACAACATATGATTTTTTTTTTTAATAAATAAGCACGAAAATAGAGACAACATATGATTATGTTCAATTAAATTAACTTGTTTACCCATTGAACCAGATGGTTCAGGAATACATGCGTTGGCTTGATAAAGACATGCATCTCAACAGTAAAATTTTCGATACTAGTGAATGGGACCTTCAACTGGCTTCTTTGAGAATTCTAGGGGTTTAGGCTGGAAGCTACCTTATCCTCTTGCCTTTTCATCATTATAACTGGAGGCATAGAATAATTAATGAAAGTGGAGGCAGGTGCATTTATGAACTTTTGGGTGGGACTGAAAGGGGAGGGAGAGGAGCTCGTATTGCAAGCACTACACACAATACCTCTATTTCATTTCATAGGCAGAAAACAATTTGCTAAGAAGTTGATAATTCATCCCCTTTCAAGCTTGCTTTGACTCACAAGGTAAATCTGAATAAAAGTAATTTTTCCAACAGGGACATTGAAGATTTCTCAAAGCTTTTATTGTAAGGGAGATCCAAGCCTACCATTCATGGGGGTCTTTTGCTAGGAGCTTGTCACAAGGCTGAAACCTTGGAATAGGTAGTACTTGTCAAAAGAAGGTAGAATGATGCTCATCAAAAGCACCCTGTCTAGTATGATAGCCTTCTTCATCCATAAATATATCTCCAGCCTTTATCTAGCCATTGTTATTTCAGCTTGGTGATGCATAAATATGAAAAGCTGCAGAGTGACTTTTGCAGGGCAGTTGTCAAGAGTAGAAGATGCATTTAGTTGGATGGGATTTGGGTGTGTTTTTTTTTGATAAGTTAGATGGGATTTGGGTTGTGGGCATAATAGTGAGGAAGACTCTAGCATTTGAAGTAGATGAAACAAAACAAGGTGTGATGTGATGCATATGGAAAGAATGCAATGGAAAAATCTTTGAGATGAAAAACTGTCAAGTTTGAAGCCGAAAGAGTTATTTCTTCAATAGCTGTTTTAATGAATGCTTCTAGCTATTACTGGTACAAGAGGTTCCTGCTTAAATTCCATGCATAGGTTGGGTGGAGGATGAAAGGAAAGAGCATTGTTCAATGCTATAATATCTGGAAAATGTACTTACGTTATCCCCAACCCAAAAAAGAAAAAAAGAATGCCTTGCCCTCTATTTTGGGATTTTTAATATATATTTGCTCTTTTTTCTATTTAATCATAATGATATTGAAATAACACATCATATGGGTTAAGGCATGCATACCCAGTCGACTGGGTACATAACTAACTAAATAGCATAAGTAGTCATTTTGTCCTGTTTTGCTGAATTACATGTTTTCAACAAGGAATCAATCAAATGTCCATGTGTAAGTTAAATGAAGCAAAAGGAAATGAATATGGCTATGCTATGAAGCTCAACATGTCTACAGTTGAAGGTGATAGAAAGCTTCCACTTCATAAAGCATGTAACACATAAGGGAGGAAATTACATGTCCCAACAGTCATTTCCTCCCAAAAAGTTATCTCAGTATTATTTAATGAAAAAATAATTTAAAAAAAACATTAATTGGACTTTAAGAAAATTTTGATTAAATTATAAAGCACTCATATTACTCTCATCATATGGCAAATAATTAATCATTACAATACAATTGTTTTCTGCTTTCAAAGCTAATTATCCATCAATATATGATGAAAGAAGCTAACCATCAACATAACATGAAAGAAGCAAAGGGAAAATTACGTACTCCACTTATCATATCTTGATCTGCAACAGTATCACCCAACAAACACTTGGCTACTGCAATGGACAAAATATCCTTATGATGTAGCCCCTTGATGCATTCTCAGCCAAAGAATCCAGTGTAGCAGCACTAGGAACAGTCCTTCCATGTTGCAATCAGCTTTTGTCACAGAGAATAAGTCAAGAACAAAGAGAGAGCCAATGAACCAATACAGTCATATTAGAGTCCAGAGGTGAAAACTGCCCTGCCATCCATTTGCAAGACTTATAGTTGTTTCTTTTTTTTCTCCAAATAAAAGTGATTGCGCTGAAAGTTCAAAACTGCCCAAAGCAAATGCCAAAAACCAATCTCTGGCCAAAGCACAGATGGAGAGTACAAATAACAGTACTGACTCTGCCATAGTAGAAAATTGCTCAAGCGGGTTTCACCAGAAGTGCGAATTAATATATCAGGATCAGGTGCAACTGCCATATACAAATGCTTCTCAATATCTGTTAAATTTATAAGGTCCTGTGCTTCACCCTTTTCATATCCTTCAAGTTTAGTTAAACCACAATCAACTCCACTTGCATTTAGTTCTCTTATCTCATCCCATTTTTTTACACAAGATTCTTCAACAGCATGCATAATCTCATTGGTGGAAGTATAGGCAACACAAATTGAAAGCACCGCCTTGGAGTTACAGGCAGTGACCAGCATAGCCCGCTCTGCTGCCAACCTGACTGGTGCACTCAAGAGTTTCAGATTCCCTATAAAATAAACCCTAACTCCAAAGTGGTTCAAAATGCTCTCTTCATTAATTAACTGCTCAATCTTTTCTTGCATCAGATCCATCACAGATTGAACTTCTTCAGGACGTCGTTTAAAATTTTCAATGCTGAAGGCATAAATTGTTACATATTTCACGCCCAACTCATATGAGTACCTGAGCATGGACATAAGAGCTAAGTACCCAACCTTATGACCAGCCCCTTCTATCAAATTCTGCTTCTTGGCAAATCTGCGGTTCCCATCCATGATAAAGGCAATGTGGTTAGGGATGGGACCAACAGAAAGAACCGAAAAAATGCATTTTCGCAAAATAGTGCCCAAATTTTCAAAGATTTGGCTTCCTCCACTGCCACTACGTTTTTCCATATCATAGCCCTGCACAAATGTTAAATCTTCTCAATCAAAATGGCCAGTTTATGGAAGAAGCAAACATCAGTGTGAATTGTTGCAATAAATAATTGTACAAGTAAAAGAAGCCCACAAAAAGCCCATGACTTTCATGAAGAAAATAATCAAATAACACATGACCTATTAATTGGTTTTATTAGTCAGCATAAAAAAAAACCAAGGACGTTGTGCTTATTTTTCATAGCACCTAAGGCTCTCAAGTGGGCATATTAGATTTGCAGTATAGGGGACTATGGAAAACACCACCAATTAATTCCAAAGCAGTGCTCTCAATCTGTATTGTCTACATTTTACAATGAGATTTTCCATGACGCTCAATAATGTAGAGAAGAAACATGGAACTGAATTAGAAATGAAAGCAACCGGCGCCTGGCTATGGCTGAATTGATTTGAAGGGAATGAAAACAATATAAAATTTTGAAATACTCCATATTTAATATATATATATATACACATACCAAACCACATAGTCCCCACATTTCAGAGGGAAGTAAGCGCTTTTTCTCACGATTTCATTTAGAAAATAAATTAGTCTTGAACAAAAAAAACCTGAAAAAATAAAAATTGATGACTTGTACCATGGCTCAGCTACACCATGACTCAGACTAATGCCAACCATGACATGAAACATCAGAGAAGATGGTTTACAAAACTAAACCGGAAGCAACCTTGAGCAAACTCTGTCCCACATAGAATAGAATTTACTGACATGGAGAACAAACTTAGAATTGAAGCCAATGCAGAGAACCATGCATATTGCATGAAAATCAATGTAACATTGAATTCACTCTAACCAGATGCAAAAGACATCATATATGAACATAAATAATTTAACCCTCAACATACAAGCTGCATCACTGTCAAAATTGATCTGAACCCAAACCTATACTCAATTAAAAAGGATATGATGACATAAGTAGATATAAAAAGAAAAACAGTGAATATTTGAACTTACACAGATTTTAATGATTGACACCCCATATTAAACCATAAAATATACTATTGCAGTGAACTAATATAACGTTGGATATCAAAATACCTAAATCAAAGCATGTAGATTAATAAATAAATCAAGTGTTCAATGTTATATATGCATCAAAAAACCCAATCTCATTAAAAAGGCAATCTGAACTTCAAATCAACTCTCCAGGTAACAGAGAAATAATTATTTAAGCACAATATCAATTAAAACTCGTAACCTGCAATTTGTGGCCCCAAATCGACTACATACAAAATATATAAAGGTGCGTAAAGTGTAAACTGAAAAAAAAAAAAATGAATCTTAGATTTTTCATCTATTTGGAATCCGAAAAAACAAATCCCTACTGAAATAACAAAAAAGGTAACACTGAAATTTTTTTATTTTTCCAGCATTTTCTCGGGAAACAAACGGAGGTTGAGGGAGTGGCAGAGACTGGATACCTTTTCGACGTGGTCGCGACGGAAGTAATCTGGTTCTGTTTTGTGAACTCTCGGAGCACCGATACATATAGACGAGTGGCGGAAGGCGGGGGTCTGGTCGCTGGTCGGTGGTCGCTGTCACGTGACCTTTCGTCATCGACCTTTGTGTTCACCCATGAGAAACCTCCACGTTACGATGTCAGGGCTCACGACCTGCTCATCTCTTTGTTGACCCTTTAACTTTAGTGATTGTCTCATTTAGATATACTAAGATATTACTTCCAACGAAATAATGACACATCTTTTTTTTTAAGGATATAATATTTAATATTATTTTATGAATTATTAAAAAAACCACAAAAAATATATATATAAAACAAAAGAACGTAATAAATTTAAAAAAAATACACCGATACGGATAATCATTAACAAATTTCGATATAAATTTTTATATTTTATAACAATATATTATTTGCTTATCAAAATATTTTTTAGTATAAATAATATCACATTTTTATATTTGATATTAAAAATATATAATAAAAAAACGATTTTTGAGAAACCCAAACTTCCTTTTCAAGTTTAATGAAAGATTTTATACTTAATCCGAGAAATCAAAAACTTTTTTTTAATTTAGTATAAATTTTTATATTCATTTGGTTAATTTTGTTAAAAAATTTATGATTTATAAAGGAATTTATATAAAAGCCACAAAAATATTGCTATTTCTAGAAACTTTATTTTTCCTTAAAAAGTGTTGTATCAACATTTAATAATTTTTTTTTATAATATTCTTCCACTTACTTGAATTTTAAAAAATATACATCAAATTGGCATTAATATTATCATAAAATATTTTTACAATTTATATTTTAATGCATAATTTTTTTTTATTTATAAATAATATTCATTATTAAACTATTTAAACTTTTATTAATAAAATTTTTAATTATATTGGTAAATAATATTTGTCATATTTTATTATATATTATTTTAGGTAACATATATTTATTAAATTCTATTCTTTTTCAAACTAAAAATTTTAATTATTACTTAAATTTTTATCTCATAGATTGATAATATAAAAAATGAAAAGAATGAATTTATAATGAAAAAGAAATACTTCAAATTTGATTCCCTTGAAAAACATTTCATTGTCCCAAGACCGTCCATTATGGCCTAGGTAACTCTTTCAAAAATAATTTTTAAAAATTGTTCTTTCATGTTTTGTAAAAAACAATAATAATAAAATATAAAAATTATTTAAAAACCTAAAATATTTTTAACATATTTTTTAATATATCTTAAGAATAATTTTTATATCCAATATGCTTGTATAATTATTTTTTAAAACAATAGAAAACTGTTTTTAGTTACAAAACACTTTTTTTTTCTTTTTTCAAGATAATAGAAAACTATTCTTAATCCATAAATTTCTCCTTTTATATATATATATATATATATGCTTGGATTTAGTAGTTTTTTAATTATCTTTAAAATATAAATATGAATATTATATAATTTTTTAAGAAGAATTAGAAAAAGGTTGATGCTACCTGGATTTAGTCATTTTTATTATCTATAAAATAAATATATAAATAATTTTAAATTATGTTTTTTAAAATATATATATATATATATATATATATATATATATATATTTAATACATTTGATAATCTTAATTTGGAGTTTTGTCTTTAAAAAAGTTGAGAATAATTTTTTTTTTCTACTCTTTTTTTTTTATCATCACATTTTAAGGAAAAAATTAAACAATTTATCCAACTAACTTTTTGAAAGTTTTTTTAAAATTGATGATAAATGTAAAAAACAAAAATAAAAATAAAAATGCAACCAATCATATCATAATTTAATCCTATGAATTTAAATGTCACTCTACTTGGCCATTATGTAACAAAATTTGCAGCATTAACCTATGAATTTGAGTTGCAATAGACATATTTGAGTTTATAAATATGTGTTTTAAATTCTTTTTTCTTCTATTAAATTGTCAAAATAAGAACTCTCCAATCATTTTTTTTATCATAAATAATCTTCACAAAATAATATAAATAGGAAATATTTTTGTTTCATTTAGGAATGAAATCTTTTTATTCAATCTTAATATTTGTATTGTTATTATTTTTTATTCTTCCTCAATTATGATTATCTTTATTTTTTAAAAAAATTAATTCTAATTTTAAGGGTTATTTAATTAAAAGGAATGAAATAGTATTAAATTTCTAAATTTAATCCTTTACATATTTTTTTTATTTTATAAAAATACCCTTCTCTCGGTTGTAATTTTTTTTTTTTAAGAAAATAACTTCCAAAAAACTTATACTCATGGTTCTCAATAAATTTAAAGGAAAATGTAAAAGAAAGAAAAAGAGAGGGAAAGAAAAAAAAAAAAAAAGAGAAGGGTATTTTTACTAAAAGTGTTTTTCTTTTATTATATTTTTATGAAAAAACTTTTATGAAAATCTAGAAAAGTAATTTTAATAGTGTTTTTAATAATATATTGCATAAATACAAAAACTCTTTTTAATAATAATAAATTTCATATTTATTAAAAGAAGAAAACATTATAATAAATTGAAAACTTTTATAAAAAAAATATATAAATATTTATATTGTTAAAAAAACTCAAAAAAAATATTTTATGAAGGGGAAGTGAAAGAGAAAAAGGATAATGAGAAGGAAACAAAGATGGAAGACGGTAGGAAATGGCATTTTAAAAATATATGAACTTTTTTGAAGTGTTTTTTTTTTTAAAGAAACACCTCTAAAGTGTTTCTCCGAAAAAACACTTTAGTGTTTTTCTAAATATTATCAAATACTCATTTTTTATTTTTACTTAAAAACACTTATAAGTGTTTTTAGGACTAAAAATGCTTATAAGTGTTTTTAAGACTTTTAAAAATCACACTAAAACAGGGTCTTAGTAATTTTTTTTTTTAACTTTTGGGAAAATTATCCAAGAGGGTTATAAGTAACTCATCCTTGATAAAAAAACATTATTAAAAGTCCGTTTGATAATAATTTTAGAAAATGATTCTAATATTTGAAAATTTATCTTTTTAAATGTTAAAAAAATTAAGAATGTATTTAACGGTAATTTTAAAAAATATTTATAATATTTTTAATATTTAAATGATAATTTTTTTTAAATATTAAAAATATTTTTTAAAATTTTACGAATTGTTAGACACCAAAAGTCAATGAATACCAACCAAAAGTGAAAGAAAAAAAAAGTTTGAAAAATTGCCGGTTCAATTATGTTTTTTTTTTTTTCTTTTTCTTATTATCACGTTACTATCAACACAGATAAGAAGTACGAGCAATTGATATCTAGTGAGTAGCGAGGACATGCTACATCTTTAATGGCAATCATGATGCCTCCCTCGCAAACTGGTTTTAAAAGTCATCATCCCACGGGATTATTCTAGAATGGTGACCATAAGTTATATTATGACATGTTTCAGAACTTTTTTTTTATCTTTCTGCTTAATAATAAAAATTTAAAAATAAAAGTTGAAAAAAATGTTAGGGTTATTTATTTATTATTAGAATTATATTTTTAGAAATAAAGATAAGTTAATCTTTATTTTCTTTTACTAAAGTTATTTAAAGTGTTAGAAATATTAGATTTATTTCCTCTCATTTTCTCTATAAATATAGAACTTGACGAAATTATGAGGTAGAAAGAAAGTAAATAGCATTCATGCATTCATAACAGCTTTATGATTTTTAAGAAGATGATAAAGTCAAGGAGATAACAAAGAGTGAGAAAAAAATCATGTTAAAAAAAAGATAAAAAAAAAAGTAAAAATAAAAATTAATAAGAAGATTTATGGTTTGTTTGATAACTGTTTTTTGGGAATAAAAAAAAGTATGTTTGATAATAAAAAATTATATTTTGTTTTTAAGAATATAAAATATGATATTTTTTAAAAATATTTTTTAATTATTTTTATTTATTTTCTAAATATTATTTTAGAAAACTAATTATATAAATATGTAGAATAATTAAAAATAAAACGTTAGGCATAAAAATTATTTTAAAATATATTTAAAAATATTAAAAACAAATTAAAAATATTTCAAGTTTTCAAATAGATTTTTATTTTATTAAACATTATATAATAATTTTTAAAAATTATTTTTTTAAAACTATTTTCGAAAACAGTATGAGAGATCAAAAGTTTTAAGCAAATTTAGAAATGACACCAACCCTTAACCTTATAATAATATAGGTTTTAACTATTAACAATTATGGGCCTAACATATTTTTACTACGGTGTTCCCATTGTGTGAACATAAATTCAATCATAAAAATATTTTATTAAATATAAATTCATAATAAAAAAAATAAAAAAATAAAGAGAGAGAGAGAGAGAGAATATTATGAGTAAAGTCATAGAAAATCAAATGCAAATGAAAGATGGTGGTTGATACAGCTCGTGCAAATTAAAGAAAGTCAAATACTTATGTACGTTGTTATTTATGAATGTACTAGTTTGAAACTATAGATGACATTATGCATGTGCACGTATCGCCCTTATTTCAACTAGCATCTTTTACTTTAGATAACGGTATTTAAGTGCATTTATGGTACGAATTGAAGTTAGAGACCTAACAAGATCACTATTCAATAATTCATGAGTATGATTGAATTTAAGATCAATTTCATTACATCTTTTTAGATTTGGTGTAAGTATAATTACTCATCATGGGCTATAATACCATACGGCTGTGCATTTGTTGTATCAAATTGAAATTAGAGACGTGGCAACTAACAAGTAATATATGGTTATTCAATAATCAATGACTATGATTAAATTTAAGGTCAATTTCATTACAGCTCTTTAGATTTGGTGTGAATATAATTAGTCATCATTGATTTTAAATTTCTTTGATAAACATGCTTATTCATGAATTCTTTTTATAAAAATTTATATTTTAAAAGAGATTTTTATGTAATTTTTTTTTTATATATTATTTAACAATTTTCTTAAAAATAAATTTTATTCTCTAAAAAGAATAAAATTTGAAATACTTCATCGACCAATCATGTAAATATTGTCTAAACCCAAATGAACTCTTATAGCTTTAAAAATGTGTTTATATAATAGGGTTAAATAAACAAATACTTCATATCGAACTAAACAAGTATCCTATATTGAGTTAAGGATTGATTTACATCTAACAATGTAGATATTGTTTGTTCTGACCCAAAAAAGTTTTTACGATTTTAAAACGGATCTGTATAATTAAGAAAAGTTCATACTTATATAATGACAAAAACTATCTCATATCTGATGTGGATATCACAAAATTAATATTTGGATTTAAAATAAATTGCATTCAAAAACTAATTAAATCAAATTATATTTCAAATAATGGATTTTTTATCCACTTATTTTAGACCTAACTTGCATTCAAGGTTTTGATTGTGGCTATGAAGGTCAAAAAAATAATCTTTTACTATGGTTATATTTCATGCCTTTATTAATCCTACAAATTTAAATCTCTGCTCTACTATTTGTTAATTATAATTAGCACTACTCATTTTAAATTGTAACAATTGTTTTAAATTTGTTTTTTTTTACGCAATTCATTTGTTTCGAATTTGGTGACTCATTGTAAAATGATAAATTAAACTTTCTTCCCATTGAAAACTAAAAAAATCGGTAAAATCAATCCAATCCAACTAAATCGATTTGAGAATTTTAAAAACTACCATCTCGGTTTTAGGTTTTCGTCAACAAAACTAAATCAACATTTTAATAAACCCATCTCATTTATAGTGTTTTAATATTTGATATTTTTATTATATTTATTATAATATATATTTTGTAAGCTTTATTAAAGTAATTAATTATTATTAGACTACGATTGAAACAAATTTTAAATTCATTTATTATATTTTGGGTTAAGCAATTTAAACATAGTTTCAAATTGAAATTCAAGTGAATTTTTAATTATTTTCAAAATCAAATTGGACTTAAGATTTAAATTATGTTTCATCAAACTAAATTAATTGATACAAATATCGTGGATATTTGTCTCATACAATTGATACAAATAAAAGGTGATGGTGGATACAACTCATGCAAATTAAAGATGGTCAAAAAGTAATTTGGACCCATAAATTCACAATAAAAAAAATGAGACTATCATGGATATTTGTGTCATATAATTGACATAAATAAAGGTGTCGGTCCATACAACTCATGCAAATTAAAGATAGTCAAAAAGTAATTTGAATGTATCTTTATTGAATGGTTTAGGTTACCAAGCATCTGAAATTATTGTCTGAATTCAAACTAGAGAGTCAAACAAGGTGATCTGTACATACGGAGGAAAATACTTCATGGGAAAAAACTATGATATTGTAGTAGTACCTACCAACACGGTATTCCAAATCCGTGGTGAAATCCTACCATATTAGTCGGTTTTCAGTTTTTTTTTTTCGTCTTTATCCTTTATCATTTTAAATATATTTATAAATCCTAAAATTTATCATAATTTTATTTTTATCCTTAAATTTTAAAATTTAATTATACGTGATCACTCATAATTTAATTATTAATTTTTATTATTATCTTATTTTTATTTTCTTTCTTTTCTCTCTCCTCTCTCTTTCTATTTTCTTCCCATTCTTCACTTTCTCTCTCCTCTCTCTCCCCACCTACCCCCGTTCTCCCCCAGACATGCCCCTCTCTTTTCTTCTGCTGCATTTTTATTTATTTATTTTTTATCTTTCCACTTTGGGTCTTTCTTTTTTTTCCCATTATTTATTTTTTTTTATCTTTCCACTATGGGTCTTCCTTTTTTTTTTTCCATTTTTTATTTATTTTTTATCTTTCCACTATGGGTCTTTCTTTTTTATTTTTTTTTTTATTTTTTTTATCTTTCCACTATGGGTCTTCCTTTTTTTTCCATTATTTATTTATTTATTTATTTTTTATCTTTCCACTATGGGTCTTTCCTTTTTTTTTTTTTTTTTATCTTTCCACTATGGGTCTTTCCTTTTTTTTCCCCATTTTTTCTCCCTCTCTTCTGGCCTTCTTCCACAGACAGCCGCACACGCAGCCCATTTCTTTTCCTCAGCTGGCTCTCCCTTCCCACAAACGCCACTCCCCACTGCCACACGACCACACTCCCTCCCACTTTCTCCCTAGCCTTTTCTTCCTTTTTTATTTTTTTCTATTCTTCCTTTTCTTTCTTCCATTTTTCTACTCACACTGCTCCTCATCTTGAGTAGTCTCCATCGCCACTCCCGATTGCGTGACGTCGGCGCCATTTTCGGTGCCCCTGCATCCCTTTTTTTCTCCCATTTTTTTTATTGTCTTCCTTTCTTTTTTTCTTTTTAATTATTATTTTATTTTATTTTTTAAAAAGCCATCAACCCTCATGTTGGTCTCGCCACCGACGAACCACTCTCGGTCGATGACCCCTCATATTTTCTCTCGTTCTCTCGTCACATTCATTTTTCATTATTATTATTATTATTATTATTATCATTATTACTATTTTTCTATATTTTTCTTTATTTCTTTTGATTTCATTTTAATAGTAATTATTGTTCGTGTTATTTGAATTATAAAATTAATATGAAATTTGAGTTTTGTTAATTAATACGAAATTTTGGTTAATTTGTTATTAAATAATTAATATGAAATTTATTAATTTGGGCTGAATTAGTTGATAATTTATATGATTGTATTCATTTGAATTATTTAATTTGAATATGATATTATATTGTGATATATTTTGGATGTGAGTTTGCATATTAAATTGAGTTAATTTTGGTTGTAGATTTAGGTTTATATATAAAATTGAGCTTGAATTATGGTATATTAAGTTTTGGTCTAGTGAAATTTATTTTAATTTATCATGTGTTGGGTTTGATAAATTGAAGTTATATTTTGGCTATTAACTTGAAAATTTTGGATTAGGGCCTATTATATGTGAGATATTTTATTGGATTATATTTGCTAATTTGGGCTCATATTGATTAACAAAATTTGTTGGACTAATTTGAAATTTGAAATTTTTGCTTAAATATCTATTATGAATTTTATACATTTCTAGATATTTATATTTTAACTATTTTTGTTTTTGTATGAGCCTATTCTACAATTTTGTTGGTTGAGTACAAATTTATGATACGTGGAGTATGAAATTTCATGAAAGAAAGTGAGACTCAAAAAGTTGTAAATGAAGTATTGAACTTATTGTAAGTTTGTTTAGATACACGTTTTATTTCCCATTTTTATTTTTATTAGTTATTGTAAATATTCGTTTGTATATATTTATTGAATGTGTACAGAATTGAATATCAAACAAATTATTAGAAATTTTGTTTAAATAAAAAAAATAATTCAATAAATATGTGTTAATAAAATAATAATTTTAAAATATTCTTTTTAATAAAAGAAAGTTTTTTTATTAGTAAGAATTCAGAAAAATCTAAAAAAATTGTTTTTAATAGAATTTGAAAAATTGCTTTTAATAATAATTGTCTAAAAATTCTTTTGTAAATAAAGTTTTTCCAAAAATTATTTTTTAATTAAAAATTCTTTTGCAAATAAAGTTATATATATATTTTAAATAATCTGTATAAGTCACTTTTCTTAAATGAAAATAAATCGAGATATTTTTTTAAAAAACAAAATTGTAAAAACTCATTGTAGACCCCCATTCTAGGCTTGCTTTTATGTAGCCATTTTTGACAGGTGTGGCCATCTAGGGTGGCCACGTGTCAATCTCTGGTTGGCTGTTGGGGCATCAGAGTGTTGTTTTTGATGGCCAACCAGAGGTCGACACGTGTCCAAAGAATTTGCAAAAAGCTGCAGACGGTTAGAGGAGCGGGGTGGCCAGCTGCTTGGTCTCTTTCCTGGCCGTTGGAGATATTTTGGAAGGAGGGTATGAGAGCAAGCTAGAGTGGGAAAGGAAGACAGTGGAGTTTTTCATGAGAGAGGGAGGAGGCTGGCAGAAAAAGGTGATTCGTTGGGGTGGTGCGGAGAGGGAAGGGGATACAGAGATTTTTCGTGAGCAGAGTTGAAAGGAAAAAAAAAAGGAGTTACAAAGAGGGGGGACCTTCTGCCGGGGAAGGGGATTTTCAGAGAAAGGAAGGAAAAGCTACACTGAGGAGGGATATTCTCGCAGAGAGAGGAGCAACTCTTGGCTTGAAGAGAGCTTTCCAGGTACGATTCTTACAGCTTATTAGTTTCTCATTTTTTGGTTATATGGTTGGATTTCCATTTTTAGCTGTCTTTGTGGACACCAGTTGCCGTTTTGGTGTGGATTGAGAGATCCATTTGATTGTCTGGGTTTAATGAAACCTGATTTCAAGAAAATCTGAATCAAAACTTGAGGAGCTGTAGAAGAATGTTATTTTGAAGCATTTCCATGATATAGGCTGGATCCACAATCTTTAAGCATGTCAATGTTGGTTTTGGTCTGGATATCATTCCAACTCATTCATCACACTAAGCACGTCATCTCCATACCTATTTTCTAACGCCCCTTAACCCATTTCTCTCTCTAATTTTTTTTCATCCATCACACCCTCCATGCCCACCGAACCCATTTATCTTTGTCTTCCGACACACGTGTGGAGTTCGCATGTCACACCGCCGGCGACCATGCCTACGCTAGCGTCGACTCACCGGCTGGAGGACCTGCTCACGCGGCTGCGCTCCACCAACACTGACGCCGACGCCAAAGCTTAAAGCCCTAAGTGATTATCTGGGTTCACGCTGGTGGTATGGGTATAGCACAGATGTGCATTGGAGAATGGGCTTTTGGCGTCAGTATGACATCATTATGATATATAGAAAAATGGGTTTGTGGTGTATTTCTTTTTATTTGTTTATTTCTTATAGGACTTTCCTGTACAAGTCTTGATCCTAAGCCATTTCTTTTATTATTATTATTATTATTATTATTATTATTATTATTATTTTAGTTTTTTTCAACTGGATGCCAAAATTTTCATTTTTAAATTTTAATCTTAAATTCAATTTTCCAGAACTCCAATATTATTATTTTTTTTTTAATTTTATATTTATTTATTTAATCATTATTATTTTCGTATTATTATTATTTTATTTTAGTTATTTTCTTTCTTAAAATTTCATTTTTAAATAATTCTTTCCTATTTCGGTTTTCAAATTTAATTCTCAATTCATCAAAATTCTAATTTTCAAATTTAATTTCTAATTTTCAAAATTTCAATTTTCACATTTATTTATTTAATCATTATTATTTTCCTTATTATTTTATTTATTTTTAAAATCCTATCTTTAAATAATTCATCAAAATTCATATTTTCCAATTTCTGAATTTAATCTCCAATTTCCAAATTTTCAATTTTCACATGTATTTATTTATTTATTTATTGTTATCATCATTTTATTTATTTCTTTTAAAAAATTCCACCTTCAAATAATTTCCAAGGTTCCAATTTTCATAATTTAATTTTCATAGTTCCAACTCTCAAATAATTTTAAAAATTCTAATTTCTTTTAATTTCAATTTCCAAAATTCCAATTCTTGAATTTAATTCCCAATACTTCAATTTTTAAATAACCTTCGAGATTCCATTTTTTCAAATAAATTTCGAAAATCCAATTTTCTCTCAAATAGTTTTAATTCTGTTATGGTTTTCAAACAATCTTCTGCTCCTCTTAATTTTAATAAACATGAATGAACTTTTCATAATTCTGGAGTAATAGAATCTGTGATATTAATTCATGCAAAATAAACGGGTTTTGGTGGGGGCCCCACATATGTGATTGATTGATTGATTGACTAATAGATCGATTTAATTGCCATGCATGATTGATTTCATTCTGCTCTATGACATGCTCGAAATTATTCTTTAACTGTGCACTAACCTCACTTCTTGATAGCACTTCATGGATCACTGCTTAGGTACGCATCCACATCCGCTCAGGTCATTTTTCTGTATGCATGTTTAGATTCTCACATGTGCATAATCACTCTGAATATTCATTGATTCCCTCATCAATTGCCATGATTGCTTCATTTTATTAGTAGAGACTCGACTTTAGGGACTTAGAGGGGTGCTACGGTCTTTACCGTACCTTCCCGATAAGTAACCTGACCCCTGAACCCGATCCGGTTTTTCACAGACCGCCTTTTCCAAATAAGGAATCACACTTAGGGTTTTTCTTTCTTATTTTGTTTACCCTTTTAAAAATAAAACAAAAATAAGTGGCGACTCCAAGTCATTTTCTTAATCAATAAAAATCAATCATTTTTCAAAACAAAAATCAAGCTCGCCGTCGAGTGGGAAACGCATGAGCCGAAATACGGGGTCCACACTCATGCATTTATGGTAAAAGCAAGTAAAAATAATTTTTTGTTGTCAAATTGAAATCTTGTAATAAATTCTTTTGATGCCATAAGTGTAAATAACTTTTTTGTGAAAATTAAATACAAATAAAATTAAATCAAATTACTTGAAGAAAATATTTTGTAAATAAATAAATTAAAATCACTCATTCAAAATTGTTTTTAATAAAATCCTTTGAAATTTTCAAAAAACTAATTTTTTTCAAATATTTTTTTAATTAGTTAAGTAAATCAATTTACATAATTCTATTGTCATTTATTCTGTACATTCTTGTAATTTTATTTTTTCATTATCTTTGTGTATATTATTTTGTTCTTTTAATCTTGGTATCTATGATTAATTAATTAATTGATATAATTCCCTTAATTTGTTTAGTAGAGACCATATGTAAAAAAATATTTTATCATAATAATAATATCATAAATATCATGTATTTCTTACCCTATGTTTGGTTATGAGTAATATTTTCATAATCGAACCGGTCACTGAATGAGAAAAATCACATGTTCACGATTCACAAGTATTGATGATGTCATAAATATATTTTATATATTATTAAAATTAAAAAAAAAAAAATTCTATCTAAATTTTGACAATATTTACCCTATTTGTTGAGTTTTTTCACAAATTTTTTTTTACCTATAGATGTCAATCGATCTAATATTTTCAATAAATTAAAATTTAAATGTGCAATAAATAAAACAATAATCAACAAAAATTAAGAAATTAAATATAAAACATAAAAAATTAAATTTTAAAAACAAAAATGGAAGGTGGTAGGAAGGCAAGGCAGCTGGAAGGCGTGCCGGTGGTAGCGCGGGCACGCAGGGGGGACTGTGTTTTGGGAGAGGAGGGGAGGGGAGGTAGGGGGCTTTTGTAGCTGTTGGGCTTGGGTTGGTTGGGGGTTTCCAGCGTTGAGGGAGGGCGCTCCAATGGGTGGTACCAGCCGCGCAAGGAGAGGGGCGGTGGTTTCCAATGCACGACGTGGTGGGGTTGGGACGTTTCTAGCATGCGATGAGGGGCAGGGTTCCCAGCGTTAGAGAAGGGGTGCTGCTGGCGGGACGACGCTCCAGTGGGAGGTACCAGCCGCGAGGGGAAGGAAAATGAGCTATTGGGAAAAAAATAAAAAAATAAAAAATGGTTGAACTGGATTGTTTGGAGGGAACCAATGGGTTCGTCTGGTTCATCGGTCGAGCCATCGGTTCAAGTGGTTTGATTCCGGTTCGATTACTTTCCGGTCCAATGCTTCAGATCGAACTAGAACCGTGACCGGTCGGTCAAGTCTAGTTTTTAAAACCATGGTTATTAGAGAATTTGAAGGAAAATATAATATAAACAAAAAACAGAGGAAAGTAAAAAGAAAGAAAAAAATAAAGGAAAATAAAAAATATATTTAAAATTAATAATTTATTTTTATATGTTTTTTTAAACACATTACGCTTATTTTCCTCAATTATTATAAAGATTAAATAATTTAAAAATATGTAAATTTCTAATAAATTTTAATTATATTTGATTTTCTTTAATATTTTTCATATTAAAACCAAATATAATAAAATCATTTTATTTAGTATTTTTTTTCTTTCCTTAATATTTTTTGAGAACCAAACACAACCTTAGTTTATATAGTGAAAGAATCCAAAATTATTTAAATACATCTTATTGATGTAAAAAATTGAAAATTTCATCAAGTAGGCATTCACTCCTGAATTTAAAGTTCGAGCCTCAAACATTCTATATGAAATGGTAAATTATGATAAAAGCATTAAACTAAGGTTATGTTTGTTTTTTTGGCTGAATAGAAAAATCAAAATATTTAACTTTTCATATACAACTAAAATTAACCTATTAATATTAACTAACATAATTAAAGTGATTTTATTATCAATATATTCAATTTGATTATATTGATTGATTTCAACATATTACTTTTAATTGAATGGAAAATCAAATATTTTAATTTTTTTATTTAATAAAAAAAACAAACAGGTGTTTAAGGAAAAAGAAAAATGATGAACCCATGCATACATAAATTATACATGTAGTGCCCGCAGAGTTTTCCATGTTCTCAAGGAACATACCTTATTGCATCGTAATTTTTGTAATATGGCTAAATATTAAAGTTGTTGGCTACTACTTTTTGGTGGAATGAAAAAGAGTTATTAGGGTGATTAAGGGGCAGTTTGGATATATTTCTTGTTTTTTTCTTTAATAGAGCAAGAGGCAACAAGACCACGAAAAGTTAATAATTTCATTTAACTAATAAAATCTTCTAATTCTAACCTCAATGTACTAAATTAATAATCTAAATAAATGCAAATATAATAATTTTTTAGAAATCGTTATGGGACAAAAAAAACTATAAATTAATATTTGAAGAAATACATAAAAAATAACAAATAAAAATTTATAATATAATATTGACTATGTTTTTATAATTTTTATTTTTTCAATTCAACTTTTTCTCAAATTATGTATCCAAATCTAGTATAATATTTATTAATTCAAAGAGTATTATATTAACATAATATTCTTTGAATTAATAAATATTATTTTATTAGTAAATTAATAAACTATTCATTTATTGATAAAACAGTAACTCATTAGGGTAATAATTTCTTTTGGTCTTAAATTTAGTATTTTATAGGAATTTTCTTTCAATAACTCTTATATAAAATGTATGAATTTTTTGAAACTTATTTTAGAAAGATACTAACTTTTAAAAAGTGTCTAAATAAAATGACATATTAAAAAATTTTCTCCACATCAACATTTAAAAATAATTTTTAAATACATGAGATAAGTTCATATTTTTTATATAAAAATTACTATATTTTATGTAGAATTATTACTATTTTTATTTTTAAAAATAAAAATAATATCCAAACCCCTACTAAATTTTGGGCTATATCTGTTTTCTTATTTTAAAAATATATAATAATAGTAACTTCTATATAAAATACAAAAATTCTTATAAAGTTAAATTCTAGATTAAAAATATAATAATTTTAAAAAATTGGTCATCAAAATTTCTTTTTACTATTTCATATTTTAAAATTTTCTAAAAAACTAAATTTATATTTTTAAAAACCATTTTTAAAAACATTACTTTTTAAATATAAGTTTCTAAACATTTTATTACTTTTTTATATTTATTTAAAAGATAATATTGAAAGGTATACCAAGCAACTCATTTTTTATAAAAGAAAAGCAAATTTCATTTAAGTGATTTTCAGATATGACTGATGAGTACATGCAAGGCAAAAAATTTTATAGAAAAAAGTAACATATCTTGGAGGAGATTGTTAAAGAAATAATAAAACCATGTTTGTTGACATGGATTCATCAGTCATATCTGAAAATCACTTAAATGAAATTTGCTTTTCTTTTATAAAAAATGAGTTGCTTGGTATACCTCAAATCCTCATATACTCAAGTATCTTAAGAGAACGATGAATTATATACTTGTGTTCCGTAGTGATGAGTGACCCCTTAGGGACATGGATTCAGATTTTTAGTCTAATAAGGACTCTCGTAGGTTATCTCTAAGTATGTGTACAGTCTTGGTGTTATTTGTTGCTACATTTGAACTAATAAAGAAAGTCTTTTGGATTAAGAAGTTCTTCATAGGACTTGAGGTAGTTCCCTTGACGGTATTGCCCATAATCTTATTTTGTGTTAACAATGCGGTGGTGACATAGTTTAAAGAATCAAGAAGCCACTAAAAGGAAAAACACATAGAGATGAACTACCACATGTTTTATGAGATAATTAATAAAGGATTTTTGACATGGAGTGGATTCTTTCTCTAGTGCCCAATATGCTTTTAGGGCTAGTGGGAGATTGTTGGGATAAAAACCTTAAAAACATAATATGATGTAATAATAAATGGATTTTATTAATTCTTATATTATGATTTTTGTTTCACTTTTACTATTACATTTATGCATTGTTTATATGAACTTTCATGCTTGTATCACTTGCATTATACATGACTTGAGTGCATTAGAAGTGAGATAAAAGATTCAAGTGATAGGTTCCTTACAAGTTGATGACTCAATCACAACTGGTTCATATAAGATATTGGGTAGTCATGACTTTACCAAGTTATTATGTTGCATGATCTTTAAACATTGAGAAAATATTAAGCTAGTGTTGAGGTTTCCAGTGGCCTTGACCTAGAGGTGAGACTTTAAGGTGGTCATATATTCCTTATGGATTTGTCTACTATTGATTAATGCAAATGACAATAAGTATTCTTATGATAGGCACCATAATATCTCATATATTTGAGATAGTGCGTTCCCTTGGGTGATCCGAAGGACACGAGATAATGAAATCTATGACTGTAGTAATTCCTTAAGTGGAATTTGACATATACTTTGAGAAGATTAGAGTACGTGAGTTAACCACATAATAGGAGGATTTGAGACTCAAATATTATATAGGTGATTTTGAGAGGTTGATAACATTTACCTTGTTAGATTGTGAACACTAATTCATAGGGAGCTTCCATCCAGTCGTTAGTAGGTCACAAACTTGAGTTTTTTTTTTTATATTGATTTAACATTATATGATATTAGAGTACAATTGACTTTTTATAGTGTGACATTGAGTCAACTTTAGAATTTGATTTTAAGGGAGCCAATATTTTCTTATGTGACTTAGTGGTCCCTGCTTGAGCTTGATGAGAACCCTAGATTTCTTTGTTCCCAACCTTGGATCATATAAGTACAAACAATCTATCCTAGGCTCCTCTAGAAACTAATCTAAGTGGAATCATGACTTTTAAAAACCATTTAGATTAATAAAACTAGAGAAGAATGAATCGTATTCGGATTTGAATGCTCCTAGATCAATTCTTTCAAGTTTGAATACTCTGAAGGTCTCATATACCTAAAGTCTTTTGTCCAATGACTTGAACCACAACCTTGGCACTCCAAAGAATGCACTTTGGAAGGGATGATGCCTTAGTTCTTTTTCTTTTTCTTTGGAAATGGAAGATGATAGTCAAAAGCTGTGGAAAGCCTAATCCCAAATGGGGTATTTATAGGGTTCCTCCACTAGGCTTAAGTGATTTAAGCTCACCAAGGCTTGAATTACTTAATCTAACCCAAAACGAGTTCTAATTGATTAATTAACCACACAATGTCATTTAATTAATCAATTAACTCAATTTAGAGAACTTGTTCACTATCCCTTATACAACCCTATGTAATTACCAAAAACGCCTTTATGCACAAGAGTGAATCCAACCCTCATAAACCTTATCATCATGGTATATAAGCTCAAAGCGGGGACCACTAGGATCCATAGGAGTACTGGCTCCCTTAAAATCCAATTCTAAAGTTGATTTAACATCCCATTATAAAGAATCAACTGCACTTCATTACCCCATGTAGATAACAACGATATGAAACTTGGATCTATGACTTATTATCTACTACATGCAAACTCTTCATGAACCAGTGTTCATAATCTAATAAGGTAGTCCTATCACTTATCAAGATTACCTCTCCAATCCTTAAATTACAAATCTCACTTATTATGTGATCAATTGATATACTCTAACTCCAATGAGCATATATTAAATTTTTACTAAAGGAAATGTTATAGTCATAGCCTTCTAGATCACATGTCCTTAGGATATATCACCCAATGAGACACATTATTTCAAACCCATGTGATATCATTGTGTCTATATTGAGAATATTTGTTGCCACCAATCTCCATCAATAGTGACTCAATCCATAGAGATATGTAACCACCTTGGGGACTTACCCATAAGTCAAAACCTCTTGTTCACTTTGACATAGACTCGATATCCTCTTAAGGTTGAAAGTCCATGCAATATAGTAACTTGGTGAATCATGACAATTGATAGTCTTATATCATGATTCATAGTAGGTCCTATCTAATGTGTATCACATACACTAGTGTACCCATCTTGACAACCAAGACAAGTCATCCATCTAATTAGGAGATAATGTACTACAATTTTTACCGGATTACCCAAATTTATAAACTGATTGTGGATAACTTATCTACTTACAAGAAATCCATAACTTGTACAATGTATGATATATGAATGTATATGTTTAGATATCCAATTAATGCAAATGGGATAAAGGGAAACTAAGAAACATGAATAAATAAAATTTATATATGTATCTCAATCTGTCATATCATGTCATGTTTTCTAGGGCTCAATCCTAACAGAGCTTATATGCCTTAGTGACATGTTATTTAAGGGTCAGATATTTGAGTTCTTTATTCATGTGTGCATAAATGTATTTTTTGGTAAATATGTAAAGTTGCAAAAGAGCTTATGAATGGTTTTTCTAGATTGCATTAATTAATTAATTGAAACCTAATAAGACTAATCAATTAATTAGGATCTAGTGGACTAGATTAAGTGACCCAAACTCAAAATGAACTCAAGTCACTTAAACTCATAAGCAAACCTATATAAATCTTCTTAAGGTTTTAAGGATTACAACTTTTGCTATTCAGTCTTCTAAAGAAAAGAAGAGAGTCCTAGCCTCCTTCACTTAAAAAGGATTCCACTATTCTCACGTGCCAAGGTCTAAGAGAGAGGTATCGGGCGAAAGACAAAGTTTTCAAGATTAACACTGCCTGTTTCATCAATTATAATTGATACGGGAACATCCATATCACAAATAATAATTTTTAAGCACCTAGATTTAAGATTCATTGTTTTGAATGCTTCTATTGTGTAAACCTAGAATCCTTAGGAGGATAGTGGCACGGTCTAGGGCTTATAATGAATTAATTCAAAGATTTCAATTGTATAGTCTTACATGCCTATCTCTATCTCATAACCTTTTCCTTTATGACTTATAATATTCATAGAGATATTGCTAATAGATTTTCTTATTTTATAAGGAATCTAGTTACAGTGGTATACAAAATATAAAGAATCTAGTTACAATCATATATAAACTTAGAAAATATGATTTTATGTAGAAGAGAAACAATAGAGTCGTTCTAAACCAATTTTTTTTCATTCATTTTTGGTATTAACTAGATCACTATTTGACTTTTAAATTATTTTTAAAAATTACAAGACTTGTTTATAAATCTTGTTTAAGTCTTATTTAATTTGAAGTTTATTTGCCTAGTGATTTTTTTTTTTTGTAAATATATAATATATATGTAAAAAAGAAATTAATCAAGTCATTTAAAATAAATCATGGTCTATAACTTTCTAATGTTATTGAGTTTTATGACTTTTTAGTACTAATTAAATCAATTTTTAAATTTCAAAGTATTTTTTAAAATTTATTAATTTTATATATAAAGTATAACTTGATTTGAAATTTATTTTCTTAATAAATTTTTTTAGAGAAGTTAAAAGAAATTTAGAAAGGCAAAGGAAGATCATATTTGAAGTTTTTGGTATATATTGGTATTAGATTGTGGAGTGAGAAAAAGAATGATCTTATGTTCAATTTTATTTGTTTTTTATGGTTTTTTTTTTAATTTTCTTTATATTTTTCTTTTGTTTTTAAAAATAGGTGAAAATAACTTGTATTTGTTCCCCAAAAGTTATGCTCCATTTCACTTTTTTTTAAAAAAATTGGAAATAAAAAACAATGGTGAAACAATGTTATGAATTTTCAACACAACTTTTTGTTTTTAAAAATAGATGTTGCATTTTAACCATACGACACCAAATAGACTTTTAAGCTTTTATGTATTAATTTTCTATCATATCCATTTGTTTGGGATTTATAAGTCATATATATACAAGTACTGACAATAAAAATATAATACTATCTTTAAATTAATAAAGGGTTATTTATCGACAAACCAATAACCCTGTTAAAATAATAATTTCTCTTGTTTCAATAATATCATTTTACAAATTTGAGAAACTTTCAAGCATGTCAAATTCCAAAGTTTAAAGAGATTATAACTGAGAAACACCACCATTTGATTTCCAGGACTATGTGCATGTATAGTCGCTTAGCAGAAATTGTAGCATGGTGAGGCCATCCATGGCAGTAGGATGTTTGGTTGAGTCACCTTAATATTAAACTTGGAGCTTGTATGGGTTGAGGGCAGTTTCAGGGTTACCAGTCGCGGCTGTGAAGTTTTTAAAGAAGTCTATGAATTTAAAGGCCTTGTAGAGCGGGGGATTGCTTGCATTCACCAGAGCTTCTGCAGGCTGGATGACACAATCAGGAGAAGGGTTTATGAAGGTGGTAGTAGTTGTCCGAGCTTCCCTTGGATTTGTCACCACCCGGTGCTCAGCGCCTCTTAGCTTCCCATTACTGATAACCTACGGTCAAATTAAACACAGTTTATAATGCTAAACTATAAACTACATCAAGCATCATGAAATACCTGATAAGGCTATGACCGTTATGACAGGGTTCTGAAACTTGGACAGGAAAATCTGCCAAAACTTTGGGAAACATTTAGCTATTTGTGACCAAAATAGAAAGAGGAAACATTATGATTGAGATTGTAGTGGTCGCAATCCTATTTATAATTGGCTGTGCGAGTGTTAGGATCATGGGCTTAGTCATTAAATCAATTGGTAGGTCAACCTACTCTCTTTACGTGGTTGGAAAGTCACACTTACACAGATCCTGGGGTTTAACCATCCAAAAAGGTAGATAGTGAGGCTTGACCCATCTCGAGGCTTATGGAAGTGTCTTAACTATCTCTGACCTTATACACTCATCTCAAGATCATTCAAACGCCCCATTTTTTCCCAGGACCAGTATTGTTGCATGCCTAATAGCTAGACTTGGTCAATAGGATTATTAGCTGAAAACACTAAATCATAACAAATCTGCAAGATTTCATGCAAGAGAAGGGAGATGAACATACCTGTAACTGGTGGCCAATGTTAATAACAAAAGCGTATGGAAGAGGCTCAACGCCCAGCCATTGCCCATCTTTATAAACTTGAAGCCCATCCACATCCCCTTGAAGCAGAACGGCTATGAGGCCAGGGTCAATGTGTTTAGGTAATCCCAGGGTCAAACTTGGGTCTGGGCACCGCGGATAATGATTCACTGACAGTAACTGTCTTTTGCTAAGTTCACCTCCAAAATAGCCCTGTTCCAATCCTAGTCCTTCACTGATCAGATCCAAAATCTCCAAGCTCAACTTCCTTACTTCAACTGAAAAAGGCCCAACAATTTCTCTGAAATTTGAAGGGCAATCATGATTGAGTTCTAAGCACAGTTAGTTTGATAGTAGTGTTGTGGTGGGTTGCAGAGTTTACCGATATTTAGTGGGCTTTTCAGGCCAAAACTGCACATATTCTTCTAAAGGATGACAAGGGTGTTTTAGATTATCCCTCCACAAGTGCACCTCTTCAATGTCATAGTTTAAATTGCTTGTGTATAGAATGCAACTTTTGTCTATGTCGGTGGAGTAAAGGCTTGCCTTGTCTTCAGCCGGCATGTTGAAGAACTCACTGAATATGCTCCTGCTCTCATTTATTAGATTATCTGAAACCCCATGGTTGATCACCTGTTTACAGTATTTGAATGAAACCATTCTTTCATTGCATTAATATATCATTTTCTTAAACTAAAATCAAGCATCAAAGAATTTCATTCATATGTTTGATCTTAAGATAGTATGAACCTGAAAGAATCCAAATTCCCAGCTGGCTTCCAAAATTTTCTGGATTGTTTCAGCTCGATCAGGGCTCGTTGCTTTCCCAAGATCAACCACAGGAAGGCTTTTGCAAGGAGGAACAATGAGCTTCCCAGGTCTTTGCCCTGGTGGAAGAACATAATTTTCAGGCAAGGATTGAACATTAATAGACCAGCTTGAAACAAGTTTTTCCATCTTCTCAGCCTAAATCTTCAAAGGAATACACTGGTAAGGATCATGGACAACACACATTCATAAGGGTTGACTTGGGAGATAGGCTGTTACTATCAGCTAGCCGCATGTTCCGAAATTTTAGTGTATATTCTCTTTCACAACCTTGTCATAGAAAAGAAAAAAATGGAAGTATATTCCCTTTCAAAACCTTATACTAAATCCTCCAGCTAAACATTAGCAGAAAAAAACAAACAAGGAATTTGAGTTTATGTGATAACTAACATTGGGAATCATTCATGGGCTGGAAAAGCTAGAAATGAAACAACATTTTAAAACAACAAACAAAGTGCTGGTGTGACAAGTTGCTGATAAAATCCAGGCCTAGTTTGCGGTTTCAGAGACGGAGGCACAAAAAGAATTCATATTTCTCTGCTTTCCCTAATATTCAATTCAGTTACGGCATATCAAGTCAGCTACCGCAAATTGAGGTGACTTGAATTAGTGACAAGCTACTGCAAATTGAATAGGTTTAGACAGCTACAGTGAAGCATAAAGTGCGGTTATTATCATGTGAGGCAACATGAAGCAAGATGTTTAGGTCATCTACATCAAACAAGGGGACAGGTGGGTTCCTGTCATACTTAATTGGCACAATGCAAGGGAAATTGCTTCCTCAGTCTCCATTTTCATTAATTACTCGATTAACGAACAAAATTTCAGTCTTTTAAAAGACCATCTTTGAAAAACCTGTCTTAGTGGGCAACACCCCATGGGGGTGAATGAGTGGAATTTAAAAATTTTAATATTAGAGTTGAATATCTAATCAAATTACCTATGAAAGGGATCGAAGTGATTTTAAATCAATTAGAAACACTAGATTTTAAATCAATTAAAAATTTTAATATAAATTTTTCATAGAGAAAATTTAATAAATTATTCATAAATTATCATGTATTTATTATTATATATATTCATTCAAAATATTCGGATAAGGTTTTTGTGTTTTTCAAGGACAAGCTACTCTTTAAAAAATTATTGTAATTTAATTATAATAATTTTAATCTCTTAATTGATAAAACAACTTGGATATCTTTAAAAAATATATAATAATTTACGTTTTTAAAATAAAAAATATAATAAGATAAAAAATGATTAATATAAAAAATGACTTTTTGATAAAATAATGAGAAATGTGAATAAATCCACCAATATAATCCTTGAGAAAATACAAATGCAATACAATTCTCTGTAAATCCATAAAAAAAATAACATTAATCTTGAAAAAAAAAGTGTATAGATGAGGTAATCATAATCCTAAAGAAAGGCATTGGTAACATTTATCCACTAATTGAGATAAGAGACAATCATAATTCACATATAATTTTTTTGGTAATCATCTAGATTTTTTGTTTTTAACTAATTACTATAAATAATTTTTTTAATCAAAATTTATTATAATAACCCTAAAGATATATAATATCAATACTTTAATTTTTAAAATTAATTTAATATTTAAAATTTAATTATAAATTTTTTAATAAGTAATAGTGATTTTCATGATTTTTCATTCTATTCTTGTGGGTTTGTAGAGATTACACTTCAAAAAAGTAATTGATAATTATAAAGAGTTGAATTTATTATTTAAGATAAAAAATACTTGCGTGAATTATTTTATCATGTTTTATAATTATTTGATAAATCTTTCTAAAAAAGGTTGTAAAAAAACTAATTTATAAGAATGAGTGAAATTTTATCACTCAAAACACTTACGGTAAACTAAATGACATTCAAATGAAATTATCTTTATTTATTTATTTATCAAATTTAGATGATATATATTTTAAAACTTATCATAGATAAAGATATTATGAATATGTATATGATATGAGACATTTGATTGAAAGGAATAAAATAAAAATATATTCGGAACTTGTTGTCAACAATTAAACAATATGTCATTTAAATAATTATAATTATTAGTAACTACATGATTAAACATAAAACTCTTAAAATCAAATAAAGATAACCCATCACTAAAAAAATATACAAATATTTTTATTGGACTTAGAATTTTTTTTATTGGACTTTTAGAAATTTTCAAAATTTAACTAATAAACTTTTTAGAATTTTTGAAATAACTAAATATAAATAATTTGAAAATGATAAATTTTGTTTAAAGTTATTTAAGATGATACAAATATATTGTCATTGAAACTTAGACAAAAATCACAAAACCCATCACTTGATAAAATATCAAATATTTTAATAAATTTTAGTTTTATTAACCATTAAATAACATATATAGTTTAAAAAATATTTTATAAAATTTATTTATTATCCATTAATTTCTATTTTTTTATTAAATCTATTCTTTTTGTACACAAAATTAGTATTTTTAAAATTCTTAAAGAAATAAAAATAAATCATTATTGTTAATCTTTGATATCAAACACCATCATAACAAATTATCCCTAGATATTTATGACATATTCATATAACTATTTTGATAATTTTACCATTTTTTTTAGTCGACCGTTATTAATTTCAAAGGAAAAAACAACATTGTCAATTTAAAAGGAAAAAAATAATATTGTTAATTTAAAAGGAAAAAACAAGAAGTATATAAGAAATTTATAATTAAATAAAAGGAGAAAACATATTAATAGAAAAAGAAATAGAGAGAAAAAAAAAACAAGTCTATCTATATGATAGAAATAACATTGAGGAAAATTAACAAACCTAGAAAAAAAAAAGGTAGAATATTTTTTAACTGCAATTTAACATACTAATTCAATATCCATTTGATAATAGAGAGCATAGAGAAAAAAAAAAAAAAGACAAAATAAAATACCTATAGAACAAGACAAAATACATTTGATGGTAGAGGAAAAAAAAAGGCACCAATTAGCAATAAAACACTCAGAAAATGTTCAAAAAAGAATTTTAACAATAACTTCAGAATTAGGTTCACAACCACCCTTAAATAATCATCAATTTAATTTTGACAAATATTCAAGAATCAAAGATGAACAAAGTTCCATAATTTACAAGGATATTAGACAAGTTCAATAACAATTAAATTATACAAATCATTCTCTTCAACATTTAAGTCAACAAACAACAAAAATTTCTAAATTTTTGTTTTCTTCTACCCCGGGAGGGAAGATTGGAGAAAAAGAAAAATTAACATCAAAATCTTCAAAAATTTCCTCAACTTTATCATCATCATCATCATCATCTTCCAAATCTTTAGAACAACCTTTTATTATTCTTATAAATGCTGCAAAATCAAATATTCAATTAGCCACACCAACAGAGAAATACAAATTAGATTAGATAAACTCAATATTAATGGTATTAATCAAAATAAGAATCAAATTCAAACTATAACAAAAGGAAAATCAGAAATAAATAAAATAGAATAACAATTCAAAATGTCTCCTGATTCAATAGAAAACCCCCTACAACAGTCAATGTAATTTCTAATAATTTTGTAAGTAGAAAAAATTATTATTCAAAACTCTCTTTTCCTGATGTTCAATTAGAAGAAAGAAATTATCAATTAGTTTCTAGTTATGATGGTAGCAGTTTTTATGAATGGAATATAGATGGAATGAGTGAACATCAAATAATTAATTTACTTCATCAAATGATGATGGCTGCTAATGCTTATAGAATCAAGACTAGTAATTCTGACTTTCATGTTGTTGGCGCCTTAGTAATAGGATTCACTGGTTTACTTAAAGGTTGGTGGGATCATTATTTGAGTCAAAATGATAGAGAATACATATTAAATGCAAAAAAGACAATAGTCAAAGAAGAAGGAACATCAGTCCAATCTTATGAAGAAGATGTTGTCAATACATTAATATTTGCAATAACAAAACATTTTATAGGAGATCCAGTTTATTTTCAAGAAAGAACTTTTGAAATCCTTAATAATCTTAGATGCCCAACACTTTAAGATTTCAAGTGGTATAAAGATATGTTTTTGGTCAAAGTTATGACAAGACATGATTGTGGAAGTCATTATTGGAAAGAAAAATTTATATTTGGTTTACTCACTTTATTTGCAGAAAAGGTTATACAAAGAATAAGAAATATTCATAATGGTAGAATTCCTTATGAGTCATTCACATATGGAGAACTAATTACTTTTGTCAGTAATGAAGGTTTAACTCTTTGTACAAATCTCAAATTAAAGAGTCAAATGAAAAAAGAAAAACAAGACAGTAAAAAAGAATTAGAGAAATTTTGTTCATATTATGGTTATGATACAATAGTTGCCCCTTCAAAAAGAAAAAATAAACAAAATAAAATAAAAGGTAAAAAACCATACACAAAGTCAAAATTTCAAAAGAAGTTTGTAAAATCTACTTCTAATAAATCAAAATCTTCAAATAAAACAACTTTAAAAAAGAAAACACCAACATGTTATAAATGTGGAAAAGTACGACATTACTCAAGAGATTGTCAATTAGAAAACAAGATCAATTCATTAGAAATAAGTGATAAACTTAAAATTTTAATGATAGGATTAATGATTGATAAAGAAAATGAAGAATCAAATGAAAATTATGACTCAGAAGAAGATAATCAAATACTGATAACACAAGAAATATCAAGTGAAGAGTCAAGTCTAGAAGAAGAATCAGATAATAAAAAAGATTGTGTTGATATTTGTGCATGCTCATATAAATCAATATATGTGATTTCAAAATATTCAAAACCTCCTTTTAATCTTATTATTCAAAATTATGTGCCTTTCATAAACTCAATATATTTTCAATTTTGGTATAATAAAGACAAAAACATTAGATATTTGTTTTATTCTTCAAAAGAGATACTAAAATTTGAATTTCCTTTACAAATGGAGCAAGAAAGGATTACATTTGGGAAATTTACACTTCCAGTAATTCCTAAAAGTAATCTGTCGTTCAAGATTCATAAAGATATAGAATGAGTAGACAGATCACAAAAATGCATTTTGGACAACCTTTATAATGCAAAAAGTAATATTCAAAAGTTGGAAGCTTTAAATGCCTTATCTTTTCATTTTAAACAGTTAAATGATAAATTAGAAAGTTTTTCTAACACTTCAAGTTCTGATATACATTGCATCCCAATGGATATAGATCTTCAAAATTTCATTTGTAAGGAAAAAACAAAAGAATCTAAAGCTACATTTTCAAAATCTTTTCAAAATGAATTTCAAAAGGAATTTTCAAATCAAAATAAAGTTCTAAAACTTTCTAATGAAAGCCAAGAATTTCAAACTTCTAGATTTTCATTTTTCAAGCAAAAGATTTTGGATCTTCCTCAAAACCTTAGACAAATGATCAGTGAAAAGGCTTAAGCTATAAGGGAAGCAAAGCAAGAGCATATCATGCAATTTCTTGCTAACTGTAGAACTTTTGGAATTACTATTCAAGGGATGAGCTTCACTTGGATTTCTCATTATGACAACAGTTACAATGATTGTCCAAAGATCGATCCCTTGTGTAAGGAAATTCCATTAGAAAGGTATGATTGTAAGTGTGCTCTTACTTACAGTATTTGCAAAGCCAATATTGACTTAGACAACTATAAACCAATAATCATTAAGTTGAACAATGAGTCAATAGAACTAACTCATTCTCTTCTCATGTATTATGGAGTTCTTTATTAACTAATTTTCTCCCATCCTGATCAAACCGATGGATTTGGAAGAAAATTAGCAGTCTGTGTTTTAAATGCCTTCATCGGAGATTTCAAATCAGTTGAACTCATTATAGAAAGCAAACCTCCTGAATGGTCAAATGATAGAGGAGTTTACCCTGCTCAACACCCCATTCTTCTTAAAGCCAATCAAAGAAAATATCAATTGTTTGGAACAGAGAGCCCTTGGCCCTATATTAAATTTAACCTCAAAAAACAAATTAGACATTGGAGGTTAAGAATGATTTCAAGAAATCTTGATTATGAGATTTATAGTTCTTCTAACTATAATCTCATTGCTGAAGATAACATTCAAAAAATCATTTCTTCAACTAATTTTCCAGAAGTCCATATTCTTTTCCAAACTCAATTTACTTATCTTGTTGATAAGTACAAAAAAAAATATGTTCTTGAGAAAGAAGCCCGACAAACTTTTGAAAAATATCTCTTAGAAATGCTCAGTTGAGAGATATCAAACATCTTTTGTATGTTTGTATTTATCCAGTAAAAAAAAAAATTGTGTAAAGTCTGAAAATGTGAAAAGTATGTAAAGTTAAAAAAAAAAAAAAGTGAATAGTGTTTTTTGTCTTTCACCATGACTCAAAAGTAACCAAATGACTCAAAAGCAACGTGATGGAAAAGAAAATAAAGAAATGAAACAAGAAGAATAAAATGCTGCAGACTTCATTCATGCTCCTGCACGTGGAAGTGGATTAAAAAATTTTCAAAATTGAAGACTCAAAACTTCTTTTCAAGTTCGAATCCTTGCCTATAAATAGAGCTTCAAAATTCATCAATGGGTAGAGTTTGGAAAGAGCTTGGCAAGAGAGCTTCATAGCTTGAGATAGTGAGAAATTGAGAGTTTAAAAATTTTCTTTTTTGTAATTTTCCTCATCCAGTCTTTTGTATTCATCACTTTGAGTCATCCCTCTGCTGTCAACAAGCTTGTATTCAACAACTCTCTGTAATCAAGGTATATTTTTAGATTCAAATATTTGTGTTTTTATGTTTAAATTTCTGCAATAAATTAGATAGAATTAGACATTAAATATTTCTGTTTTTATGCTTGGAGTTCATTAGACAGAATTAATTAAAGACACAATGGTCACAAGTACAATTGAGTTTGAAAAAGGAATATAAATAATGGTCTTAAATGAGGAAAATTGAATAGTCATTATGGTTCGGGAATGAATAGAGCATATAAGGGGAATGAATGGATATGAATGAGTATAAATTAAAAAATCATTATGAATATGAATATGAAATGAATCAATGTCAACACGCATCAAAGGGAATGAATGAGGGTTTTTTTATATTTTTTATGGATTTATTGATAGGAAAATAAAAAAAAGTAATAATGATAATTGTCATTGGTGGGTAGGAAATGAAGGAAATAGATGGGGGTTTTTAAGTTTTTATTTTTTGAAAGAAAATACAAAATAAATTGATAATTGAATAAAGTGAAAAGGAATTGAATGAGAAATAAATGGTATGAACTAAAAAGTATTTAGATGGGTGAATGCATATAATAAGAACAAATGAATATGAATGAATGGGTATGTACAAAAAGTCATATAAAGGGAATGAATGAGTGTATGAAAAATGACTCTGAGAAATGAAATGATGTGAAAAAAATATTTTTTTTAATAGACTTTTTTTTAATGAAAAATATAAAATAAATAGATATTAACCATTAATATTTATTTTGATAAATAAATAACGAAAAAAAATCAATTTGAATTGATATAACATTGAACACTTTGAATTAATATAATAATAAATATATGATACATGAATAATTTATTAAATTTTTTCAGTGAAAAACTTATATCATATTGAAATATTTTTTTTAAATAACAATATATTATTATCACAGGAATTGAATACACATTAAAGAAAAATTCTTGTTTAAAATATGGATTCGAAAAAACAAATTAATTCAAAGCAATTTTTTTTTTGTGTATTTATTTGATTTTTATCTAAATTTTTTTATTGAATAAATTAAGAATGAAAACTTAAATTATGATAAGTTATAACTTAGAATTTTCTTCTACAATTTATCTTTATTATAAAATTATCACTAAGGAAACAAAAAAGAAAAAGTTGAATCTACTTTTACAATTAAACATACTATATTACCTTAATAAAATTTGAGTTAAAATAATTTATTAAAATTAATGATAAGTAGAAAATTCTGGATGATTATAAATAAATTTTGACTTAAAAGAATTTATTTGAAGTAATGATTCGTAGAAAATTCCGGATGACTATAAATAAATTTTGACTTAAAAATAATTTACTTGAAGTAATGTTGGATATAAAATATTGGATGACTATAAATAAATTTTGACTTAAAAGAATTTACTTGAAGTAATGATAGGTATAAATGTTGGATGACTATAAATAAATTTTGACTTAAAACAATTTACTTGAAGTAATGAAAGATAAAAAAAATTCTAGATAACTATAAATAAATTATGAGTTAAAATAATTTATTTGAAGTAATGATAGGTAGAAAATGTGGGATGACTATAAATAAATTTTGACTTTAAAATAAATTATTTGAAGTAATGATAAGTAGAAAATTTTGGATGATTAAATAAATTTTGAGTTAAAATAATTTATTTAAAGTAATGATAGGTAGAAAATTCTAGATGATTATAAATAAATTGACTTAATTTTTTTTTTTAAAGTAATGATAGGTAGAAAATGTTGGATGACTATAAATAAATTTCGCTTATGACTGCCATATAAATTTCTTAGAATTTTTTTCTACAAGAAAGAGCAAACACAACCTAGAATAGTTCTAACACACAAAAACCTAACTTAGGATACTAGTTGTAGGGAACTCTGAATTACTTCATTCATTGTCCCAAGATCAAGTTAGGTGCATGTGATCTATTCCTAGGGCTCTCTAGTTCTAAGTACATCGAAAAAATGACATTTAAAACCAATAATAACAATAGATCTAAAGATAAGTAATCCATACTTGAGAGCTTGATGTTCCTAGATCAATTCTTATCGATGTAGAATGCTTCAAAACTATAGAAGATCTCGTAAACCATCAATTTTCTGCTCGATAACTCAACCTTGAAGCTTGGCACATAGATGGTTTGAAGGGTAGAGGCTAGTGCTCTGTCTCTGGAATGTTGGGAGAATGATGGTGGAAGAAGCCTGAAATCCTAACCTTATAAGTGGTATTTATAAGGTTTTTACTAGGCTTAACTAATTTAAGCCCATCTTGGGCTTACGTAACTTAATTTAGCCCAAAAATGGTCATAATTGATTAATTGGTCTAACAAGGTTTTGATTAATCAATTAGCCCAGTCCAAAGATACTATCCTTTAATTCTTATGCAATCTTGCATTACTGCCAAAACAACCTTATGTACATAAATGAACTAAGAACTAATTCATCCCTCATAATTGTGTCATCAAGGTATATGAGCTCGGATAGGGACCATTAGGACCCATAGGATAATATTGATTCCTTTAGAATTCAATTCTGAAATTTACTCATTAACTCACTATAGTAAGTCAATTATACTCCAATACCTTATGCATATTACAATGAGACATTAAGTGTTTGGGTTTGTAAACTACTATCCATTGTACACATTATCTCCATAAAATGGTGTTCACAATCTAACAAGGTGAAAACTATCAACCTCTCAAGATTACACAAACTAACCTTAAGTTATAGATCTTCCTATTGTACAACTCTTAATGTACCTAAGTCATTCATAATACAAGAGATGTAAGCTAACATGCATGGAATAAAGAAAAATTAAAGTGCAACTAGAATATAATTAAATAAATAATAAATTCTAAAATTTGTTAGATCATGTCATACTTTTAAGGGTTTTATCTTAATAATGGGCTAAGAGAGGGCTTAACATTAAGGCATAAGGCAACCATATGGGTAAAAGAGGATTTGACATGCACATAGGCTACCTAAACACGTAAGCAATAGACTGACAATTATAAGAAGCTAATTAGACACATGAGTGAGTTTATGCTTGGGAGGGCTCAACAACAAGGTTTGGGCAAACACATGCATGACATAAAGAAAGTCCTTGGCATTAGAGCTAGCCTAAGTAAAAAAGACGCTTTGGCATTGGGGTAAGCCCAAGTAAAGGGTTGGTAACATGGTCTTGACACTAGTGATGGGCTGACATATAGGAATTGAGGTATGAAGACACCTAGCACAAACTAAGTCAAACACAAGGTGGCAAGCAAAGGTTAAGCAAGTTGTTCTTAACATAGAAGAATGGGTTGTTGAGCTTAAGGGTAAGTGACATTGATTAGGAGACACATAATTCATGTTGCAAGATGTGGCAATAGCGGAAGGGATTTAAATTGATTAAGGGAGACATGGAAAATGACTAAGACAATAAGGTAGTTGAAGACATTTGAATTCAATAGGTTGTTCCTATAATGTGCTATTTAGTTAGGTAATTGAAGCCTATAAATAAAGATATTACCAACCATTAAAATTATTGAGCTCACAAAAGATAGCGTGGAGAGAATAGGTTATGTTCTTATAATTGTGTAAAGTAATACAATTTAGGGGAAAGAATTACCTTATAATTTGTTTTGTCTCATTTCTCTTTGTTGCTTCTTTGTGCAATCTTATGTGAGCAAGAGTAAGTTGTTGATTGGAGCCAAAATATTTGATATGATTTGTGCACCAAAGGACATTCAAATCATCCAACTTGACCTAAATTGATGCTAAGGCCCTAGCCATGAGTTTAATTTGTACTTTAGAGACTTATCTCAGGTTCAAGGGAAGAAAATGGTGCAAGTTGAATCATTTTAGATTTTGAAAGATCAAAAAATGGTTAAATGAGGAAATAAGTGAGTCAAGACTCATGGACCACAAGGAAAGACAAGACGAGGATATCATGAGTTTGAAAAATGAGAAATGACCATTATGGAGTAAAAAGAAGGCAATAAAACATAGGAAATGAGGTATGGAACAAGATTCGGTTGTATGAAAATTTAAAACTCAAAAATCTAATGGTAATATATACTCTGAATTTGAGGACAAATTTGGAGCATTTTTTGGAGTCCATTTTATACATACTATATGTCATTTCGAAGTTCGAGAAGTCAGGAGTCCAATGTTTTAAATGATGTATAAATCGGAGATGAAATGAAGAAGTTATGACCATTTGAAGACAACTGCACCAAGCTGAAGGGTCATTTCGAAATGATTTCGAAACCCAACTTATGAATTCGAAATCCACTTCGAAATGACACCAATTTAAAATTCACCCATTGCTACTTCAATGTTTCGCCTCCTTTACCTTGAAAATTGCATCTAGGCCACTTCATTTGCCCTAAGTGAACCTCACACGACTAGAAATCACCATTTTATTATTTTTTAAAATCATTTTTAGGAAATTATTTTATAATAAGTGGCCAATGAGAGTGTGTCACATGTTAGGTAATTGATGATATTATATAAACTCTCTTAATTCTAGGTTTTAGGGATCTTGGATATTTTTCCAGAGAATTTGACGTTGAAGGTGGAAGAAAACGAGAACTTTGGTTTGTTTTCTTTTTCTTCTTTATTAAATATATTGTTTTTAGTTTCTTTTGATTCAAATTATGGATTTTTACCCTATTATGGATTGTGAATGTGACATCACCCCCATGAGAGGCTAAGAACCAACTTGGGGCTTGAAGCATGAAAACCTAGGGGTTAAGGAACCTGTAGGGACAATGGGTAAATTATTATAACAATGAAATTAATTATTGGTTGGATAACAATTTATCAATTTTTTTTTTATTTTATCCTTGTGAGTTAGTTTAGGGAATGATATGGTAGGTTATTACTCGATACTAGTGATTCTTGGTAATTCTTAATCATTGGTTATCTTCATCTTCCTATCAAACAAAGCTATAATGAGTAGGAAAGGTTAAAAAACCAAATCTTAAACTGGTAATCAATCTCATTCATTTGATGGTTTTAGGAATCTATTTTAAAAAGGAAAAATTAGGTTTCAGATGCAATTTTGAGTTATAGAACTCAACTTGATCGCAAATGGCCAAGAATCTCAAAACCCTAAGATCATATTACTTAAAAGACCCTTGTTTTCTCTAATTTCTATACCCTAGGTTGGATTGTGGAAAACCCCAAACTTGAATAAATTGAATTTAAAATCAATATTCATTTTGTTATTAATTTAATTTCTTTTACTTAGTTTCACATTATTCACATATTGTTTTTCACTTTAGGATTTAAACAAAAGCAATTCATTTATTCTAGTATTGACAATTTCCATAAGCCAGTCATTGAGGACGATACCCGGAGTACTACAAAAGTTGTAGTGACTATTTTTCTAGTTTTTCTTGATCAAAATTGCTACGTAAAAATGCTAAGTATTTTGGTACAATAGAGAAGTCTGGTCAGTTGCCTTGAAGGGTTTGTAAGCACCACACATCATTAAAAATTGAGGAAAAAATTCAAGGGTTATGACACTAACTATGGCTTAAAATAGTCTCCATAGGCTTAGTACCTATCAAGAACTTAAAAATTTTATGTGGCAATTTGGCTTCAAGAATTCCAAATCTAATATGCCCATCTTGATCTTCCTATATGATCATAAACGTTTGTATGTACTATTATTATATGTTGACAACATAAAACCGATGGTTTCTATTTAGCGTTTAAATTAAATGGGCACCTAAATCGAACTGAATCATTTGCTAAGCTATTGTGACTTGTTGATCTACGACCAACCACTCTGATAGCAATGCAATACAATCTTTACGTAAGGGTCATCCTATCCAACATTCTAACATTAAGATATGTTTTAGCTTTGGATGATTATCATAAGAGATTCCCAACATATCATAAGATTCTCATTCTCTAAAATTCGCACACAAAAGACTCCTTACCTTAGAAATGAGATGAGTAATACATCTGATGAGCACTGGTGAAGAATGCAAGCAAGGACGAAACTTAAGCATTATTATATTCCATCAAGAGTTGAAGTTAGCAAATTCTGAGGAGTCAACATTAATTTATGCCTAATTGCTCCACATATAGTTCCTCAAACCATATTTTCTAAACGAATTAGAGCCAATTCGAATTGATCTTGTAAGATATCCACCACATAATGAAATATTCATGTCAAAAAATGGATTTTTGTTCAAGAACAAAATCTTATTGGAATTGTCCATATTCAGTTCATCATTTAGAACCATATCACATTTTGGATATGATTAAATAAGATGAATTGAGATGGAATTTGGAAATAAGAAACAAATGTTCAACCATTTTTTCTAAAGAAGAGATTGAAGAAGCAATGTTCAATCTAAGGGAGCTTCAGGCTTCAACTCGAGAAGCAGTGCCCCTTGAATCCTTTTCAAAGTAGACATTTCCTTTAGCTTTGGATTTCATAGTTTGAAGAGTTCGTCCTTCTTGGGAAGCCCCATATAATAGGAATACTACATTTCTTCACCAATTCATTGACTTCTTAGTGACCATAGTTTCTAGCAATCTCAACTATTTCTTAGGTGTTTAGGTCATTCTAACTAAAATAGGTTTTTTTGTCTTCCTACACAATTGAAGAACCTAACATGGTTGGTGCCAAGAAGTGCTCCACTTTGTTATGAACCACAACACCACTAACACCACATGATGACAATATTGCCATAAATTCAATAGCTTATAGTTGGAAGTCTCCAATATCTTGAAATGACAAAGCCAAATATTTTGTTTATTGTTAATAATAATAATAATAATAATAATAATAATAAATCTCCTACTTCATGCATAATCCCACTTTTATACATTACGTAACCACCAAATGAGTCTTAGATACCTTAAAAAAATAATTAATCATGGTCTTCCTCTTACATACAAAAACTCTTCTCATCTACTTGATTCCTTTAACATTGACTATGGATTGAAACTTGGATGATCATATAAGGAAATCTAGATTACTTCATTCCTTGGTTCTAAATCATATAGAGGGTATGCAATTTATTCCCAAGGCTTTCTAGATCTATGCACAGTGGAAAATAAAACATTTAAAAACTAGATCTAGAGATTAGGATTATTTTACCTATGATCTAGATGTTCATAGATTGATTCAAATCCAATGAAGTAACTTCATAAGCATCGTAGATCTTGTGAACCCAATGATCTTTTGTTCAATCTCTCTTTTCATAGATCTTGGCATAAGAAAAGTGTGGTATTCTCTCTAAAGAAGAAGTTTAGTGTTTTCTATATGGAGTCTAGAAAACAATAGCTAAGAGTGAGGCCCTAAACTCCTAAGGGGGTTTATATAGGCTTTCCTTATAGGTTTAAGTAACTTGACTCCAACTTAGGCTTGAGTTACTTAATCTAGTTCATTTGGGTTCTGATTAATTGATTAGTCTTATTAAGCTTCAATTAATTAACTAGCCTAATCTAGAAATACCATTATTAAAATTCAATACAACATTAAATTTTTACCAAAACGTCCTTATGCAAGCTTATGAATTACAAACCATAATTCCCTATATAAAAAAAAATGTGCCACAATGAATCAGGAGTTCAAATGAGGACCACTAGCATCCATTGAAAAATATTGGCTCGCTTAAAATCCAATTTTAAAGTTGACTCAACATCCCACTATAAAGAGTTAATTACACTTCAATATCTTATGATATTAGAACGAGACAAAGCTTGGCTTTATGACCTACTATCCATTGCATGTAGACCTCCTATAAACCGGTGTCCATAATCTAACAAGGTATGTGCTATCATCCTCTCAAGATTCTCTCTCTAATCTTTGACTTACAAATTTTAGTATTATGTAATCTAGCGTGTGTGGTTCTAATATTCAAAACAAGTTTGATACCAAAGTTCCATTTTAGACTAAATTTTCCTCCTTAAAGTAAAATTACAGCTCCAACATTAGACATGCGATACAACAAATTTTTATCATAGGTCAAAGGAAAGGAGTTTTTTAGTTGATTTTCAATTTGAATCATTTCTATGTCTATCTTTGAATTATTATACTTTATGTAATGAGATGATGATTCTAGAATTTTATCATGCTGACTATATGATGTAGCTAATGAATCTTCAATACTTGTAGATCTGTTTAACATGGATAAGTTATTGTCTAGTTTTTCAAATCCGTTCAACTCATATGAAGAACTTGCTAAAGTGTATGCATTATGCATTATTTAAATTGTATGCAGAATTATATGATGTAGAACTATCTATCGTAAGAGATTTGGATGAACTAGTTCTAGCTCTACTTAATTCTTTCATAATACTACTCATTGTCATGAAAAATAATCACAATCTTATCCTTAATCAATGCAAATAATTTTCTAAGCAAAGAGCACTCTTTCTACCCTCAAACACTGCTATCTAAGTTGACAAAGCCATTCATAGAAGAAATAATAATAATAATAATAATTAATTTTCTGAATAGGGACCACCACAAGTGGATTAACATGGGACTTACACTCCTTTTGCTCTCATGCATCGCTATCTAAGCTGACCAAGTTGTTGCCCTCAAACAATAATATCTAGGTTGAGCAAGTCGTTGCCCTCAAACACCACTATCTAGGTTGACCACGGAAAGCCATCACAGAAAATAATAATGATGATGATGATAATGATAACACCACTATTTAAGCTAACCAAGTTTTTGACACCGCTATCTAAGCTAACCAAACCGTTCACAGAAAACTATGTAGGTCTCATAAAAAATAATGATGACGAAGCTGCTCATAGGAAATAATAATAATAATAATAATAATAATAATATTTAGGTCGACCAAGCCGTTGACACTGCTACCTAGGTCGATCAAGCCGTTCCCATAAAACTATTTGGGCCTCACTGAAAATAATGATGATGATGATGCATGGAAGCCTTGTCCCACATTTGATAAGAAAGCACGTTTGTCTCACATTGATAAGAAAGCACGTTAGGCAGACAATAATGGAGGTGAGAAGCCTATAATAATAATAATGCATGGAAGCCTTGTCCCACATTCGTGAGAAAAGCATATTAGCCAGATAATAATGGAGGTGAGAAGGCTATAGTCTCATGCCACCTTCACGTTGTTACACGAGTGGGTGTGTAGATGATTGCATGGAAGCCTTGTCCCACATTCATAAGAAAGCACGTTAGCCTTGCACTCACTTTAAGTGATCCATATGTTTCACATATACATCACAACAGTCTTATACTCTTATTGGTTGTGACCAACCATTCTTCCCCACAAATTTCAGACATCCAGAGTTGATCACTCTACCCCATGAAAATGATTTCTTTCCATGTCTTCCTCCACAACCACAACAATGAATTCTATGCTTAGATCAGATTTTAGATCTAGTATTTATAAAGGTTATACGCTTATAAACAATTTATACTAAAATATTATATGATATTTTTTTTCTTGAAAGAAAGGGATATTTATTTATTATTATTCATTTGGAAACTAAATTAAAAAAAATGGATACAAATAAATATGGGTGATTATTAATGACGCCACAATATTAATAAAGAAAAGTATATATTTTTTTTCACAAGGGTATATAAATGTTAATCTATGTATTATAACAGTAGTGCATGTGACTAAAGTATATAGAAGATATGCTTCATAAAATCCCAGAACTTACTCATAAAATGGGTATGCAGTCACGTCGAAAACTGGTATTATAGCAGCCATCTCTAGCATGATAAATTGTGATAATTATCTGGATGTTCAATTTTTATGATATATACGACGTTAAAAGCCCATATAGAAAGGAATCCCTAAAGACTCTCGATCATCATATGCTATATAACTTTCAAAGAAAATAAGCAGTAAGCTTATTAATTGCAGTATGCATGTGGTTTCAGAAACTAAGTAAGAAGATATCACAGCTAATTGAAATAAAGCCAGAGGGAAATTAAACAAACAGAGGGCAGATGGGTCACATAAAGTCAAAGCTGATTGCACTGCGCTGGAGCAAATGAGATTGTCTCCTTCTCAAGATCATGCAGCACCACGATGTTCTGCTGCTGAAAATTACCAAATATCGACATCCCGCTCAAACTCCCCATCGTCAAACAAATCACTCTCAAAGCCGAATCCTCTATAATATAGTTTTCTTTAGGAAGCTTCAAATCAACACCTTCAAAGTGAAACACCAGCTGTGGGACGTCGACTGGGGATGCGTCCGGTGGTAGGGTGAAGCAAAGTTCAAGCTCGGTCGAGCCGGACGCGTCAACGTCAAGCTTCATCTGAGAAATGAACTCCTTTTTTAGAGCAGCAAAGGCACTGTCCTCTAGGTGGGTAATCGTTGTGCCAGAGTCGATGATCAAGCCACCACTCCCATCATCCTGAATCGAAAAAGTGGATTTTTCGATGGGTAAAAGCGTGTCGCCAACGCTGATTCCTTCCAAGGAAAGGTAGTAGAATGATGGACGTGAAGGGTTTTGGATCAATGGGGTGGGGATTGCACTCTTCACAGTAGCTTCAGACCCCACCAAGAGAGTACTAATACCTTTGCTATCATCAATGGAGGTCAAGCAGTAGGAGAACTTGGACACACCCAGCTGGGAAATCAGCGACAGTGGTCCTCGGCCGAGCCCCACCAGCCCTGCCCCCTGGCTGAACGCACGTCCGTGGTTGTCTTCCCCACACCCGAACCCGATTTTGGTCACCGAGGCATCGCCAAACGTGAAGGTTTCAGTGGCTAGAACGCCTTGTGTCGAAGAATGATCTCCGTATGAGTAGCGATACTCGCAGCCGTCGCTGCATGAAGAGATCGGAAGAGCGGCACAGAGGTCGCTGCTGCATGGCAGTTTCGAGAACGACGATGACTTTTCCGGATCGAAGGTCGGAGTTGGTTGATCGAAGCAAACCTTGCAGGGCTTGCACTGAGTCCAGATAAGGTCGCTGCCGGTGTCCATGATAGCAGAGTAGGTCTCCGCCGGCGTTCCGATGGCCAGATTCATCAGAAACTCGCCTTTGCCGGCGTGCACTGGGGCTTCAACGGACGGTTCAAACGACGTAGTTTTGGCGCTCAGGCGTTGGAGTCTCAGCCTCCCACGCTTCACCGCACGCTGTAGACGTTCGAATTTGGTGTAGTTTCCACCGGAGTCGACGTGCCTGAGGCTGACCCTGAACCCATTTTTTTCCGGTCGTTGATCGAGACTTCTCGACGTTGAAGCCGCCGGAGAAAACAAAGCGGACGATACTGCCAGAACCAACAATATCACAACAATCATATGAGAAGCTAATGAAGCCATCAGTTCACAGGGTGATAGCAATTGAACGACGTCGTTTTACAAGGAATGAGATGGGATACTACTGAGACGACGTCTTTTTATGAAGAAGAAGATGATGATGGGTTGAGCCAGCTGTAGGAGAAGACAAATGGGCGCTATAAACGGGGGAGACGCTGAGCTGAGACCAGATCAAAACGACGTCGTTTTCGTATGGATCAGCGGGACGACGTCGTTCACAAAAGTCGTTTCACAAAAGGTACGACGACCCACGACCTAAAGTCGTTTCACAAACGGATAAGACGACCTATCTTAAAGATGTCTTTAGAATTTATGTTTATATACTTCAACGTTAGCATGGTCGGCAAGTTAATGTTATTAAATGACACCTAAAAAATTACTATTTATAAGTCGATCAAAGAATATATCTCAATTATATATCAATTATTATAATATGTAAAATTGCAAATAAAACCGTTTGGTCATTTTGATCGCAAGTAAAAAAATTATTATTTTCAACATTCCTTATCGCATGAACATGTATTTATTTTTCCCATTCAATTCTATAATGGAAGAAATGGTTGGACTTAAATAAATTAACTCCTCATTTAGATTAAAGGTTTCTAAGGATTTCTTAGGGCAGCCATTTTGAGAATATGTTCATATTATCATATGTTGTACAGTTATAAAATATAATTTTTAAAACATTTTATGAAAAATTGTAAGTAAAAGAAATAAGTAACTCTTGTATTAATAAATGAATAATTATTAATATTTTATAATAAAAAAACTATATAATCAAATAAAAATATTTATTTATTTATTTTTATTATATGAATTAATCATAATTAAAATAAATATATCTAATTAAATATTTTATTTTTTATTTAATAAACTATCGTATCTATGTTTAAATAGGATTTCTTTGACGCAATATTTTTCTAATATTTTAGAAAATTAAAATAATAATCCTATTTAAATGGAATTTTTGTTGTCAAATTAAAACAAAAAACATATACTTCAATCCCAGCCTACATGAAAGTTAAGTATGGAAGTGGAAATGATAGATACAAAAATATTGTGTAATATCACGATTAGAAAATACCTAAATTTAAAATAAATAAATAAAGTTAAATTTTAAATTCCAATAATCATCTAAACTTTTAAGTCAATCTATCTTTCTCTATAAATAGAGAAATTATTACAAAAATAATTTGAAGAAAAAAAAAAAAAAAGGATAGTTGATTTTCTTGTATAGAATCAACATAAATGTAACATCTTCAATAATTATTTGAATTTAAAATCAATTATTTAAATTTAAAATCAATTTATCCTTATCCATTATTCTATTTATGGAGATTTTAATTTAAAATCAATGATTATTTATAATTCTATTTGTAGTTTTAAATAGAAAAATATTCTAGGAAAAAGGAAAATGAGAAGAGAGTTGTATAGAAATTTTGTTGTCTTCAAACACTCAATTAATCATTGATTAGGTCAAATAACATTTTTAACTTAAGAGATAAAATGAGAGGATTGTATATTCTATATTTTAAACAATATAAAAAATATGTAGAAGAGGGTACCCACATTCATTTCTTTAAAAATATAAAATTGTCAAATAATTTGTGTATATAAATTCTATTAATTTGAAAAAACATTCATAGTTGTGTTACATTTACTTTATAAAAAAAATGGAAATGAAAGTTTAGATTAGAAAAAGTTTATATCTCAATTTTATACATTTTCTAAATATTAATTTTACAATTATTAATATTTTTTATTTGATAAATATTAATTTTAAATTTAAGTGAAGTTAAAATTTCAATATTAATATGATTTTTTAATTATATATAATTATTTTACAAAAATATATTATTTTTATCTAAATAAATGTAATTATCTTATACTTGTTACAAAAATATATTATTTTATAACTCGTTATCTACGCAACGCTCTAAGTATGTAGAAAAAGAGAAGAATGCTTGAGATTAATATATATACATATATATAAAGAATAATTCATCTAAGTATATAGTCTTATTTTCTTCAAATGAAATATAAAAAGTAGTATGCATTATATTCTATCATTATAATTTTTTATGTACTTTATCTCATAATAAAAAATTAAGTGAATTATATTTCATATAATCAAGTTAAAAGTTTGTAATTATAGATATTTTAATTATTTAATAACTAAAACTTATGTATATAAATTCATAACTAGAAATTATGACAAATATATATAATCTTCATAATTAGATGTTATGTGGTAAATTACAAAATTATAAATACATAAGAAAAAACTATGCATATGATCTCTAATTACTTTTTAATTATATTATATAACTGGAAGTTATATCAAATAACATTATCTAGTCATAAGTTATAGAATGAATAGTTCATAACTTGAAGTTACGTGCAAATTTATATAATAAATAGTTTGAAGTTATTTATAAATTTGCACAATAAATAATTCATAACTTGAAACTATGCATAAATCTACATAATGAATAGTTCATAACTTGAAATTATATATAAATTTGCATAATGAATAGTTAATAGTATGAAGCTATGTACAAATTTGTACTTTTTTTTGTTGACAAAATAATTTTTACTTGAAGTCATGAAAAATATTGTCTTTTAATATTTATTTCGTATTCATGCATTTTTCATTACTAGAAATTATGAAAATAATCCTCATTAATAATTATTTCATAACCAGAAGTTATGCACGTAATTTCTAATTTTCTTGTACAACCAGAAGTTATACAAAACAAAATTGTCAATTAACAACTATATAACTAGAAGATACAAAGACATTTTTAATTTTGTTATATAACCAAAAGTTATATTATAACATAATTGTCAATTGTTTAATGTTATTATAACATTACTCAAATTTTAATTATTCATAACTAGAAGCAATAAAGAAAAAGTTAGTAAATTAATAATTGTTAAAACTCGTATAGCTAGAAGTTATATGAAAAAAATATTTTATTATTAACTTATATTATATAACCAGACCTTATATAAATATTATAATTCATAACCCGAACTCATGAAAATGAGAAGATTAATATTTTTTGTACTAATCAAATGTTATACTAAAGTTATTAATATGTACTTTCTTATGACTAGAAATTATAGAGAACAAAATTGTTAATTAACAATTTTGTACAACTTTATGAAATTCATGTAACCAAAAGTTATAATGAAATATATCCTAACCTAAAATAACAAGAATATTGATAATATTTATATATTATCAAAATATTAATATTTTATGTGTCAAATTATACAAATAGGTAAGTGTTTGATAGTTTTTATAAATTCCTATTATTACTATTTATGTACAAATAGGTAATATTTTGAATTTTTATTTATTTATTTTAGTTGTTTAATATATAATAATCTTTGATATAATAATTGAGATTAATCTTAATCTTGATTTCTCAATATCTAATGAAAATAATAGTACATTTTTAAATAATAATATAATTGTTTTCACACATTTTTTAAAATAAAAAAAAAACATGATCGAACGGATCATAAGTGTTACACAAATATTTATTATTTGTAGGCATTCAGCCCTGAATTTAAAGTTTGAGCCGTAAGCATTCCATATTGAACTAAAAATTCCTTTTATTTTTGAATTCTTACTAATTCTCGGTATTGACTCAATTCTTTTTAGATAAATTAGTTTAAAGGCATTAACTAAATATTTGAAAAGAAAATGATATAACCCATGCATACATAAATTATATAAGTAGTGCCTAATAGCTCAAAATTCTCTGTGTTTTTAAAAATAGAACACGATAGAATAAAATCTAATAATTTTTTTTTTGTTTTAATCTACAAAGGTGTACTAAATTACTAATCTAATTAAATGAAAAAATAATAACTTTTTAAAAATCCAACACAAAATAACGAATAAAAATTTAAAATTAATATTGAGTACATTTTTATAATTTTTTTTTTTTTTTGGGTTCAATTCTTCCTCAAAATATGTATCTAAAACTCGTAATATTTTTTTTGGGGTAATTGATTAATAGGAACAAAATCACTATGAAATTACAAATCTAACCTTCCTTAATAGCCTAAAAAGTAACCTGTTTCGAAAAAAAAAAAAATTCCAGATGATCAATTAAACTAAGAAGGCAATAATAGAAAGGAAAGAGAAAGAAAGGGATGGATGGGTGAGTCATGAGTGAGGGCAGCGTGTGGTGAGGGATCTGGTGGCGGCGGCGTGAATGGACGTGATGCTGGTGATAGGGGTTGTCACATCTATGCGCACATGGGGCAGCACTGGCGATGACTGGAAAGAAGGGGAAAAGGGAGGAGAGTTTGACTGTTTGAGAGTGAGCGTGGGGTTGGATGTTGACGGTGGAAATGGTGTTGCCGACAGTGGCGTGTCAACGGTGGAGAGGGCGGTCACGTAGTGGGTGTGAAGGTGGGAGGGAAAATTGGCTTTGTTCAAAATGAGTTATTTTTTTTAAGGAGTGGGAGTTTGGATTAAAATAAAATGAGGTATTAAAAAGTTTCACTACTAAGAAATTTTGAAAGTAATTTTTATGTACATGAGATAAGTTTATATTTTTATATAATTTTTTTTATATTTTATATAGAATTATCATTATTTTTCATTTTTAAAAATAAAAAATAAAAAATATATCCAAACTTGTGTTTATTTTCTAATTTTCAAAATAAAAAATAGTTATAATTCCTAATTAAAATATGAAAATTTTTACAAAATTAGATTTCTGAAAATATAATAATTTTTGACAATGTTTTATAAAAATTAGGGTGTCAAAAAGTTTTTATTACCATACATTTTAAAATTTTAAGAGTGATTTCTAAATGCATAAAGTAAGTTAATATTTTTTTTTATTTTAAAATTTTCTCAAAGTGATATGATATAAATAGAGTCAATATTTTTCATTTGGAATATATATATATATATATATATATATATATATATATTCTATGTTATATAAAAATATAGATTTCCTTATATTTTAAAATGTAAAGTAGGAAAAAAGTTTCAAAAATCAATTTTTGTAAATCATTTTTAAAATTATTTCTTTTAAATAAGTCTCTATAAAAAAAAAATTTATTGTTATTTTTGTATTTAAAAAATAGAAAGCAGAAAGTAAAATTACATTAAGCAACTCAATTTTAATAAAAGAACAACAAATTTTATTAACTCAATCTATAGTTTGGGAGCAAAGAAAGAAAGATAAGGATTTGGATTAGTTTCTTATTACATTTCAATACTTTTATAGTTTTTTCCAGTATCTCCATTGAATTTATTTAAATTTGAATTAGCGTAGCTTCCATTTACATTGATTGGATTATTATATGAAGTAAATATAAATTGGCAATAAAAAGGAGAATATTGTGAGTAATTGTGACAAAGAAATAATGCATTTTGTTACAAAATTCACAATTAGAATGCCCACCAAAGACTCAGCTTGGACGACTCAAAGAATCATACAATAAAAATTTGTTAATTATATTAAAAGTCAAAAGATGGGTTGATGCTACAAACAAGATTAGTCACGCAATATAATTAAAATATAAATTTGCATTAATATATGGGTAAGGGGACTGCTAGAATTGTATAACATTATTCACTTAATTCTTTTGACTTAAAAACATTTTGATTATGTTTAATTTTTAAAAAGTATTAAAACAAAATAGATTGTCCTACAAAAAAATATTAAAGAAAATCAAATATGATTAAAATTAATTAGAAATTCATATATTTTTAAATTATTTAATTTTTATATCAATAAGTTAAAATAAATAAAATAAGTTCCAAGTAATAAATAAAAATAATTTATTAACTTTTAAATTACTTGTATTGACTTCCTATTTTTTTTATACATTTTTTTCCAAAATTATTTGTATTGACTTCTTATTTAAATAAAAATAAAAATGAGTTAAACAGCCACTTTTAGCAACTGTTTTAAAAAACACTTTCTAGACGGTTGTAAGTGTTTATTAACTTCCTATTTCGTTTATATATATATATATATATATATATATATATATATATATATATATATATATATATATATATTAATATTAACTTTTGAATGAGGTACATGAACTCTTGAGTCTTTGATGCTTATATTGAAAAAATAATAATAATTTTTTTAAAAAATTGAGAGATCAAAATTAAAAAGTTTCTAAACTTCAAATTTTAAAAGTAATTTTTTAAAAACATAGGTTTTCTACTTTTTACATAGACGTTTAGAATGTAAAAAGTTTACATAAACATTATTTTTAAAATTTTATAACACTGTTTAGTCATTGTTTTTTAAAAGTAATTTTAAAAAATAAAATAAAAGGAACAATAATTTTTAAAGGTTAAATAGAAGTTGTTTTCATCACTTTTTAAAAACAAAAGAAAACATAAAAAAATAAAAAATAATAAAAATATAAAGTAAATAAAGTAGAATAAAATATATTTCTTCTTTTATTTTCTCCATATCACCCAATACCAAAAAAAAAAAAAAAAAATCTACAAATGTGATTTTACTTCAAGTCATGCATATTTTTTTTGTGAATTTCTTTTAACTTCTTTACATTCTTTTCATTATAGATAATAAATTCCAAATCAAGCTACATTTGAGATATGAAATTTATTCATTTTTAAAAAATAATTTAAAAACTAAAAATTACTCCTAGAAAATTATGGAATACAAAATTCATTTTAAATGACTTTGCCCGATTCTTTTTTTTTTATATATAATCATCCTTTTGTGAAAATTTTTACTAGATATATAAATTCCAAATCAAGTAAGACTTAGTGTATTCAATTTATTAACAAGTTTAATAATTTTTAAAAATAACTTGAAAATCAAATGAATATGTAATTAATATAAAAAAAATTATGAACAAAAATTAGTCAAGAATGTCTTTATTGTTTTTCGCATGCATTGAGCCATATTTCTCCAAATTTTGTTAATAGACAAATATGTTAGATTTCTTTATTTTCCATTATCACCTAAGACACAAAAAACATGATATATATATATATATATATGTGTGTGTGTGTGTGTGTGTGTGTATCAAGCATTCAAAACATTCTTTTGATCTTTGATCTCTGGATAGGAAACCAACCTGAATCCATTTTATATTTTGTTGAAGATGTGTGGATCTTCTAAGATTGTGGAGGGCACCACCTTTCCTTTAGATTCTCTTTGATGATGGGAGCAGGAGAGAACAAGTTCCTTTTGTTTTAAAACGTTGTTGTCATACAAGGAACTAACACTTGGATTTATACCCTCCTGCCTTAGGGACCATACCCTTTGGCTATTGGGCCTCACGAGTATTAGGCCCATCATCTAAAGCCCGTGATGGCGTTGGGCTCTACAGATAGGTGGCTCATACTCTTGATCAAATAGAAATTGTATATATATGGATAGCTAAATCCTGACAATGTTTAATATAATGTAGGTCCATATTTATTCTATCAATCTCCCATTTGGACCACATATATTACAAAACAATGTTCATGATAGTACTTTATTGAGCTCATCTTTGCTATCCTATTCAAATATCCTTAAATAATCCGATCTACTAGTTATGCTAACATAGAATCAAAGCGGCCTTCGTTAATCATAATTATTACTAGACCCATCAATGATCACAACATTAACAAAATTAGCAACATGGATCAAGTATGGATGTGTAGCATGGAAATTACATAGAGTGTGATCTTTAATATGTCTATTTCCAATTGGTCCTACCTTATGACTAAAAATAGTCAAATTCTGCTTTGAACACTTGATGCTAAATTGCTTCTGAAAGTCATAATTTCAATTCAAAGAATTCAAATATAATAGTCTTTAAAATCAAAGTCTGTACAAATAACACAACATAATATCACATCAAGAAAATAAGCACAAAATCTAAATACAAACTCCCACTATACTAGCACATCATCAATGTGTACAACACCCATATGTGTGACGTGCTCATGATATACTTTGGGTGGTAAACCCTTAGTGAGTGGATCCGCAATCATGGAGTTTGTGCTTATGTGTTCAATTGATACTTGAAGACTCTGAACTCTTTCTTTCACAACCAAGAACTTGATGTCAATGTGTTTGGACTTTGACGAACTTCGGTTGTTCTTAGAATACAATTTTGCGACTTTATTATCACAATTGATTCTTAATGGTTTCTCAATCCCATCAACAATTCACAATTGATTGATAAAATTCCGCAGCCATATCCCATGGTTTGATGCCTCATAGCAAGCTATGAATTCTACCTCCATGGTGGAGGAAGCAATAAGTGTTTGTTTAACACTTTTCCATGAAACTGTTCCTCCAGCCAACATGAAGATGTAGCCTAAAGTGGATCTCCTACTGTCAAGACATCCCACGAAATCAGAGTCTGAATATCCCACGATCTCTAAATGACTGGATCTACGGTATGTGAGCATATAATCTTTAGTTCCAACAATCCATTTCGTCTTTTTCCAATAATCCATACTTGGGTTACTCAAATATCTGCCTAACATTCCAACAATGTACGTAATATCCGGACGCGTAAAAACTTGTGTATACATGAGACTTCCTGTTGCCGAGGCATAGGGAAACCTCTCCATATCCTTCTTCTCAAGTTCATTTTTCGAACATTGGTGCAAACTAAATTTATCACTTTTTGCCACAGGTGTGTCTCCTGGTGCACAATTGCTCATGCCAAATCTACTCAACACTTTATCGACGTATGCCTTTTGTGATAACCCAAATATACCTCTTGAACGATCCTTATAGATTTGTATACCCAGCACAAAAGATGCATCACCAAGATCCTTCATATCAAATTTACTAGATAGAAATCGCTTGGTTTCACGCAAAAGTTCCACATCACTACTTGCAAGTAGAATATCATCAACATATAGCACCAAGATAATGAATTTGCTCCCACTGAACTTGAGGTATATGCATTGATCAACGATGTTCTCCTTTAAACCAAATGAAGTGATCACCTGATCAAACTTTCGGTACCATTGTCGGGATGCTTGCTTTAAACCATATATGGACCTTTTTAATCTACATACAAGTTGCTTTGAATCATTAGACTCAAAGTTCTCCGGTTGCACCATGTATTTTGTTTCATCAATGTTACTATTAAGAAACGCAGTTTTAACGTCCATTTGATGCAGCTCTAAATCATAATGAGCTACAAGTGCCATAATGATTCTAAAGGAGTCATTTGATGAAACCGGTGAAAAGGTCTTCTTATAATCAATGCCTTCCTTTTGAGTGAAACCTTTTGCGACTAGGCGTGCCTTATACCTAACAATGTTGTCTTTTGAATCGCGTTTGGTCTTAAAAATCCATTTACAAGCAATCGGTTTTACACCTTCAGGCAACTCTACTAGGTCCCAAACACCATTGTCTTTCATTGATTTCATCTCATCCTTCATGGCTTCTATCCACTTTTTAGAGTCAGAATTTTGTTTGACTTGACTAACTGAAATTGGATCGTCTTTCGGACCCATGTCAAACTCATGTTCTTGGAGATATACAACATAATCATTTGAAATTGTACTTCTTCTTTCTCTAATGGATCTTCTTAGTGGCATTTGTACTTGAGGTTCTTGAGGTTGTTAAGTTACCTCTTCATGAACTTGAATCGGTTCCATAATTTGAGCAGGAGGAATCTCAGGTGTGTCTTGAATTTTTGTTATCGATTGTACATTTTGAATAGTGTCATCAAACATAATATGACCATGTCCAATTGTAATAATAAGAATACTAATAGATTTCTCTTCAAAAACCACATTTCTTAACGGTTCTCTCTCACTTAACTCAACATCCTTAATGAACTTAGCATTGTCCGTTTCAAAGAAGGATCTAGTTGAAGGGTCATAAAATTTGAAGCCTCTCGACCTTTCAGAATACCCTACAAAGTAGCAGCTCACTGTTCTGGAGTCCAATTTCTTTTCATTTGGCTTGTAAGGCCTAGCTTCAGATAGACAACCCCAAACATGCAAGCGCCTAATACTAGGTTTCTTGCTAGTCCATAACTCATATGGGGTTTTGGCTACTGCTTTGCTTGGTACTCTATTCAAAATGTAAACTACAATTTTGATAGCTTTGCCCCAAAGTGATTTTGGTAAGGTGGAATAACTGATCATACTTCTTACCATATCCTTAAGATTACGATTTCGCATCTCTGCTACACCATTTTGGCTTGGAGTCTGTGGCATGGTGTACTGAGGAACGATACCACACTCCATCAAATATTTAGTGAATGGCCCTGGACGTTGTTCACCTGATCCGTCATATCTACTATAGTATTCACCTCCACGGTCAGATTTGGCGGCCTTTATTTTCTTGCTTAATTAGTTCTCAACTTCAGCTTTGAAATTCTTGAACACATCCAATGACTGGGACTTCTCATGAATCAAATAAAGATAGCCATAGCGCGAGTAATCGTCAATGAAAGTGATAAAATATTATTGTCCATTCCAAGAAGGTGTAGGAAATGGACCACAAATGTCCGTATGTATCAATTCCAAGACGTCACTGCACCTATTGACATCTTTTTTCCTCATATTTGTTTGTTTACCTTTAATGCACTCTATACAGACTTGAAAGTCTGAGAAATCAAGTGGATCAAGAATTCCTTCTGACACAAGCCTTTGAATTCGTTGATTTGAAATATGACCCAAACGTCTGTGCCATAACATTGATGAATTCTCATTCGTTACTTTTCGCTTAATGCCATAATTACTTGAATGCAAGGTTTCATTTCCATTAGTGGCCTTTATGTTCAATTTTTATAATTTGTCTATTAGACTACCTGTACCAATAACGTTTGAATTTAAATAAAGACTAACCATTCCATTTCTAAATGAACAACAGTATCCAAATTTGTCCAGACATGGAATAGAAAATAAATTCCGTCTAAACGACGAAACTATAAAAGTCTCTTCCAAATCCAAAGTACATTCAGAGTCTAACTGTAATCTCAAAATACCAATAGCCTTGACTGCAGCCTTGTTGCTATTTCTCACATAGATGTATCTTTCACCATCAGTTGGCATTCGACTCCTTAGGCAACTCTGCATAGTGACATTTATGTGAGTAGTTGCACTCGTATCTATCCACCAAGTGTCAGTAGACACTACAACTAAATTAATTTTTGAACAAACAAAGTTGAGAAGTGTACCTTTTTTTCACGCCAAGCAGCGTATTTGGTACATGTCTTCTTCATATGACCAACCTTTTTGCAAAAGAAACAAGTGATCTCCTTATCTTATTTCTTCTGCACCTACTTTGATGTCCCAGAAACTGCAGTTTGTTTTCCTTTATTGTCCCTCTTTCTTTTCTTGTTGGTACCAAATCCCTGAGATGTGGAAGCCAAGTGAGCACTTTCTATCTTCTCTTGTTTCAATCTCTCTTCCTCTTGTACACATTGAGCAATAAGCTCATTCAAAGTCCATTTTTCCTTTTGTGTGATGTAATTGATTTTGAATGGACTAAATTGTGTAGGCAGAGAGATCAAGACAAAGCGCACGAGTATGTCTTCCGACAACTCTAACTTTAGTGCCTTGAGTTTAGTCACAAGATTAGACATTTCCATAATGTACTCTCTTATATTCTCTTTCCCTTTATACCGCACAGAGACAAACTTACTAAGAATAGTGTTTGTCTCAACCTTTTCGTTTGCAGCAAATCGGTTTGCTATCTGGTCCAAGAATGCCTTGGCTCCAGTTTCCTTAGGTATTGCACCCCTTATAGCTTCTGGAATTGAGTGCTTCATTATCATTAGACTCATGCGATTGGATCGCTCCCATTTTTCCATAGTAGACCTTTGCTCAGCAGTGCTGGCACTAGTAAGATCTGAAGGGCGATCCTCTCTTAATGCATAGTCTAAATCCATGTACTCGAGTACAATTATAACGTGCTCCTTCCATTTCTTGAAGTTTGTGTCATTAAGCACAGGAATGTTATTGACATTTGCAGATATAGAAGATGTTGAATTCATAATAATAAAGCTCACAATCAGTCATATAATCATCACACATACATGAATAAAGAAAAATTTAACATATATATGTATATGCATGTGGACATATAACAAAATACCTAACACAAACATCAATATTCAGTCTTTGGACAAAATATCAACTTGTAATTGACATCATTTTCAATATTAATTCATAAATATTGACAATAAAACCAAAAACAATATGTCTGTCTTTGGACTAACATATTGAATACATGATAAACTTTATATGTCACATATTTATGATTACTTTATTTATTATTATTTTAAAATAATCTTCCTTTGGGTTGATTATTTTAAATAATAATAATAACATGTTTAGATATTATAAAATAAAAATAAACAAATTATATAATATAAGTTACTTTGGTAATCAATATACATAATTTATTTATTTTAAAATATTAAATACAAACATAACAAGAAATAATAAATTCCCAAAAAGAATACAGAAATTCATCAGAATCATAATTTTTATAGTATGGAATCATTAACAAATATTATTGTTCTATAGCTCAGTTGGTTGAGCACAAAACTTTCAGCCTTGTGGTCATGGGTTTGAGCTTCCTTAGTGGACGTTTTTTTTTATGCCTTTTCTTTAGGCACCCTTTTTTATTCCTTAGTGGCCTCATGAGTCTTAGGCCCATCATTTAAGGCCCATGATGGTGTTGGGCTCTACACATAGGTGGCCCATACTCTTGATCAAATAGAAATCGTATATATATGGATAGCTAAATCCCGACAATGTTTAATATAATGTAGGTTCATATTTATTCTATCAAAATATACTTCAAATTAAACAAAACTTAATACAAATAAAATATTTTTAAAATAATTTAAAACTTCAAAAATAACATAATTATCACTCAAATTTATGGATTTAAAATGATTTTATTATTTTTCTTTTACAGGAATGGACTTTGAATCAAACAAGATCTTTATAATTATGATTTTATTATAATATTACTATTCATATAATATATTTTTATAAAGATATTAATATTCAAAATAAACAAATTATTTTTAAAAACAATTTATAAAAAAAAAGTGTTTACAAAAATAAATTATGGTTGTTGTTTTTTTTTGGAATTTAAACACGAGTATTAAAAATATGATTAATATTATATTTTAGAAAAAAAAAAAGTATCTAAACAAAGTGAAACAACTCAACTCAATTTGACTCAATTTGATATGGAAAAAACAATTTCCTTAAATAAATTGAACTAGTCAGAGCAAATGACGGTAAACATTTGGAACAAAAAGATAAACATATTTAATGATAATATGATTCTGGGAGAAGGCAAATATTGCTGAGAGACATCAGAGCAATAGGCAAATATTGCTGAGCCATCAGACCAATTTATTTTCAGGACGGTGAAGAGATTGGGCATAAATATTAAGAGTTAATAAAGTTTACTTAATATTGTGTTAATTAAGTTAACCCGGATTTTTCTCAATAGTACGGTAATTTAAAAAAGTTATGCTTAAATTACTGTAGTATAAGAAGTTATTACAAATATACGGTAGTTTTTGCCACCTAGGAAAGAGGATTTGCCACTTAGGAGAGAGGAGAGAGGAGAGAGGTTCAGCGGATAATTTTTTTTTTTAAACCAAAATCATCTTTTCAAATTTCGTCAAAGGGAAATCGTTTCTTGAATAGACGAGTTCCATGAAAAAAAAAATAGTATTTAAAAAAATTCCCCATTTACAAGGGAACTCGTCTCTTGAAGAGACGAGTTCCATGAAAAAAAATATATATAAAAAAAAAAAAAAAATTCCTCAAGGTATATATTTTTAAAAAAATTCCTTAAAAAAAAAATAAAAAAAATTCCACAAGGGAAATTCAAGAGACGAGTTTCCCATGGGAAATTTTTTTTTTTAATTCCCAATTAAAAAAAAAAAACAAAAAAACAATTCCACAAGGGGAACTCGTCTCTTGAAGAGACGAGTTCCCCAGGGGAAATTTTTTTTTTTTTTTAATATTTTTTTAAAAAATTCCTAAATTAAAAAAAAAAAAAAAAAAAAAAACCAATTCCACAAGGGGAACTCGTCTCTTCAAGAGACGAGTTTCCCATGGGAATTTTTTTTTTTTAAATATATATATATTTTTTAAATTCCCAAATTAAAAAAAAAAAAAAAAAAAAAAAAAAAAAAAACAATTCCTCAAGGGAACTCGTCTCTTCAATAGACGAGTTCCCATGGAAAAAAAATATATATATTTTTTAAAAAAGTTCCCAAATTAAAAAAAAAAAAAAAAAAAAAAAAAAAAAAATTCCTCAAGGGAACTCGTCTCTTCAAGAGACGAGTTCCATGAAAAATAAAAATATATATATATTTTAAAAAATTCCCAATATATATAAAAAAAAAAAAAATTTCCCATGGGAACTCGTCTCTTCAAGAGACGAGTTCCCTTGAAGAATTGTTTTTGTTTTTTTTTTTTTCCCATGGGAACTCGTCTCTTGAAGAGACGAGTTCCCTTGTGGAATTGTTTTTTATTTATTTATTTAATTTGAGAAGTTTTTTATAAAAAAAAAAAAGAAAAATTTCCCATGGGAACTCTTGAAGAGACGAGTTCCCTTGAAGAATTTTTTTTTTTTTTAATTTTAATTTGGGTATTTAAAAAAAAAAAATAAATTTCCCATGGGAACTCGTCTCTTGAGGAATTGTTTTTTTTTTTTTTAATGGGAACTCAGTCTCTTGAAGAGTCAAGAGGCGAGTTCCCTTGTGGAATTGGTTTTTTTTTTTTTTTTTTTTTTTTTTTTTTTTTTTTTTAATTTGGGAATTTTTTATAAAAAAAATATTAAAAAAAAAAATTTTCCCATGGGAAGAGACGAGTTCCCTTGAAGAATTGTTTTTTTTTTTTTTTTTTTTTTTTTTTTTTTTTTTTTTTTTTAATTTGGGTATTTTTTTAAAAAAAAATTTAAAAATTTTTTTTTTTTCCCATGGGAACTTGTCTCTTCAAGAGATCCCTTGAGGAATTGTTTTTTTTTTTTTTTTTTTTTAAATTTGGGTATTTTTTTTCCCATGGAAACTTGTCTCTTGAAGAGACGAGTTCCCTTGTAGAATTGTTTTTTTTTTTTTTTTTTTTTTTTTTTAAATTTGGGAATTTTTTATAAAAAAAAATAAATTTTTTTTCCCATGGAACTCGTCTCTTGAAGAATTTTTTTTTTTAAAAAAAAAATTTGGGAACTTTTTTATAAAAAAGAATATTTAAAAAAAAAATTTCCCATGGGAACTCGTCTCTTGAAGAGACGAGTTCCCTAGAGGAATTGTTGTTTTTTTTTTTTTAAATAATAATTTGGGATTTTTTAAAAAAAAATATATTTTTTTTTCAAGGAACTTGTCTCTTCAAGAGACGAGTTCCCTTGTAAATGGGGAATTTTTTTAAATACTATTTTTTTTTTCATGGAACTCGTCTTTTGAAAAGACGATTTCCCTTTGACTTTTGAAATTTGAAAAGATGATTTTGGTTTTAAAAAAAAAATTATCCGCTGAACCTCTCTCCTCTCTCCTCTCTCCTAAGTGGCAAATCCTCTTTCCTAGTTTGCAAAAACTACCGTATATTTGTAATAACTTCTTCTACTACAGTAATTTAAGCATAACTTTTTTAAATTACCGTACTATTGAGAAAAATTCAAGTTAACCCATGGCTTTTACTTTCGTTTCATTGTTTTTTTATGGTTTCCTCTAATGTCTCTATTGAATTAGTCTACCTTGCAACTTTGCATTTATATTTGGTGGATTATTATCTTAAGTAAATATAAATTGACAATAAAAATGACAAAATCGTGAGTACTTGTCATAAAGAAATTGTGGGAAGGTATTACATTTTTAAGTAAATTGGAGAGTATAAAAAAAAGGGAAATATATATCTATATGTAGGCAAATAAACAAAATGCAATAAAAGGCACCATCAGAACAGATGGAGTCAAAAAACCATATAATAAAAACGTATTATTTATATTAAAAGTAAAAACGAATTAGACATTGATTAATTAAATTTAAATAAAATTGCATTAAAAAATAAGGATTTGATAATACACATTCCAAAACCTAAGTCACATTGATAGGGTTGATGATATTGTATGATTCGAACAACCATTAAATATGATTTATCGATGTATTTTTTATTTTTAAAAATAGACAATAGTAAAAACTTATACATAAAATAATGAATCTTTTATATAAAATATATAGGTTTATATAAATCTAAGTGAAATTCTACGTTTGGTTGATAGGAGGAGACAAGAAATAGTATAAGATATTTATATTTTAAGATATCATATTTCATTATAATGAATATGTATATCTTAAAATACCATTTTCAAAATATTATATGCTTAACGATATGTTATGTTAGGTTTATATTTAATTTTTAAAATAAAAAAATGTTATTGTTTTTTTAAAATTTAAAAGTTATTTAAAATAAGAATTGTATTAAATTCTAATATTTGCTATGAAAAATATGAAATTTATATGTGATGTTTAGAAATTGTTCAATTATTTAAAATTTAGTAAATATTTATTTATTTATAAAAATGATTCATTCAAAGTCATCTCAATGTTGGATTGGATGGGATTGGGTCAACCCACCAAGGTTTCACCCCAATAGATCATTGGAATAAAAGAAAAATTATACATTTTTTATTTATTTATGGCGCCTTAATCCATGCTTTATGACCACAAAACCCTTGAAGAAAATTGCCAGGCGCCAGCAGACAGATCTACGTCCAAAGCCTGAAGAGATTATTAGTGAGGAATAGGCATCATTTGATCTCCAGGACTACATACATGTATAGTCCCTTAACAGAAACAGTATGTTTGGTTGCGGCACCATAAATTAAGCTTGGAGCTTGTGAGGGTTGAGGACAGTTTCAGGGTCACCTGTAGCGGCTGTGTAGGTGCCAAAAAAGTCAACGTATGTAAAGGCCTTGTAGAGTGGGGTTGCTTAAATTGACCAGAGCTTCTGCGGGGTGGATGACACAGTCAGGAGAAGGATTTATGAAGGTGGCAGCAGTCGTCCGTGCTTCTCTTGGAATTGTCATCACCCGGTGCTCAGCGCCTCTCAGCTTCCCATTACTGATAATCTACACCCAAATTTAACTCAGTTTGTAATGCTAAACTACATCAAGCATCATGAAATATATGCAAGAGACGGGAGATTAGACCTGTAACTGGTAGCCAATGTTAACAACAAAAGCGTGTGGAAGAGGCTCGACACCCAGCCATTGCCCAATGCCCATCTTTATAGACTTGAAGCCCACCCACATTCCCTTGAAGCACAACGGTTTTGAGGTTAGGGTCACAGTGTTTAGGTAATCCCAGGGTCAAGCTTGGATCTGGGCACCGCGAATAATGATTCACTGACAGCATCTGGCCTTTGCTAAGTTCATCTCCAAAATAGCCCTGTTCCAGTCCTAGTCCTTCACATATCAGATCCAAAATCTTCAAGCTCAACTTCCTTAGTTCAACTGAATAAGCCCCAACAATTTCTCTGCAGTTTGAAGGGCAATCATGGATCATGGTTTAGTTCTAAGCACAATTACATTGATGGCAGTATTGGGGTGGGTTGCTAACTTTACCGATATCTAGTAGGCTTTTCAGGCCAAATCTGCACTTGGTCTTGTAGAGGATGACAAGGGTGTCTTAGAATATCGCTCCAAAAGTGCACCTCTTCAGTCTCATAGGTGAAATTGCTTGTGTAGAGCCTGCAACTTTTGTTGAGGTCAGTGGAGTAAAGGCTTGCCTTGTCCTCAGCTGGCAGGTTGAAGAACTCCTTGAATATGCTCATGCTCTCATCTATTAGATTATCTGAAACCCCATGGTTGATCACCTGTTTACAGTATTTGAATAAAACCATTACCATTCTTTCATAGCATATATATCATTTTCTTGAACAAAAATTATACATAATAGACACTTAAACAAAAAAGTTAACCGTTAAAGAATATTAGATATGTGAATCTGAAAGAATCCACATTCCTGGCTAGCTTCCAAAATTTTCTGAATTGTTTCAGCTCGATCAGAGCTCTCTGCTTTCCCAAGATCAATCAGAGCAATACTTTTGCAAGGAGGAACAATGAGCTTCCCAGGTCTTTGTCTTGGTGGAAAAACATAATTTTCAGGCAAGGATTGAGCATTAGTAGACCAGCTTGAAACAAGTGCTTCCATCTTCTCAATGCCAATCTTTTAAGGAATACACTGGTATGGATCATGGACAACACAGATTTATAAGTGCTTCCAGTTCTGCAGAAAAATATTGTATATTCCATTTCACAACTTTATGCTTCACTATTTTCTTCTGATACTAGAGAAAAATGAAATTATATACCCTTTCCAAACCTTATACTTTTACTAGGTCCTCGAGCTAGATATTAACAGAAGAAAAATAAAGTCTATATTCCCTTTCAAAATCTTTGACTTCTACCAAGTCCTCCAGCTAAATATTAACAGAAAAGAACAACCAAGGAATTTGAATTTATGTGTTAACTAACATTGAGAATCATTCATGGCCTGGAAACGCTAGAAACGAAAAGACATTTAGAGCAACAGACAGTTAAGGACTAGGATGCAGCTTCAGAAAGTTAGGCACAAACAGAACTCATATTTATCTGCTTTCCCTGATCTTCAATTCAGATACTGATTATCAAGTCAGTCTCTCCATAGGAGCTGCCCCATTTCCAGCAAATGAAAACTGAGGGAGAGAGCTGAGATGAATATCCTTTGGAGGTGGCTTAAATTAATGACAAGCTAATGACAATTGAAGAGGTTTAGGCAGCTATAGTGAAGCATAAAGTGTGGTTATTATCATGTGAAACAAGATGTTTAAGTCATCTACATAATGCTAAAACAGAGGAATGGTGGGCTCCTGTCTTACTACACTGGCATAGTGCAAGGGAAACTGCTTCTTCAGTCTCTCCATTTTCATTAATTACTCAATTAGGAAACAAATTTTCAGTCTTGAAAGAGATCATCTCCATAATGGGAATTACACAAGTCAGATTGGGCTTTTTGTCCAACTTTAACTTCATCTCCATAACTCTGCTGCATCTTCACACAGTCACATGTGTCTCTCAAAAGTTTCCTTCTCACTCAGTGCAAGCCCTTTCTTTAATGCTTTGACTTTCTAGTACTTAGGACAATATGGCACACCACTTGGGGTTTTCTTATAAACTCTCTTTCTCATGATCTCTATTTCTCAAGACAATATGGTATCCCACTTGGGGGTTCTCTTATAATCTCTCTCTCTCTCTCTCTCTCTCTCTCCTCTTCAAGACCTTATCAGTCAAAATCATGTATATCTTCTGCATCACTACTTCAAAATACTCATTTTCCTCATAAGTTTCTCCAGACCCAGCTCTTATGGATCGATTCCACATGCATTTTTCCAACCATGGATCCGAAGCTCTTGTTTACATCAAAACCCATGAAAACCCAATCTATCAACCCTCCTCCCCTGCTTCAGACACTGCTTTCCCTATCTTAGCCATTGCTGTGCTAAGCATTATGGCCACGGCTTTCTTACTAGTTAGTTACTACATCTTCGTGATCAAGTGCTGCTTGAGCTGGCACCATATTGAACTGCTCAGACGGTTTTCTACCTCTCAATCTCGACAGCAGGAAGATCCACTGATGGACTATTCACCTACGTTTCTGAATCGTGGGCTGGATGAATCCTTGATTCACCAAATCCCAACTTTTCTGTTCAGAAGAGGACAGAGTGAAGAGGGAAGCTTCCATGGATGTGTGGTCTGTTTGAACGAGTTTCAAGAACATGATATGATAAGAGTTCTTCCCAACTGCAGCCATGCATTCCACTTGGATTGCATTGATATATGGCTACAAAGCAATGCTAATTGTCCCTTATGTAGATCAAGCATTTCAGGAACAACCCGGTACAGAAATGATCCGATCATTGCCCCAAGCTCTTCACCCCAAGATCCACGGCCATTCAGTGAGGCTCTCATGGGCGGTGATGATGATTTTGTGGTCATAGAATTGGGGGGAGGAGACGACAGAGGCGTCATACTACCACCAAGACAACAAGAAAGAGCTGATTCAAGAGAACTGTTGGTGCAATCTAGAGGCCCCTCCCCAACAAAGTTGCAGCAGAAGCTAGAGAACAAAAAATCAAGAAAGTTTCATTATGTTTCAAGTATGGGAGATGAGTGCATTGATGTAAGAGAAAAAGATGATCAGTTCTCAATCCAACCCATCAGGAGATCTTTCTCAATGGACTCTGCGGCAGATCCCCAGCTTTATATGACCGTTCAGGAAATCATAAGGAATAAAAATAGGCCTCTCAGTGAGGTTAGTACTAGTCAAGAATGTGATAGCAGAGTCAGAAGGTCATTCTTTTCCTTTGGACATGGCCGAGGATCCAGAAATGCAGTTCTTCCTATTGAATTCTTAGTATAGAGTTTGAGGTTTCTTTCCCCCCCACCTTTTTTTTTTTTTTTTTAATTTGTTAATTGTTTTTTTCCCTGTTTGATATCTGGTTTTGAGTTGGAGAAGATGGAATAGTTTCATAAAGAGAATTTTATGAGTGTAAAGTAATTGTGGATGATATCATAGATAGTGTGATAAGGGTGGTTAGTAGAATTGAGTTCTTGCTGAAATGTAGGCATGGAAATGAGAATCATTGCTTAACCCACTAGTGCTGGAAAAGACTCTTTATTCTGGTTTGAGTTTCTTCCTCTTCATGAATGAAAATGATTGTGCTTTCTTATTCTCCCTTTATGTGTAGAATGCCAGAGAGAGGAGTGAAATGGAAGCAAAGGTTAGAGGGACCCCATCTTTCCAAACAATCGAGTGACCATAGTGAAAGCATCAGAGAGAAGTCTCTTTTGGAGCCATCACCATCATTCTTGTCTTTGGTGCAATTATTTTGGCGTAGATGAAGACCCAAATACATGATTCTGGTTTGCCATTTTCATTGTTTCTTGCCAGAAATAACCAGCTTTGTTCCTTCACTTTAGGATTCTGTATCCAAAACTTTGAGAAACAGAGAAAGGGTCTACTAAGGCTCTTGTGAAGTGTTTTTTTTTTTTTTTAAATAATTTTGAAAAACAGTTTTTAAAAAATAATTTTAATGTTTTAAAAAACAAAAGTTTGTTTCAAAACCTAAAATGCTTTTATTCTATTTTCCATATTTTAAACATGTTTTAAAATACTTTTATATATAATGTTTCATTTTTAATTATTCTTTATATTTGTATAATTACTTTTTAAAACAATTAAAAAAAAATTGAAAATATCTTATGTATTTTTTTTGTTTTTTTTTTTATTTAAAAAAAACAGAAAACTATTTTATAAAACAGTTACAAATAAACCCTAAATTTCACATAACAAGAATCATGTATAATTAAAGACCTAGAGCCCATTTGGGGAGATTGAGCCCTTGAGGAGGAAAAATCTCATACTAATGCGTCTGGAATGATTTCAAGTTTTGTTTCCAGCAGCTCCTTCAACAGTGTTTACATATCAGCATCAAAACTTGCAAGGTTTTTACTGACCTGAAAATATAAGAGGAACCTCTTTTTTTTTTTCTTTTTTTGGTGGTGGATGAGGACAGAGCATCCTGGCTCATATACCTTCATATAAGCTGAAGACAGGGTGTACAAGGACAGAAAATAACCATTAGATGATCCTATCAAAAAAAATAACCATTAGATGAAGCATACCAGAAGGTGGGAAAAAAAAGGCAATATGATATCAAACAGAGCCCACCTCAGGATTTGATTCAGGTCAATGGAGCATCATAAAAAATTCCAAGTGAAATATGGTCTTCATTTCATTATAACAAAATAAAATTCCCACACTCTTAGGTTATGTTTGGTTCCGAAAAATACTAAGGAAAGAAAAAAAATGCAAAGGAAAATGATTTTTTCATGTTTGGTTGTCCTACGAAAAATAAAAAAAAATCAAATATAATTAAAACTAATTAAAAACTTATGTATTTTAAAATTATTTAATCTTTATATTAATAAATTAAAATAAATAAAATGAGTTTGAAGTAAAAAATAAAAATAACTTATCAACTTTTAATCCATTTTTTATTTTCTTTCACTTTTTCTTTCTTTCTATTTTTCCTTTGTATTTTCTTTCCTTTGCATTTTCCTTCAAATTTTCTGAGAACCAAACATAGCCGGTTCTTGTAAATTACTCAAAATATCAATCCCCCAAGTACAGTTTAAATTAGGTTGTCATATGGTTGGAATGCCACAAAATTGTTTCTCTGATAAACTGAGCAAACAGCAAGAGTGTAGGATAAGGTGAGTCTGATGAGGATGAAAACAAGTCAACACCTGGTAAAGAAGTTGTTTAGGTTTCCCCAAAATGGATATCAAAGAATAGCAAAATTTATGGGTATCTGCTTAGGCACCTTCATGGATGCTAAGCCAGTAGCTACATTATTATATGTATTACAAAGATACCAAAATAACCAAACCGATAATCTATGCCGTAGCCAGGAGAAAACTCAATTTTGCATCAATGTGCTTCACTATGCAGTAGGTCAGTTCATAAAAAGAGTATGCTAAATTACATTCGATCGCTTTTCATCAACTGGAACATCAGATGGCAAATTTCTGGTTGGGGCAGACCCAGTAGAGTGGGGCAAAGGCAAGGCCTTTGTAATAAGCTCATTTGAGGTTGCACCACGAGCTTTCTTCTTTAGTTCTGTGAGAATCCTTTGGGCTTCTCTGAGTTCTTCATAACCACTCGGCCCATGGCCTTCCCACGCATCAATCACTCGCTGCTGGAACTCAATTGCAAGCACATAGCTATACAATGAAAACAATAAAATTTCAGGTTACACATTTCTACCCACAACAGCAAAAACCCATGTCGACATTCTTTTATCACAGATTTTATTTGGTTTAAATGATTGAATGGTGACTACCCACATAAAGAACTAAGATGCACCCACACAGCTCAGCATGTGGCTTCATTTAAGTACTTCAGATATATAATTCTAGTTCAAGTTCTCTGCCCAGATTAACATTAAGTTGGAGAATTTCCTCGAGCAACCATTTTTAGGCTCTGTCTAGGAATGCTGATCTACTTAGCAACACAATATTCCAAATCTTGTTGCAAGGATAAAAGGCAGGATTTGGAAAGGTAATGAATAAAAATACAAGAAAGAAGCAGAGTTGAGCAACTGGTTGAAGCAGAAACCCACAAAGAAAGCAATTCCATGATGTATAAACAACTTGGCCCAAATAAATTATTCCAAAATCCTCTTAAACATGAAGTGATGAATGTCAATCATAAGAAAGACCATTTTATCTCATGAGTAGCTAGAATCTCAAAACCAACCAACACACCTCTAGGACCACCCCCATACATTTGTGAACACAAGCCAAATTAAAAACGACTTAGTTATTCAATTAGAAGTAAAGTTTCCCACCTTATGGGGGGAACTCAGCAAGATGGAAAGGTTAATGGTCACTGCAGAGGCTTTACACCCTTATAGATTAGGCCCTATGGGTGAACATAGAATGTGGTGGTTCTGAACAGTCAGCCATCTAAGTTCACTCCTAGTGAATCATTCTACCTGTAAATATTTAACACCAGAAAATCCTGGTGAGACCCACTCGAGATTTCCAACTCCATCCAAAGTGGCTTTCTACAGCTAGGAAGCTAGGATCAATGAGATCCTGCTAATCGACAATTTAATCTAAGAGCTGCCATTATAAGCAACTCCAAGAAAGACTATTTAACAAACCAGCAGTCAGCAAGGCAAGAAGTTTCAATACATACAAAATACAACATAACAAAGAAGTCCCAAAAGGAAGGTCAGGAGAAGCCATGTTATCGCCTATTGCCTAACATGAGCTTGGTTTTTGAGGATCCGATATTTTTCCTGCACCAATTTTCCCTAAATTGCAAAGTAAGGAAAATCCATGAAAATCCATACTCAAAACCATGTCACTGAGGAAACAATTGGGTCAGGATCAAGTGGAAACTAAACTAACAATGTAAGGGCAAAGTAGATAAAATCCTGTTCAATTCAAATCTTCAAAAGAACTGGTCATCATAGGTAATTATTTGTTATTTACTTCTACAAGCAGCTTCATAAAATTGGCTATTCAAGAATTCCATTCTATTCAAGATTTCCTTTCTCTAACATGGAATGCCTCATGATCATTCCTAAGATTAGCCCTTCATGTGGATGTACAAGGAGCAAGAATCTTATAGCAACCAGCCACAAGCCATGGGAAGAACATGGAAAATAAGTGCAAATTATGTAACATTCCTGAGGAAGATACTGCATAAAATATGGAAATAAGAACACTAGTCAGACATGGTCCTGGTCCTTCCAATTTCTCAGCATAGTATAAATGCATCAAGAAACTAAAGGGCCTCATCAGTCATCTGTTGTGAAAGTCCTTTGGTGACAGACAGTGACATTTATCCAAAGGTGGGGAGAACAAGAAGATCTCTTGGCACAAATTCAAATTTTTGACTGTGAACTCAGCACCTGCTAAGAACCGACCATTCTCACCAACAAAATAATATCTAGCTAAAAAACTTGTAAATGTAACAAAAAATCAACTTTCATTTTATTTCCATTTTGATGAGAAACTTCTCTTGTATTATCTTTTGTTTTTTATGGAACAATGCCTAAGATCCTCATCTACTTTCTCTTTTAAGGAAAACAAAGAAATATATTAAAAACACCTAGCAAATGGGCACACAGAAGTACATAAGATGTATATAGGGACACCAAAAGGCAAAGAACAAGAAGAGAGAAGCAAAAAATACTCCTTCCCCTTACTTGTAACCTTACCAATCAACAAAATCTACCATAGACATGGACACCTCCTCTAAACCCCCTTTAAACCACTTCGAAATATTTACTCATAAAAAGGGTTTTAAGTTCTTGATCTAAAGGCTCTACATTGTTAAAAGACCTTCAATTTCTCTCTTTCCAAATAATCCAAAATAAACGCAAAGAAGCAACTTTCCATGCTTTCTTCCGCTACTTACTAACGAAGGATCTATGCCAACTTAAAAGGGTTGTTTTTACCGAAGAATTTAGCATCTATACCACATTCCAAACAAGAAGAAGACCAGCTTCCATAGGATTTTTGCTCCAGCAAAATGAAGGAGGATGTGCTCCATAGATTCATCCTCATCTTTGCACATAAAACATATACTCACCAAAGTCCATCCTCTCCTGTTTAACCAATCCATTGTCAAAATTCCTTTCCAACCTACTTCCCAAGCGAAAAAGCTCACTTTTGTTGGAACCCATTGATTCCAAATAACATCCACCAAAAAGGCTTTGATCTCTTATGCTCCAACTAAGAATAATAGAATTAATTAAAAATTTTGCTGCTCATTAAACTATCCAATCCATCCCATCTTCATCATCCCTCTTTATTGATTTCCATTTTCATTGCAATCTCAAAAGAAACACTTCAACACCATCTAACTCCCAATTATAGAGTTCTCTTGAGAAGCAAGGAATACAATGCTAGTCCCCTTCCTTGTCAACGTGCTCCCATGCATTTGCTACCCAAGCATTGTTTAAGATATAGCATACAATGAAGGGAAAGAAACAATCAAAGATGAATCGCCACACCATGTAGTTGCTCACAATAAAATAAATTTTACTTTTGAAATCTCAATGTCTTTAATTTACTGCCTTCTACAATCCTTCATCATTCCCTTTCCTTGCCTTAAGAGAACATCATCCCTCCTTCTTCCCCAAGTTTCCCAATGATAACCTGCTTCCATAAAAGGTCCCTCTCCAATGCAAACCTCTAATACCACTTTCCAAGAAGAGCCTTATGGAAAAAGAACAGATTTGTAGGAAGCTCCCAAAAGGAGACCTAGATAAGTAGAAAGGAGCACCCCTACTCTATCTGCTAATGCAACTACCAATTCCTCTTCAATAGTAACACCCGCTAGTGGAATTAAATCACTCTTTTCCAGTTTAATTCTCAACCCATAAATTGCCTCAAACCATATTAAAATTCAACTAAGATGAACATTTGATCTTTGCATGTCTCACAAAAAATGGGAGTATCTTAGCAAACAATAGGTGAGATACTTCCACCACCACATTGCCCCTACTTCCCACCTTAAAACTCGAGAAGAAAGCCTCCTCCCAAGCTTTCTTTAAAAGATAATTGAGAGCCACCATAACGAATAAATAGGGGAAAAAATGGCCCCTTGGCCCCAACGTCCTTGACCTTTGAAAGAAGTTGATATGAGCACCAATAATGAGTATTGAGAACCTAACCATAGAGATATACCACTTAATCCATCCAATCCACATTCAAAACCTATTTTCTCCATGACTACATGTAGGAATCCCTAGTCTAAATGATTATAAGCCTTCTCAATGTCCTTGTTTTGCCTTTTGGTACACATTGTATACATCGTGTGTACATTGTTGGCTCTTTTTAAGGCACTATTAATATATTCTCTTTTATTGCCTTAAAAATAAATAAATAAATAAATAAAGCCCTCTTAGTGAAGTTTGCATAAAACACTGTTAGAAGATATTTTCAATCTAGAAATTATTTGCAATAAGAACAGTGTCTAAAATTTGTCTACACTCAACGAAGATGTTTTGAGAGTCGGAGACCACTCTACCCATCACTTTATTGAGTCTATCAGCTAACACCCTTGTTAATAATTAGTACAAGCCCCCCACCAAGCGAATAAGCCTAAAATCCTTCAAATTTTTTGTTCCACCTTTTTTAGAAATTAAGACCAAGAAAGTGGTGTTTAAACCTCTTTCAAAGAGACTTTGCTCATAGACCTCTAAAATTTTGAATTTTGTTTCTCATAAGTAGTGATTTTGAATTGTGAGAGGGTAAATGCTATGAGTACATAAGCACAACGTAATCAAGTTAATGATGTGTGTGCATGAGCTTTATGTTGGCCTACCTCTTACCACAAGACATCTTGCACTTGGGACTGTCTATGTGAATTTTTAGAAGTTAAAACACTAACAAATATTTAATCATTCAAAACCTTTTTCGTTTTACTTTTGATGATAAGTTGACCACTCATGTTAAGGAAATACCACATTGACAGGAATGAATTATAACCCAGTATATCCTAGAACATAGATGTCCAATAAGATGAATAAATTCCAGAACTATCCCGAATTATTCCAGTGTTTCTTCACTTCAACCACCATGTTATACAGATATGTATCGCACATCCAAGTCGAAAACTGTTTCAGATGCAATGAAACAGAAAGACAAGTTCAGCGAGAAAGCAACCTAGGACTTTTTTCAATACTAGACCATTAGTTACAGGAAAAGACATAGTGACTAAAGAAGTATAAACAAATATGAAATAAAAGGTACATATTTCATTCCAAGGTGAGTTATATTCCCTAGAGGTAGCCTTAGGGTAGGAATCAACTATAATCAACATAAAAACATCACATTAATAAATAGACAGACACATTTATAGAACTAACATAATTTCAACAATTGTAAGATAATGAACTAGCATCATAAACCGAAAATGAAAAAAGAACTGTGGCAAATCATCCATACCTTCCCATGGCACCATATGCTTTTGAAAGGTTCTGGCATGCCTCAATTGAATCCGCATGATGAGGGCCAAGTGAGACATCCATAATGTCCTTTGCAACTGCAAACATCTGTGCAGCTGACTGAGGTCTATCAAGTTCTAAATATGCTGCCCCCAAATTGTTGTAAATGTACCCCACCCCAAAGTGCTTTGAACCAAAGCTCTCTTTCAACCTTTCTGCAGCACTCTCCAAGTAGGGAATGGCCTGCGCCACCTTACCTGTCAATAGAAGCAACCATCCTATTCTTGCAGAAACACTTCCTTCTGAGTGCTGTTCTTGCGGGAGCTTCTCAAGCATGGCCAGAGTTCTCTTCAACAATGAAATTGCAGTTTCAAATTCATTCATAGTCTCATACTGCATTGATATCTCCATGTACGCCTCAGCAACTTCAACAGGAGACACCATTTCTCTCTTATCAAGAACTCCACAGGCAATCTCTAAGCACCTCTTTGAGTCTGCAAACTTCTCCTGATTACACAAGGCTTTTGCCATACAAATAAAAACCAGTGCTCGATTCTCACTCTCTTTATCAGTCCGCTGAACAACACCCTTCAAAGTATTTATGGCTTCATCAAACTTCCCCAATGCAATCTGCATATTTGCAGCATCAATCTCCGCACGTAGTAGTTCAGAACTAAGACCCCAATTCTTCAAAACCTTCTGTGATAACTCATTCTGTTCCAATGCCTTCTGGTGCTCTTCCAACCCAGTATAAACAACCCCAAGAAGTCGCCTATCATGTGCCACCTCTACTGAATTATGTCCCAATTGTTTCTTATGTATCTCCAACGCCTTCAAACAAAATGGCAGTGCTTCCTTAAAATTCAGAACTGCAGTGTGCGCTTCAGCCAAATTCCGATATGCTGCACCCAATTCCTTGCTATCTTTCTCCAAAGTCATTTCCTTTATTTCCAAACATTTGGTGAGATTCACAAGAGCTTCCTCTCTCCTCCCCACGGCAGTCTTCACATTTGCCAACTCAAGCTGGACGGCATGAAGCACCGGCCTAATATCATCAACACTACAAGAACCCTCCTCCTCTAACCTAGCCAATACCCTATTGGCTCTATTAAGGTACCCCAAACTGTCATTAAACCTTTTTAAGCTATAATTAGCAGAACCCATTAATTGTAACGCCATGGCAACAAGTAAAGAAGGTTTGTCATTTTTATCTAAAGCCTTTAAAGCTCTATTAGCAAAAACCAGAGTCTTTTCAGGGTCCTCACCTTCCTGGTCCATTTTGAGGCCAAGTTTCAAGGAAGCCAACCCAAGCTCTTTCTCATCAAAAGATGACTCCATTTCTTGAAATGCTTTTAGCATTGACTCAGTTGAGGTTGCAGACTCAAAAGTCTCCTCAAGCTGCGATCTTTCTTTGATTTTTCTCTGTCTTGAGGAGATTTGCGGGGGAGTTTCACTCTGGGTATTGAGATTTCGAGATGGGTTTGTCTGAAATGGGTCGGATTTGCCCTTTGAGAGTAGCAAACCACTGGTTTTTTTGCAGGGTCTGATGTGGTTGGATGACGACGATAATAATGATGAAACGTGATCATTGGTGGATATAGATGGAGAGAGTTCCGAGATGTAATTTCTGGAAAGAAGAGGAGTAAGGTTTCTGTAATAGGAGAGGTGTGATACAAGCTTCGACGAAGCTCGTCTCATGGCGGATTCCCTGAGTGGCCAAAACCCTTGAGAAACCCTTTGTCTCACTGGCCCCTCTGTTTCGGTGAGACTTGGGAGAGGTTGGGAGAACGGTGTCGTTTGATTCGGATTTTATCTTGGGCTCAATGTCGACCTAGGCCTGATCCAATCTTCATGGCCCAGTCCATCCCAATTTGTTTTCCTATCTACATTTGTTTACCCTAAAAAATAGCCTTAGTCCAATATGGCTTTCTATTATGGTCAAGTCCATTATAAATGGGGAAGTAGACTTGGAAATGGTTGTAATCAAAGAGGATTTATTTTACCAAGTGAAAAGTAAAGTTTTTGGGATTAGAGAGCTCTGAGAGTGTAATATTGTTTTATGTTCTTTATAATGATATTAATTTTTCCCTTTTCTCGTGGATGTTATTGGGCTAGGCCCTTAGTCCGCTCATAGAGGTTAAGGTTCTTTTAAGCCCATTTTGGCTTGCTCTTTTGGGTAGCAACTTTGGCCCATTGATGTGATGTAAAGGCAGGTCATGGGTGTATTGTTTAGAGAGAAAAGCTACTTGTATCCCCGTTGCTTATTGATAATGAAAGAAATTTTCTCCGCAAGTTCTTACCTCCTTCAGCGTAGTTTTTTCCATGTTACACCCCACAAGTATTCAACCATGCCATCCAATTAACAGGTGCCCTTCAACAATAATCCAAAAGCAATACAAGAAAACTTAATTGTGTATGGTTCAGCAGGCTATGTTCATTAAAGTGATGTAAAATAGCATGTATGTTCATAGTGTACGGTAGCACAATATGACCTGGAATTAGAACATATGGATATTAAGACTGCGTTCTTGCATGACGATCTTGAGGAGAAGATAGTTCTAATGGAAAAGTCGGAGAGTTTCTGATCAAAGGACTTGAAGATCATGTGTGTTTATTGATAAGAAATCATTGTATGGTCTGAAGCAGGTGCCAAGACAATGGTATAAAAGATATGATAGTTGCATGTATTTTCTCCTACCTACTGTTACATGTTGATGATGTGCTCTTGATCAACAAGGACATTGAGAAAATCAACGAGAGTAAGAACCTTAGTCCGGCTAAGAAAATCCTAAGAACCAGAGATTAAGAAAAAAGGACTTAGAAGGAAATTGTTTCTTTCTCAGAGGGATTGCACAATGACAATACTGGAAACTTTTGGAATGAGGGATTGTAAAGTTGTTCAGACTCCTATGGAAGCTCCCCTTAAGCCAGCAGTGCATCACTTGCAACTCGCCTCAACCAGATGAAGACAAAAGTTATATGGCTGCAGTGCCCATTCTCAAAATGCAGCGGGGAGTCTTATGTATACCATGGCTTGTACAAGACCTGACATGACATACTCAGTGAACTTAGTGAGCAGATATACGAGTAATTTAGGGAATATCCATGGGATTCGGTGAAATGTATGGTCAGATACCTCAAGGGAACAACAACTTCCCTTGGTTTTAGCATATGGAAATGATACATTTTCAGGTGGAGTAATTGAAGGTTATGTTGATCCTGGCTTCATAGGTGACCTCGATACGAAAGAGAAGGTCATTGACTGGTTTTGTTTTTATTGCTTGGGGCCAAGTAATTAGCTGGAAAGCCAACCACCTTCAATTGATTGTTGCTCTCTCAAACGATTGAAGCAGGGATTGCAGGCTGTGAAGGAGAGATTATGGCTGAAAGACATGTTAAATGAAGTAGGGAGTACAGCCCCCACTCTTGTTTACCATATAACAGACTTGAGCATAAGCTCCGATCTCCATTGAACTCAAGCATGGATACGTAAATCAAACCCAAAGACATTGATACTCGATAGTAAAAACAAATTAATACTATGTGAATTGGAATAAACATAGTGAATGTCAACAGATACTGAATGCCTGAAGGTGACTTTTTGGACTGTTGGCCACCTTCCAAATTGAGCTGAGGCCTGTTCCAAATCTAACCTCATAATGAATTATGTACACCAAAGAATACAGTGTTTCCTGTAACGATAACATAGATCAGAATCTTGGAAACCCATTCACATTCTAAATATCTGAATGCAATAACCTGGGAACAGACTAGAAGGAAACTGACTTGAATGAAATTGGATGAATCAAGAGCTCCAGGGTTCTGAATTCTCATGCATTGCATCATCAGGGGGCCTTCTATAAATATCATCAAAATGAAGTGTATAATCTCCTACATCAAAGTCCATGAAAGTGGTACGGGATAATAGCTTGTTGGGGTTCCTCCAGTCAAACAATTCCTCATCCGGTGACTTGTGAGAACTATACTGGTCTCCATGGTGATCTTCATCCAATGTCTTGTGAGAATTCCTCCAGTCTACTTGTTGTTCTTGGCCCAGCGAATTGTGAGAGTCCCTCCAGTCAAAGTGTTGTTCATGATCCAGTGACTTGTGAGGTTCCCTCCAGTCCAATTGTTGTTGTTCATGGTCTGGTGACTTGTGAGACTTCCTCCATTCCAAGTGTTGTTCATGGTCCAGTGATTTGTGAGACTTCCTCCAGTCTAAGTCTTGCCCTTGCCCCTCGAGACTTTTATCTGATAAATTATCATGATGGTTGTATGGGGTGTGCTGGTTGAAATCAGGAGGCTCAAGAAAACTTGCCTGGGGGTCTACACCACGTGGGCTACTTCTAGCCCACCAACGGCTCTTGGTAGGGTGGGACACATGACCCGAGTCATGATGCTGCAATACACTTTCCCGGAAGAAAGGTCCTGAGGTAGAAGCTTCCAGATGACTTTGTGACCGATCATCAAATTGGCGGTGCCAAAACTCTCCATCATATCTCACTTCCCTTTGATTGAAGTTGGAAGGCATCCAAAAATCTTTAGGATGTTCTTCAGCCACTTCATAAGGTACTCTAGGAATATCATTTGAGTTACCATTTTCTGCGTGAGGTCTGGAGGTATAATACCAATCAAGAAGATATGGATGACTCTTTTGATCTGCGTCGATCAGCCAGAGAGAACCTGACTGATATCCAATTCTAGGACTATTCTGCAGCATTTCTCTCAAGAATAAACCATTTCTGTCAATTTGGCCTCTCAAATTTGGGCTCCCTCGCCAGATTCTAGGAGGTGAAAATGCAGGTCTAGTCCCATGGCCTTGCAACTTTTCTTCCCTAAAAGTTCTAAGTGTTGACAGGAACTGCTTTCCCTGGGCATCTGGTTCCCATGAAGGGTAACTGCTTTGAAAGCTGCATGTGAAATAAGAAGATCCAATGTGAGAAGCAGTGCAAGAGATATACAGTTCAGATTTCCATGGAAACCATTTGTATCTAACAAATAGCTCAGATGTAGAAGCAACCTAGAAAAATACAAGAAGAATTAGAAGCATCTATAACCACTATTATGAGAACAATGCTTTTATAGAATGCAATTTCTAAATCATACCTCAAGAATGATTTCTCCATTTTACCCTGAGAACTCCTCTGAGATCGAGATGAATTATGTGGTGAACCATAATTGCTATTTCCATGGTTTTGGAAATCAAAGACGCTAAAACTGCCATGAGAGAAATTGGCATAATTAAATTTTTGATCTTTTTCAATGTGAAAACAGAATGAAACCAAATCATGTTTGCAGAAGAAAATTATCCACTTAATTATGCCAATACAGAGAATTTAAAAATAAAAATAGAAGAGATGGAAGAAAACTAAAACCTGCAAACATGACCAACACCTTCAACATGAACTGTGAAATCTTCAATGAACTGCAAAATGTCATCCACCCGCTGCAAAATTAACACAGGGTTTATCAGTTCAGAACAGAAATAGAAAGTACAGCGCAGAAAAAGATATCAGATACTTAGTCTATGAAATATGCTGAATAACCACCTTTGGAACAACAAATAAGAGCAAGCAAGGAGTAAGAAAAATTGATGCAATCTCCTCCAGTAACATCATTCCAGTATACTGCATCACGAAAATTCAAAAAACCATAAGCACAAGAAGTGATTGAACGATATTTATAAGGTATAGAGTGGAAAGAAATAAAGACAGAAAAAGGGAAGGGGAAAAACTGGTCCTGATTTTAGCCGAATTATCCAAAACATAATTCCTGATTTCATGAAAGACAGCTCATCAAAATACAAATCCTGACTAACCACAGCGCCCTAGGTAGGACAAAACCATCTCCAGAAGTGGTGGGCTCATGGATCAACGAGGACAAAACAAGGCAGCAGTTACTAAGAGTATGGTTCACCAATTTGCATACATAACCAAAACTACATTTTATTTTTAGCAATTCTAGGAAATCCCAATTCTAGAACTAAATTTCTGTGAAAAATAAGACTAATCAGTAACAAATTCAAACACAAATAAAAATACATAATCACTAATTAGACTGAGATCTAAGGTAATTACCAAAAAGAAAATGAATGTTCGGTACTGTGAACCCCAATTACTAAATACATGAAAAAGGATAAGAACTGTGGTAGCTCAATCAAAATTTACCAATTTTCTCAACAATGTCAGTTTAAAAAACACAAATCTAATTTCTTTGCAGATGTTGAAGAATGCTACTTCTCTGGACAACTTTGAGATCAACAGGGGCACCAACCACAGAAGGGGAAAGATCCAGGTTTCCCACTAGGCTACTCATGGCAATCCCAGTTTGGTAAAAGCATGAGGTAAAATCAACACCAACCCCCCTCCACCAAAAGAGAGAGAACAGTAAGAATCTATGCCAACAGGATTACCTGAAACAAGGTTTCAAATTCCATTCTGACCAACTCAGAATTCTCTTTTCCACGCCATCTTTTTGGCAAATAGTGTGAATGTTGGACCACCAAAGACATTGCCCCTTCTGGATCAAGGACCAGAAGCTCATCTGTTACAGCAGCCCGGCTAATAGCTGTTATAGTTCCAAAAACAGCAGCATACCAAAACAAGTTGCGACCAAATATCTGCATTTTACCATTAGAAATAAGGAAAAAGAATAATTACCTTATATGTTAATTAACATATTATGCATGTGGCTTAATATACACAATCTTAATGAAAATACATTACATGGCCTTCTAGCAGAGATTCCTCCAAAAATGCAATGAAAATCAAAACAGCAGCAAAACCCCCAAAGACAAAAGAGATGAACTTCGCAATAATGGATATAATAGGTGATGGAAATTGCTTTAGATAATCAGAAGCATGTACTACACTGCTGTTGATCCGATGCTTGAACAAATGGTCCACCTGAAGTACAGAAATGATAGGATATTAGTAGGATATGTGAATCATATATATACAGTGTAGGCATATAAAGAAGGAATATTCGAGTACTTGAAAACTTCTCTTAATAATGATAATTATCAGCTTGAAACCAGCTAACAAAGAAAAGAGGCCTAACATGGAGGGAAAACACAATTTTTAAACAAGAACTTGCTCTTGTTGTTTATCAATAATAATAATAATAATAATAATAATAATAAAGGGCTTGGGGATGAGTAAAATATTAAACAAGAACTTGCTATAACATGGGAATTAGCCTATATATTTTTGGATTATATGAATTTGCCTTTTACTACAAAAATTGAAATTTAATTGAATTGGGCAGGGATAGCCCTACCTTACCTAATAACCAAGCTAGATTCACCAATTTTTTGTATCACTATGATCCCATTTTTCCAGGTTTTGGGAGGGTGGACTGGTAATGGACCTAACCTTCAGCATTTTTTCCATGAAGTCACCACATGCCTGCATGCAAATTCAATGATACCTCTCACCCTTTTCTTCTCTTTTCTTAGGATAAAAGATGAAAAACGAATCAATTTAACTTTGAAATAAAAATATGAAGACATGTCTAGCTCAAAAATAAAGTAAATTCTTCTAAGATACATTTGCTAGGATTTTGTACCAAAGAGTACCAGAAAATTCCTTATCAAGAGTCTGTAAAATGTGTTCATTTAGGTCTCCATGAAATCACAGGTCCATCCAGTCTGAGCCTCTCAAAATTCAGAAAGCTTGTTTGAGTTTACACATTGAAAAATCAGCAACTATCATTCAGAGTAACCTTAAGATGGGTGACTTATAGACTTTACTTTACACATTGAAAAATCAGCAACTACCATTCAGAGTAACCTTAAGATGGGTGACTTACAGACCTTACTTTTTATTTTTGGAAAATCAAATGTGTTCTAGAAGATTTCTTAATTTAATCTTGAATTAGAAATAAATTTCAGTCAAAGTAGACCAGAAGCAAGCTCTTGGACCAATCCAAGCATTGCTAGGATCAATCCACAAAGTTAACATCTATTAGAACTGGATCAATCCAGGGTGCCTGATGTCATTTCTTTCCTTATTGGGTCCTTCAACTCACTTGAAGCAGATTTTTCATTGAAGTTTTTAACACACTCTGCATCCAAGCCCTTGAGAGTGCATGGAGACACCACACCCCAAATTCTCTTGGCTTTACACCAAATGGAGCTGCCAAAAAATATACATTTGAGTACATAGACTATACTTAATTACCCTCTGACAAAAGAGATGCTATTTAAAGGAGAAAGCAGAAGAGATAAGTGGAAGCTTCACAGACATTTTCTTTTATTTATTCAGAAATAATCCTATGGATCAGAATTAGTGTCAGAAGTGCTATGTCTGATTTCTAATTTTGCTAATTATTAAGCCTTATGACATCTTCAGAATTTAATAGGCATCTATTTTAGCAAATTAGGTTTAATGGGCCTTAGTAGTTTTGGGTTTGTTAAACAAAGGATTAATAATGAACATAAAGGGGAGAAAATTTTTGGTATGGGTTTGTTAAACAAAGCTTGAGAGTTGTTTATTTATGCTTCATGATTCTTGTTTTGCGGCTTCTTTTGCTTGGCTTCTGCAGATGGGCCCACCTCCTGGTCTCGGTTTTATTCATCACTAATAAAGGTTTCCCCAGTTTCCTATTAATAAACTATACATGTGCAGTTGGTAAGATGCACATAATAAAATTTTTAGTAGATCTAATTTTCTATATTTGGATAAGTTGTGGTAGATTGTAATTCACTTAAATATAGTCAGGTTCACATATAGAAATTAATTTGATATCTTGTTTTTATTTTTCTTTTTTACTTTTTTATTTTTATAAGTATTAATTTGATATCTTGTTCAGACTCTGCTAAAGAAGATCACCAACAAAAGAACTTGACTAACCTACATTCTCCAAAGAAAAAATAGCATGTGGAAAGAGAACAAGACCTTTGTCATCAGTAGCCAACCAGCCCATTCTCCCCACTCTTACCAACTGTGCTAAGGCCTAGGGGCTAGGAAAAGAAATCATTAACAGTAATAATCTATCTCAAGCCAGTGGAGATGGCAAAAAATAAATGATTTAATTTATACTCTTTGAAGACACTCATAACAGCAGGAAATTACCCACTAGCAATCAAAATATATTCCTTTCTGGAGAAATGTTAACATAAATAATTCATGAGTGTTGGAATAGAACTTGAATACTTCATAAATGAGTTTTCCGAACGGGCTAATTATGTCCCTCCTAATCTCAGGTACAGCCATCAGATACAATCTGCCTTATTGTTATTTCAGGGAAAAATAATCTGTTTTCACCTATTATACCACAAATTTCGAATTAAAAAAGAAAGAATAATACCTCATTGAATTCCCTAAAGATCCACTTTGACAAATTTGACCATCTCCGAGATGATGCTGTGGTTGGATGATTATAAAACTGTTCAGCATGCCTCAAGAAGCGAAACACCAGAATGAATATGACAAGAAACGGAGAAAGGAGAAGCATCACAATCCCAACAACCATAAGCCTTTTCTTCAATGTTTTAGGATTAGAAACAAAGTCCCTTCGAACACAAAAGTTTCTGCAGAAACAGTGTATACTAAGATCAGAAATTGTTCATCAATCTTAAACAGCATTCAGCATATTTCTTTTTATTCTTTCTGTTCAAGTGGTTACATAAAGGACCATTTCTAGCTTTCTGCCATAACTAAATTTCTTTACAGTGAACTATCCAATAGTTCACTGCAAAGTTTCCAGATTGCATCATATGTACGAGTAAGCAATATGGAACAATGTAATGCCATTCAAAAGAAGACAGTTGACAAATGCAGGTAACAGCTCAAATCAAGAAAGCCTACTGCAACAAATTGGAGTTAGTTCCCTTTCAACCATTCTGCCCATCAGACAAAATTCCTTCATTGGAACACCATCACATTAGACCAAAATTTTGGAATATTTGTGTTCAAAAGAATTTGACAAACAGGTTCTAAACTAGCTGCCAACCTAATGCAACTCTCCTTTCCTGGGATTGGAACCTGGGACCTGGAACCAGTATGTTAGAAGATTTTTTTTTGATAGGCAAATAAGAGTATGTATATTAATGACTACAAAAAGGATGCCAAACTAAAGTGGCAAATACAGTATACCGGAAGTATACAAGTGAAACAAAAATCAGCTATAGTAGCTACAAAACCACTATAAAAAGAAGAGCCCACCCATTCTATAAAATCTAATAAAGAGGTTGGGGCCTTCCTGCCTATCTCCAAAAAGGAACCCTCAAGACAGCATATACAGAGTTAGAAGATGAAGTCCTAAACAAATTAAGCCAAAAAAATTGTGGGTAGCAATGATATATTCCTACCTATTAAAAAAAAAAATGATATATTCCTAAGACATCCTTCAATGATGTCACCTGTCCTGTAGTTCATTCACCTAATTGAGTGTCTTCTGTATTAACTTTTAAAGCACCTCATTTTCATTCACCTAATTGGCCAGTCAGTTGGATTGCAGGTTGAGAAGTCTTCCTTCTAAGTATTTAGGATTACCTTTGCATGCTCCATTCAAGGCTACCCCACTGTGGGCTTCTGTTGAGGAAAAATTCAGCACTGGAATTCTGGAAGGAGCAGCTTTTATCTAAAGGGAGAAGGATGACTTTCCAGAGGAGCACTCTTTCTAACCCGTGAATCTATTATATGTCAGTTTCTGTAATCCTAGCATGGTGTAAGTGATCTAGAGAAGATCCAGGTGTACCTTCAATGAAAGGTGACAATTTAGAGAGTAAAATTCATCTTATTAAGTGGTCGTGTATGTGTTTATAGGGTTTGGGCATTAAGAGCCTTGAGCCTCTGACCATGGCCAGGGTTGTAAGTAGCCTTGGAGATTTGTAATTGAGGGTGATTTTTTTTTAGACAAAAGTAATCATAGGAAAGTATGGAAAGATGACAGGAGCTGTTGCTCAGTAAAGAAGCTTATGGGACAAGCATATGGAAAGCCATTAGGAGGGGTGGGGTGGGGGACTCAAAAACACACTTTTCAGTTGGTAATAGTTTTGGAATCAAGTTTTAGCATGACATTTGGTATGGGGGTAGGCCTTTCAAAGATATTTTACCTGGGTTGTTTGTTTTGGCAGTCCATAAAGAGGCTTGTGTTCCTGAGTATTGGGAAGGGAACTGTTGGAACCCCACATTTAGAATAAATTTATTTTGATTGAGAGGTAAATCTGGTGGAATCTCTTAAACACATATTGAGCCCTTTGTTGAGGTTGGGAAAGTGGACAAGTTGGTTTGGAAGACTTCAAAGAAAGGCCTTTTTCCTCAGTATACTCTTATTACAAATGTTTGATATTATGAGATCATCTCTTTTTCCTGCTAAAGGGATTTTGGATTCAAAGGTGCAATCTAAGGTTTGTTTCTCTATTTGGGAGACAACTTGAAAAAAAATTCTCACATCTGATCAACTTACTAAGCAAGACTGTTCTATGGTAAAGCAGAGTTGCCTTAGTAAACAAGACTCAAGTCAACTAAGAACATGATCCTACATTGCAAACAGAGCTTTGAGACTATGGTCTTTTAGTTTTCACTTTGCTTGGTGTGTTTGGATTCTTTCTAATTTGATTAGAGATATTATATTCAATTGGTGTAGTAGTTTTGATCTCTTTGTGTCTCTTTTAGACTCTCTGGAAAGAGTGTAACCATAGAATATTTGAAGGCCAGTTTACCTTTACTGTAAAAGTTTGCTCCTATCCTGTACATGTGCGTAATTGGATTAAGGAGAACTTAAAACTCTCCTTTGTTGATGTTGTAGATAATATGGGGGTTGGCTAATTAGTGCCTAATTGTGATAGCTGAATTGGGCTTGTATAGCCTTTTCCTTCTTTTTGGGTGACTTGTGTACATCATGTGTTCATGGGTTATGCCCCCTGTTTGTTGGACACTTCTTTATACATTTTCTTTTATGTTGCCTATCAAAGAAGAATGAACAAGTAGTAAAGTACAAGGACAATTAGCCATCAAAAAAAAATGGGGAGGGAGCACAGCCCCTTTATAGGCGCAATAAAAATATATACTTGCTAAAGTCACATGGATTTATATCCATTAAAAAAAAATTAGCATCCTCAAAATGCAGATTTATAATAATGAAAAACATATATTTGCAAAAGCCACATGCATATATATTAAAGAAGCCACATGGATTTATATCCATAAAGAACAAGAAGAAAAAAGTGTGAAAAGTTGCCCCCTTTTGCATTTTTTGGACAATTTAGCGGAAACACAATCAAAGAGCTTTTAAAGATAAAGAACAGAATGACCAAATGATAAAACTCTCATTCCTTTGCAATCTTTCAGCTTGGATTAGAATATACCTAAGTAAAGGCTCAATGCCTTTGTTTTTAGTGCTCTTTCTTTTGAGGCCTTGCTTTAGGTGGTCCTTGTACATGTCATGTGTACCATGGTGTACCTTTTTCTATTACTAATTTATATATATACCTATCTTTACCTATAAAAAAAATTAAAAATTAAAAAGAAGAAAAAGAAAAAGAAGAATTTGACATCACCAAGTGCTTGAAAAAAGATATTTATAATATTAAAAAAAAAAATTATACAAGCCATGTCCACATGGATATATACTTAAGGAACTCCCTTTGCAACACCACTAGTCATGATTTTCTATCACAATCTACTATTTTAGAAGAATGACCTAGATGGTGGTAGATGGATTTGAAGCTTGGTAGGATTCCAGAAACAAAACCATTAACAATATGGCTGCTTCAATGTGAATAGAAATTCATTACTTGAAAACCTAATGATGTGAAAGAGAGAAAGATGAGGCAGAAAAAATGCACTATTTGTTTCACTCAGCCTGTGAATCCAAATTATCCAACAACTTCCTCAAGTTTAGAATTGAGGATTCAGCTACATATGTTTTAGCATCTGTGGCAGTGCCTTTATTGAATATATGAGCTTACCAAATTTTGTGTGTATGTGGAAGAATTGTTAAAACCTAGTGTTGAAAAAGCAAGTATAAATGTGTCGCCATGGTATAAACATGTGTCTCTAAGAACCAACACATTGTAGCTTAACAAAAAATGAAGAAAAGAATAATTTTTTTTTGATAGGTAAGATCAAAAAGAATATATATAAAGAGGAGACGCGAAAACAGTGCCCCAAAGTATGAAGAAAAGAAAAGAATAAATTTTATGACTTCTGTGGGTGTAATACATGTTCCAGACACTTGTAAATCATGGTGGTACATTGGAAATGCCCGAGTTGGTGTCAAACAAGTCTAGACAAGTGGTTTGACATGGACAGAAGTTTAAGGTAGTTTCAAAATAGCAATAATCATAAAAATTCAATAATAATAATAAAATAAAAAACATGACTGATATAAATAAAAAGAAAAATACCTATCAAACATGCTCTGCAGTATGCACCAATTCAAGGTCCATTCAAGGGTCTTTGTCAGTATCAGATGATGCTGCACTCCATTTGAGCCAAATTTAACAGTCGGGCCAGCACCTGGGACCCAACGAGATATTGGAAAAGCGAGAACTCCCTTGTTGAGCATTCCAATTAAGTAATTCTCCTTCCGCATCAATCGCATCACCACATCATGAGCAGAAAGGTCCTTAACCACACAAAGTTGTTGTGAACTTTGTGACTGAACAACCTTTTCAAGAATTGATGCCCATGGAATCGTTTGAATCTCATTGTCAGTGACATGGAGGCTGCAAAATGATAACAAAGTTGCTCATTGTTCTTTAAGATTGCTTCTAAAATCAGCTTATAAAGACTCCCAAAAATAATTTGATAATGTTTACACAACATTGAATTTTAGATCAAGTTCAAATTCACCTGTTGTAATAGAAGTGACGTATTCCCAGAGTCTCCTTTAATTGTGCAAAAAATCTCAAAAAACAGAAGATCCAATAGACAGAAAATAAGCCCAAATATCCAACAATAATAGCTTTTGAAAGTGTGAAGGGGGTTAATGGATGTTGATGAAGCGCTTCCTTAGAAAGATCACAGGGCTTAATTCCAGATTCAACTGCATCCATCCCACATTTTGCATTGCGAAGCCCATTCCAATCAACAAATAATAGAAAAAATGCTGAGAAACATATGGTGAAACCCAGGCTCAGGAGCTCAACTATCCATTTTATGATAATGCACCAAAGGCCTTTCTCACAATAATAGTTGTAAAGCCTTTCAAAGAACAGGTCTAAATCAGTGATTGGTTCCACATTCCTGCTCTCACCATTAAGAAGTCCAGAAGGGCTGTCACTACCAGGACTTGGTATCCTTCGATAGTCAGATAATTCAATCTCAGGAGGCACATCGTTTAGCAATCCTGTGGTCAAAGATGATTCACCGTGCCACTTCCATTTAAATATGCTAAGTGCATTAGCACCCTTTTGCCCTCTGAACATCATTCACAAACAACAACAGTAGGCAAAAGCAGCCAGTCCATTCCCCAAACAGCTTGAATGGTCAAAGCAACACGCTGGAAAAAAGAGAGAGAATCAGATTACTCCCTTTTATAATATAACATGTACCTTAAAAGGTAGAAGCAGTTACACAGAATCACGGATAATAGCCAGGAGAGAATTGTATATAAACAAACAAAACTTAGTGCATGCTGCAAAAAAAGATGAAGTGTTAACAACAAAACTAGCAAACCCACAGCAGGTGCACATAGGGTTGTGGTTCAATAACTGATATAATAAAATTTGCACATTAGGTGGTGAAACACTCTCAAATTATTTTGTTAACAGCAATGACTACCAAATTGATATTCTTTTCTTTTAAGACTTGCTCACTCCACAATGGAACATAGAATGTAAATCCAACAGCTAGGGAATAGTATTGATCTCTTCAGGCTTTTATTTATGCTGCATCTCGAGAATCAGAAACCACCTTGAAATGATAAAGTGAAAAGAAAATGCATTGAAAAGCCTGTATTTGTTAATAAAGCCCTCAGGGAATTTTAATCTTTTCCATGTCAGCAGTACAGATGATTGCTAAAGTAATTTGGTGCACTACTCCCAATAAGAAAGAGGATGAACTTAGATTCACTCAAATGTTATTACTACATAACAGACAACTGCTAAAGGAATGTGGTGAAAGAGTGTCAATAAAGCACTCATTTGCAACAACTGAATCTAAACTAAATGAGCAATTTACCAAGAACAATAATCATTGATATGTCAGCCACACCTCACATCCCAGGCCAGCAGTTCATTTTGATTAACCATGTAACCTTAACCAGGAAAATAGACACAACAATTAAAGCCCCTCTCTACAAATCGAATGATGTGTAACATTGTGATGTTACTAAGTTAAACAGTTAAGCGTCAAACAATTTATCCATTATCAGAATTATTTAGGAAAGAAACAGTAGTAATACAAGTTACTAAGAAATTTTCCTTTGCATAGTAAGTGGACTTCTCTATTCCGCAACACCTCTATGACCTTCATATGAGCATAATCAACCATATTTGAAATCCGATTTTCACTTTCCAAGTGATTCAAATAAATGCATAATACGGTCTTAACACCTCACTTTTTTTCAGATTAACTCCCCCTGGAACCCTTAAACTCACTCCATTTACTAGTAGCCAACACACCTAAATGTCAAAAGCATCTTGAAGTCAAACAAAGTATTTATCAATACTCACCTGCAACTGCTACTAATCACTAAGAACTACCTTTCTCCATAAACTAATCACATTGAAACTAAAGACTTCTGACTAAAACAGATACCAACTGAATTCAACTTGGAAAATCCAGCTCAAAGTTAGCTTTCTCACTAACCAGTTGGGCATAAGCAATGCAATAAATAGGGTTCAGCTTTGCAATTCCCCAGAAACACCAATGCAATCAAAGCCTCTGCACACAAACATAACTTCACCAATCCCAGAACCCAGTCAACTGAACTGCACATAAATTAAGACCCACAAAGTGGCAACGAAAAGGAAGTGTCATTATTCAACTATTCAATCATTGAAAATGATTGGAATTGACATCTGTATCGTAAGAATAGGGCATTATAAAGAAAAACATATAGTGATTATCGTTGTCATATGATTGAGACCATGAAGATTACGATCACGACTAGCTAAATGAAGGAGCTAGTTTTGATCACTACAAGTAAACCCCAAATACCCATAAAACAGTTCAACCCAATCACATGACGACCAATTTCAATTTTGCACAGAAAAAAAAAAGAAAAAAAAAGACCCAGGTGCAGGAAAAGAAAAATTTACCTGCAACCCCTAAAAGGAAAGGTGGGGTTGAGCGGCGACAATCAAAGAAAGTCGAAATTGGCAAAAACCCAGATGAGAATTGCGACCAGAAAGACAATCAAATCGGGGGAAATCAGAGGAATTGGTACGGAGAACGGAAGGGGGGTTGGGGCTGCCTTCAGAGACCGAAACAAGAAGAATGAAAGAAATTAAAGAAAAAGGGCAAAACCCAAGAGAGAGGGAATTGCGTGGACGAAAGAGGAATTTTCAGAGATTTTTTAATAATTTCTGAGGAGTTTTAGCCATCTCTATTCTCTCCCCATATATATTATACACGAAAGGAAACGTGAAGATGGAAACGTCAATTTGCCCACTCCTCTCCCCTCTCAATCAGAATTTCCAAAACTCCAAACCAAACCCAAGGTGGAACAGTGGTTTTATTACTTAACCGACGATATGATAACAATTGATATACAAGAAAGGTTATGTACCCCTTTGAGAGTTAGGCTCACCCCCCAATCCCATCTTTGATTTGGGGTTGGATTTGTTTTTTGTAGGATGGTACTATGTTGTTGGGCCTAGGGTGTAGTTTCCTCTTCAAACTCTTCCTATTTTCATAGACTTCTTTCCTATTTATTATCAATCATTTATAATTTTTTTTTCCTTTTTTATTCTTCTTAATTCTTCTAAAATCTCGAGAGAATTTCTTCAACGCTAAATGTTCAATCAAACTTTTTTAAGGTTACCATACGTGCACTTTCTGACATGATTTATTTATATTTTTTAAAAGTGGATTACTCGTGTTTATTTAATATAATTTTTTAAAGAAAATATTTTGAAAATTAATTGATCACCTCAAGTGAAAAAATCCTTTTTAAAAATTTAAAATATTCTGGAAATTAGAATTTAGATTTACTTTTTTCTCTTTTATTTATTTATTATTTTTATTATTATTTCATTAATTTATTTTTTACTTTTTTTCAAACAAAAATAAATCCGAAAAAGGCTGATATCTACTAAACCATCTTACGCTCATCCAAAATCCCAATATGGATTGGAGCCAATAAAATAGATGGCCCGATGAAATCATATCGAAAATAGACTGGGTCGATATTCTACAGAGAGCCCAATGAAAATATCAGGAAAATGGACTGAAGTCCAGTTGGTCTGGTTTGGGCTTACAACCTACACGTAATGGGCCCCATCTATTCACAAAATGGGCTGGTCCGGCTCGACAATGGGCAGGACGAGGAGGGGCTTGGCAATTCCATTGAACGGCCCAGAGAAACCCCGGGAATTCTGTGGCGGGAAATCTGACCTGGCAGCGCACACGTCAGTAGGTTTCGCGCCAAAAACCCTAGTATACCTTCGTCTTCTCCGCCACCACCTGCAAATCCTTACTGCCTCTCTGCAACTCTACTGTTTCTACTCTCCACAAACCACAATGTCCGCTTCAGCATTCAATCCCTTCAAGTCGAAGAAGATCGCAAAGTCAAGCTCGAAGGTAGATCAAACCAAAGCTCCAGATCACGATCCATGGAGCTCCAAAACCCCCGAGAAGCCCGCCCTCCCCCGCGCCGAGGTCGAAATGGCTCCGTCGCACTCTCCATTAAAGAAGTGAAACAAATGGCCACTACCCTCACAAAGTCAGCTGCAGTCCAATCCGCTCGAACCGCTCCGGTGGGATCTGCTCGGACCGCATCGGTGGATCCTGTTGCGTCGCCTTCGAGACAGAAGAATGTGAACCGCTCTATGAAGCTACCAGAAAAGTAAGATTCTGTGAATTTTGAGAAACATTGAAGAATTTTGTTTTTATTATAGTTATTATTATCAGCATTTTTTGTTCATGGATATTAGGAGGAAATTTATTAAATTTTTTTGGATGTATTCTACAGGTATGAGATGTTGGCTCAATTTTTTGATAGCTTGGATAGCTCAATTCGGTTGCTGCGATTGAAGGGTTCAATGTCGACATTTACGAATATATGCCCGAAAATTGAGTGTTTAACCGATAGGTATTTGGTTTTGCATTGTGGATTGAGTTAATGGTTCATGTTATTTCTTGTTTAGTAGATGAAAAATTTGAGGAAAAGAAGATACAGGAATGAATTTTTTTGGGTTTTTTTATTTATATATCGAGTATATAGCAGATTGTGGGTTAAATTTATGCTTTTTAGTTGTATGTTTTGTTTTTATTTAAAACTGAGTATATAGCAGATGGTACTTGGTTTTGTTTTTGGTTCTGATTAAAGATTGGAATCTGGGTTTTCTACAATTCGCTGTTTGGTTCATGAAAAAAATGACGATAAGGGAGGATAACAAGATGAAAATGGGGTCTTATTCTTCTGTTGGTTTTGATTTCATAAATTTAGACTCAGGTTTTCGTTTGGAGTCAAACTATTTTTTTTCCTGCTAGTCGAATGAAGCATTTATATTCAGGTATTTGTACTGTTGCGGCCTGGAGATTGATCACTGTAATTTCTCTCTTTTTTGTTATGATTTTTAGGAGATTCTCACATGGCAACTTAGCTCAATTGAAGTACATTTTGCCTGAGGCTATCGTGATAAAGAAGGTTCTGATGCTTGATGAGCGAACCAGTTGTATGAAACCAGATCTCCTTATTACACTGGATGTTGATGGGATAGAGAACTCAAAATTAGAAAGTGGAAATTCTCATTTGAGGAAAATATTTCGAGCACGGCTTTTGGATTTTGCTAAAGCCCATCCCGAGGTATGGCCATTTTCAAATTTCTGTATTTCATGTTGGATGTTTCATTTTTTCGTTCAGTGCTTTCACTCTGCAAAGCCATTTAGTGGTTTTACATTTGGTTCAATTGTTTCTTGCCTTTCATGTTTGCATTTTACTGAGCAATGCTATTTTTGCATCTAGGGAGATGAAATTCCAGAGGAAACACTTCCAGAGCCATTCAGTCAGTCAAAGCAAGATCTTCATTCAAACATGATCAAAGATTCCTACTCTTCGTTGCCAGCGGAGACATCTTGTGATGTGCTAATGGAACAGCCACAAGCAGTAGCATCCCATTTGTCTCGATGCTTCCAGAGGCGCTTTTCACAGAAAATTTCAGGTGAAGCAGAGAACAGTAATAAAAAGCCAGCAAACTTTTCTCTCCAACTTTCAGATCTTCCAGTTCATGATCCATACCTTAACAAAAGTTCCTCCAATGAGGAAGTTGTTGCTACTGTTGCGCCATCCCCTGTTAAATCTTCATCTCCGGCTCATTTACCATTGTCTCACCCACCTGCAACTCCATTGAAAAAGACAGATTCTACAGACAATCAAGATTTTTGTTCCATGAAAACCCCTGACATTCAAGTGACCCCTGCCAAACTTGCTTTTAGTCCAGCCAGGTTGATGACAATGACACCTTCATTGCAGCCACCAAAGAGATGTCTTATGAGTCCGCATGATGATTCCAGCAATTCACCAAACAAGTTAGTTAGACGTCCAGCCCGTTCCAGGTCATTGAAATTTGACACTCCTGTGAAGGGTGCGGAGATTAAGGAAGAAGTAAACGAGAAAGGGAGCTTGTCAGTTGATAACGATATTCTTGACATTCTTCCTGAGAATCTTCTGGAATCGGTACGCACTGCATAAGCTCCCTATGATTGACTCCTTAATCAGCATATATTGGTATTTCTAAATTCATTCCTAAAATATTATAAACTGCTGAGATGAAACTCTTATATTTACTATTCGAAGTTCACCAATTTTTAAATTCATTTGTTTCAAGGCATTTATTAGTGTGCCTCTGCTAGAATAGTGTTGAAATAGTGTATGATATGGATTTTAGAAAAATGGAAAAAGGAAAAGAAACAGAGGTGTGAATTGCCAGACTATTTTTCTGTAAAGCTTCCTGCAAACAAATGAGCAAACGGAAAAATATTTTCTTTTATTTTTGAGAATCTGAGAATTTGGTCGAGGAAGGGAAGTTTCTTGTGCTAATAAACAATTTGAGGGGTTTTTTGGGGGAGGGGTTGAAATCAAGGCAATCTTAATATAAGGTTGTGGTTTTGATGAAAACAATTTTATAAGCTCTATCATGATCTTGTCTTTTTGACATCTTGTTAGAGATGAATATATTAAGGTTACGGCACAAGAAGGCTTGTGATCATGTTGATTGCGTGATTTCAATCAAAAAGTTAACCTTATTGCCTCTTTTGCAGATAAGGGAGAAAGAGAGAAAGGCAATAGAAGAGCAGGATCCAGCCATCTCACAAGCAAAGAGGAGGCGAGAGATGATCGTTGGTCTACCTAAGCTCTTCAACATGATTCATTTCTTATTTCAGTCAATCAATCGCTCCATTATCACAAAAGAGGAGCTTATGCACAAGATACTTGCAAGCCATTGTGATATTGTTGATAGAAGTAAGCTTTAGTCCTTTCCAGACTCAACATTACATAAGCTTTATCCAAGCTAAATCCTCTTGATTGTTATTTGCAGGAGAAGTTGAAGAACAGCTTAAGTTGCTACAAGAACTAGTTCCAGAATGGATTTCTGAGAAATTGGCATCTAGTGGGGACTTGCTATTATGGTGAGCCTTTTCAGTCATCTTTGTGCCATATGTTCCTGTGAATGCAAACCTGTATTCATTTAATATGGCAATTTGAGAATGTAGATAGATATCTATCTGCTTCTAAATAACCAGATAAAGGTTATATTGGTAATATTACAAGAAAGCAAAAGGAATTTCTCTGTCTCCAGTTCCACCCATAAAAGGTGAAAGGATACTTTTCAGTGGTGTTTGATGTTATCATCTATTCTTTTGCAGCATCAAGAAGACATCAAGTCCTGAGTCGATTCGACAAAGACTAATGGAAGCAAAGTGAAAGAAGTCTCGAGTAAAATTCAGCTGTTGCAAATTAGTGCTTGAAACATATGGACGGTTCACAAGCTCCCTCTGTACATTGTGCCATTTGTAGATATTTATTTTATTCCTTGCCTCATCCAACATTCAATTCGTGTTCCGTCTTTTTGTATCTTTTTTCCTTTTCTCTACTGTACAACTCTTCTAGTTGACTGTTCTTGACATTCTGGTGGCAAGATCCAACTAGAAGAGCTCCAATTCCAGTCAATTTGAGCAGCATCAAGTATACAATTATGTAAGCTCATTGAATTTATAATACCATTAAACGATTCGAATTGAAGCTGTGACTATGCTTTTTGAATGATTTGTCTGCCACGTTTTATGTGAAAATGTGGGAGTAATGTGGCTTTTGTGTAATGCTACCATCAACAAAAGAACCTGTCACCATTCAACCATATTGCCCACTAGGTCTAAGGCCCGAAACATGGTGTCTTGCTTGTCAAGCACCAAGAACTGGCACCGGATTTGTCTGTCTTGGGAAAATCATGGGGTTCAAGGGCTACCCACAAATTACATCTGAAAACTTTCTGTGCCTTTTCCCTTTTCGATTCAGTTTATTCTGCATCATTAGATAGTTATGGACTGGGTAAACATCACAATATTTATTGATTGGGTTGTCGAGGCACTAGTATTCAAATTCCATTGGAATTTCTATAAGATGTAGCAAAATTTGACCTATTGTTACGCGGATGGCTGCCCTCTTTTGACATCATACATAAGCTATATCAGAATCAGGAAGATACGCTTTTGAAAGAAAAAAATCAGAGAAAACTTTTAGATAAATCACTCATGGCGATAGAGTTAGGCTTATTAATTCAAAACTTGATGTTATGATCCGATGGTGAAGTTTATGTTTAGGTTCCCACCCTGATTCAATAGTAGTATCCTCCCCTATGGTGAAGTCGCAATCTGGGTTGGTTCCTTCTGCTCCTCGGAAGTTAAATTGGATTGCTCTTGGGACTTCACCCCAACTTGTTGATCAATCTCTTTGCCCCACAACAGCAAGTATAAACCAATGATAGCGATAACTGCTCCCACGATGCTGAATGAGCGGAAAGACTCCTTTAGAACAATAAAAACAAGGCATATGTGTGTGCAATGCTTCTAAAAGTTGGATAAACCTTCTTACCTGCCCGTATACAGCTTTTCGCCAAGAACAAAGTATGCTGTAAATGCCACCATTATTGTTGAAAGGGGATTAAACATGGTCACAAAGACTGGCCCTTTTTGTTTAGTGCACCATAGTAAAAGGAAGATCATTATACCCGAGCACACCACTCCCTGGCATTATCAAGTATGAATTAGAATTGTTCAATAGCTTTAGATTGTATATATAAATCTAAAATCCACTCATGACCTTACTTACGGCATAAATGGTGGACCACAATTGGATGCTGACTGAAAATGACCATGCTTCTGGTTTATGTTGCATGATTACTGCAATGACAGCTGATTGTGCTCCTCCGATAAAGTTCATCCATGTAGTAATTGACAGTGGTGCAGGATATCTCTTCATAGTAAATGCCTACAGAATTCACATTTGTACTCTGCATCATTTGTTCTTGGAAGGGAAATTCTTAATTAGGTACTTTTTCTTCCTTCTGAATTTATGCTGTACTCTTTATTTTTATGCCCTTGTGAGTGAGTTTTAATCATTATCATGTATCCTAATTTGCTCATGAATGTTGAATGGTTAGAAGCTTGTGTGTTTCTGCTCTACTGTATTGCTTCCATGGTCTTATTAGCTTAAGAATACCAACATCTTTGTGAGACATTTTTTTATTCTGTTCTATTTCCTGCAGTCTCATCTATAGTTGGTTTGCAAGTTTTTGTAGTGGGGATATGTTGATCCATGTCCCAATCTGGACAATAGTGCAATAGAAAGTGCTAGTTGAAGAGTAATTTACCTGCATAATGTACCAAATAGACCATGTTATGCAACTTGCTACTGTTAGAATCGACCCTTTCGTCCAGTTCTCATGCATATTATTTCTTCCGATGTGGATTAGAGGGCTGCTCAAGTTTCTTATTACAGGTCCTTTGCAAGATGTCATGATCATGACCCCCACCAAGGAAAATAAGGTCCCAAGGATTTTGGCTAATCCTCTAGGGTTTCTAATATCAAGGTGTTCCAGTCTGCATGGAATGAAATAGAAATTAGAATTCGATGGTTTCTTTCGAGTAATGACTAGAAATTCTGAAATCAAGTAAGACTGGGAGTCAAAATCTCACCTGAGAATAATTGCCATTACAAAAGTCAAGGATGCAATGGTGTTAACCATCGACGCTAGAAAGGTTGGCGAGGTGTATGTCAAGCTTGCAAAGTACATGTTAAGAGTTAAGCCAATCCTGTTTTCACGGGGGAGAGGAACAGTCAGTGTTTTTCCTTTGTTAGATGAACTGAAAAACTCACTATCTCTTTTATGTTATGCTGAAAGTAGCACCCAGATATCCTACCCAAAAAGAGAAAGCACAAATATCTCTGCAAACAAGACTAACGTCAGCTTTGGCCTTACTTTCCTGCAAGGAAACATAAACAAATATCAAATGATAAACCTGCCATAAAACATGAAAGCTTTATCATAGGACTCTCTTCTCCAATACTGATATGAAAATAGGGTGAAAATAAAAATAGTAGACGAAAATGTGTTTTTATTATCATGAACTGAGACCAGAAAATATGCTGGTCTACTCTCAACTATATATTGCAATTAGACTGCATCTCCCATGTATAGCATGGAATATCGATTGCATTGAATATTTGTGTTTCAGGGCTTATGGGCATAAGCATGTCAAACTCACCCAAGAGAGTACAAGTAGAATGAGTATGTGGTTTAGGTTTTTCCTTGATACTTGGTTGAGAATTGGATGAGTCTTGATTCATGGTAAGATTACTGAAAGCACACAGATCGATACAAGCACAGCTAGAGAAGAAAGTACCTTTCAAGTACATAGGCAAAAGGAAACATCACTAAACCACCAATGAAATGTCGATAAGTCACCATAACATGAGGATTCAACCCATGGTTAAAGGCAGCCTCTGCTGTGAAATAGAGAATAGTATAACAGGTGTGAACAAGAACCATGAGAAGATGTGGCTTGAACCTCCTACAGATCACTCCAAATGCACACACCTCAGGGGCAGCTCTTGAGTCTGAATCCATTTTACTTCTTTCTTCTTTGTGAATTTTGCATATATACGAGTTATGCACCTATATATACTAACAGAGGTGAATGAAAGAGTTAGCGTGCGTCCTAATGTTTATTGCACGTGGTGGAGCATCATGTTCTTCTTTATCAGATTTGATAGTACCTAAATAATTTGACAGTTCAGAGTCAAACGAAGTATCTGAAAGAGAACAGACAAAGGATAAAAAGAGAAGTCCACATTCTTTTTCTTGCAATTGGCATGCACCATTCTTGCCACATTTCCCATGTGTGGCTGGACTGGAGAAATGCCTGTCAGAATGATCAAGGAATCAATAAATTTGTATGGTTGGCCGCCATGACTAGAGTGAAACTGTGAAATGTTTGAGTTAATGCAATTACTCAAGAGACTGCATGACTGTGCCCTGAGAGTTGTTGGTCAAACCTCATTTTTATACATAGGTTATGATACATCTTATTATTGTGAACTTCTATGGCTTGAGACTAGGAATATTAGTCGATTAATATTATAAAAAAAATGCTTGTTTGGTTATGATATATATTACAAGAATCTGTTTTATCCTTCGATTGCTTTGTGCAGAGGGGTGAGGTATCTGCTTCTAGCATATTGCTTGATGGTGTGTACAAAGGCACTTGTTGTCAGGGGAATTGGAACTTCTTGCTCTTTTTGCTCTCCCTCAATTCTTTTGTGCAGACAGAACGCGCAATCTTGCCACTTTGGAACGACTATTTGAGAATATATTAGCAAATTGAAACTCAAAAGTACCCTTTTTTAAGTGTGATGTAGTCCAAGTCACCGAAGTTTTTTTTCCTTCTGCATAAATTAGCTGAACGATAACTCCTCTGAATTTATTCCTATAAAGGTGATTCTATTTTTTTTCTTTCTTTTTTTCTTTTTTCTTTTTGGTTTACCAGTTCTCAGGATTTGATTCAATTTGGGAATTAGAACTCAATGTAGAAATCTATTCATTTTCTTTGCCATCAGTTATCAATAAAAGTTTATGATCTGTAAACAAATGCTATGAAGTTGCAGAATCAAGAAAGGCCAACCAACTAGGCAGGCGATGAGTTCGTTTCCTCCATTTAGTTGGCATCTGAACATTTCTTTTTTACAAAAGAAATGGATGTTAACATCACCCAAGTTCTTGTATTAACCGCCCCCTTTTGTCTGCAACAAGACTTTTTGGCCAACTGATGGCGACTTGTTTCAATTTCTGTCCTTCATCTTCCTGCTGAATTACAGAATCCCCAAGGTTAAGGCCATGGGACTAATTTCTAATCTCTGAAGTATGCCCATTAATGATTTCAATTAAATATCTATGTACTCATATGTGTGGTTCCATTCCATTGTAGATGACGACTTAACCATGGATGCATCCTTTGCCCCATGGGGTCAAGGATTCTGCTCCAACTGGCTAGAGGTTGTCCAAGGACATTTGTGGATATTAACACAATGGGAGATGCCTGTAAGCCATTGTTATAGTACTCTTCCAACTTTGGAGCATAATACAATGAGGTTTCTTGGAAACATTATCCCATTTATATATACAGTACCAAGATTCCAAAGATGCTAGTATAGTACTGGAAAAGCCGATCGCGAGGAGTGGAAAGCAAAAGGAGATGAGGCAAAGAGAACTAGTGGAATTCAGAACACCCCAACACCCATCTTTGGGCACCAACAACTGGGGTGGTGCATCTCCCTTGTTGGCAAGAGACATCCCCAAGGAGTCCCTCGAGCAGAGGTACCTAAAGCTCAATAGTATTCGGACTCGTGATGAAATATTTCCAGCTGAGGATGATGGTTTCATCTACTTGCCTAAAACTCCAACCCCTAAGCCCGCATATCCCCCAACACCAAGCCATGGCAGAAGAAAAGGCTTTTTCTCAAAGCTGATGCGGGCGCCACACAAGGAGAATGCTGCTGCCTTGGGTTCAAACCCGAAGAAAAAGAGATGGTTCCCCAGATGGGACCCTGCAAATAGATGGCCTCAAGGCTGGTGTTGATGCTTTTTCATGCATGCAGGCCAGAGATAAGGTGACAGGTATGTACATCACTTGTTTGGGAAGAAGGATAATACTGCTTTGTCTGCAGTTGGAAGACATGGAAATGAGTTGGTTTTGGTGGAAGGAAGAAGTAAAAATTTGATACTTGATTGTACTAATTGTTAGAAGCTTATGTGCAAGGTGACACCATCAAAATCTTGCCCTTATGTTGTTGATAATTATTGTGATATTGTTCAATAATTTCTACTCAATTTTCATGCATGTTACATCAGTATTTGGTCTAAAAAATCCAATAAATCTAAATCCAAAAGTTCACTATGACCGTCCATTAGATAGGTTTTCGATATTGATACCAATTTTTGTCCGACTGCAATATCCAAGATTTACCTATAGTAAAACTTCAATAAATTAATAACTTCACTCAAATAAAAAAATAAAATATTTTGATCCCAACTCGGGTTAGTGTACTAAATTAATAATCTCAATAAATATATAAAATAATAATATTTTATAACCCCAAAAATATAAATTAATAATTGATGATTATATATATATATATATATATATATATATATATATATATATAGTATGTATTAAGTAATTTCTTATAATTCCTATTTCTTAATTCACTCATTGAATTCCTATTTCTTAATTCACTCATTGAATTATTGTATACTTAACACCTTTTTATCTTTTAAGATATTAAGTTTTAACATTACACTTCTTTTTTTAAAATTTTTTATTATTATTTACAATTAATAATCATCTCTTGTTTTTTAAAACATATCTTAGGTTTTTATGCATTAACTTTTTATTAGATCTATTATTTTTAAATTTACAAATCATACATGCCCATATATTATTTAATAGAAGCATAATACTTTTTATAAATTAATAAATATTTATTTATCAATAAATTAATAAGTTATTCGTTTATCAATAAATCCCTTCAAATAATAATTTCTTTTGGTCTCAAAAATATTATTTTATAGGGATTTTATTATACTAAAAAAAATGTCAGTCAATCAAATTATGTCACATGCGCATTTAAGGGTCATTATTTTCTACTTTTATCTTATTTAGAGTACGTTTGATAGTGATTTTGAAAAGTATTTTTAATATTTCTAATATTTGAAAAATAAAAAATTTCAAGTGTTTGAAAAACCAAAATCATTGTCAAACACACTCTTATTTATACTTTGTCCAATCTTTAATGTCTAATCCAATATTTTTAATACTTTGGTTCTATTGTTGCTACTTTCATCCATGAGTGTAAATGTTTTTATATACTTTTACCGATAAAGATTGAATGTTCGATAATTATTTTTTAGATATTTTGGTTTTTTTTTTTTTTTTGGTGTTATAATCATCATGTTATTGTTTAATTTCAACTCATTAATGATTCATTATTAAACTTTATGAAATGGAGTAGGGGGAAAAGGTCTAAAATATATAAACATAACAAATGAAATTAAATATTTAATTGCACAAATATTTATAAAAAATAAAAAATAAAATGTAAGTAATTGTGCTAATATTTTATATTTATATTTTCTAATTTTTAATTTATTTTAATTGGGAATAAATATAATTTTTAAGATGGGCTTTTTAATTATAAAAGTCAGAAGAAAAAAAAAATCCATTTGCTAATTTTGGTAGTGATGGTAAGGAGAAGAGACGAATGGGTGATGGTGAATGGCTAACACCCATTTTTGTAAAAGACCAAATGAGAAATCGTTTCCTTAAAAGCAAATTTTCCATTTTTAGAATTTCGTTCTCCAAATTTTAGTGGATACATTCTTTACTTTCATTCCTTATTGGAAGTTACAAAAACGACAATAAATCAATGTCGAAAATGAAATACAAGAACACATGAGATTTATAGTCATTTTCAATATGGGAGTTATGTATGTCACTATGATGAAAAAAATACAAGAGAATCCCAAAATGTCTCACTTTCTAGATTTTTCTCTCTATGTTTTTTTATCTCTCAATACCTCAAAAATAAAATTTTCTCTTAAAGTTGGTTACCTTAAACATAATATAAATAAAGTAACTAAATTACATATATAAAATCCCCAAAATACCTCAACTTAAAATACTCTTATTATTAAGATCATAGTTAGACTCCACATATCTTAACATTTATTCCACATGAATGAAGTAACACGTCCACGAGTGTTATTCTCCATTTTTCTTGGGTTAGAAATTAATTAAAATTTAATAAAAAAAATTGTATGTTTAAGATTTAGTTATAATAAAATAATAATAATAGTATCCACTTTGTCTTCTTTTTTTTTTTTTCAAATGAGAGTTTTAAAAAAACAATCTACTTATTTACCCATATAGAGACGGTCCCTAAAATTTGTCCCTCTTATGGATGGCTAGGGAGTACATTAAAGAAAGTAATTTTTTTATTTAAAAAAAAGAAGACGATAGTTATTGTAGACATATAAAAAAATAGTGGATTAAATTATCACTAATTCGATCTTTAAAAAAAAAAAAATATATATATATATATATATATATATATATCCTCTTATGTATAAGTTTCTCAAATCTCCAACTATAAAAAGGATAATAATAATAATAATAATAATAATATTATTATTATTATTATTATTATTATCTTGTTGATAAAACCTCCCAGAGAAGAAAATTTGCTAAAATTAAGGAGCTAAATCCCTTGAATTAAGCAAATAAAATTAGGGAATTTGAAATTTAAATTCCCTATCTACACCCATAAATAGAAGTGTCTTCCATCAAGAGAAGGGGGAAGAAAATTCAAAAATCAGAGAAAAACTCTAGAAACTTCATCCATTCAACAAGGTCATTTGGAAATAAGCCACTTGTGGCCCTCGGCTATTTTTCCTATTTTATTTTACTAATTTTTACAGGATAAAATTGTTTCAGATTCTTTTTACTTCCATTAATTTTTTTAAAAAAATAATTAAATCGAAGTCTAATTTATAACTATTTTTGAAAACAATCTGTTCTCAAAAAAAAAATAATAAGAAGAAAACATGTCTAATAATAATAAAAAAAAAAACTAATAAATAGAAAACAATTTTCTTTTTTTAAAACAAAAAATAAAATGTTTTTATAAAACATGACCGTTTTCAATTATTTTAAAAATAATTATATAGATTTACTACATATAAAAATTATTTATAAATATTTATTTTATAAAATATTATATAACAGTTTTGTTTATAAGCAAATCTTACTACTCTATTTAACAACAAAAAAAAGCATAAAAACACATTTGATAACCACAAATCTGTTTTTTTATTTTTATTTCATAAAATAATTATTTTCACTTATTTTATAAGAATTGTTTTAAAAAATAATTATATAAATATGTAGAATTATTAAAAATAAAATAGTAAATATAAAAATAATTTTTAAAATATGACATGATTGCAGTGTGGCACCAAGTTAATAAGGTGATTGCACACTGGAAAAGGAGCCACTTAGCCCACCATTGGTTTGACTCTGCTCTCCCTATGAATAAAGTTGACAAAAGATAAAAAAAAAAAGCGCTTACATTCACAAGCCTTTTTCCACTGCCTCTCTCTCTTACAATCTATGAATATGATTATGAGCATTGAGCATTGAGCAGTTGGCATTTATTCATACTCTGAGCTTTTGAGTTTTTGGAATAGTCTGACTTTGGCCCTTCATGCGAATCACATTCTCGTTTTTATCTTTTGCTTTTTCTCAACAGGAGTCAATTCCATCTTATCATTGCAATATACCTGAAAAATGGGACATTAATTCAACTTCTCTTCATCAATTCAATCAAATTCCAAACCATTTTCATAAAAATCAAAAGCAAAAAAACAAAAAAAAAAAGTAATTTGTTTTTCTCTCTCTTTTTTTTTCTTTGATTCCTAATTACTATTAAGTCGTAAATGATATATTGTGTAATGTTTCTCGGGGTTTTAGCCATGATATCAATTGATTATTACTAAAATTAATTTAGGCATTGTTTAGATATATTTTTTTAGAAGATGTTTGTTTTTTTAACTTTTGACTAAAAACAATTTACTTTCAAATTTTACATTATTTGTTTTTTTACTTTTCAATGACTTATTATAAATTTTTTATCAAATAGAAAAAATCAAAATATTTACCTTTTTCTAAATAAAAAAAGTAATATATTGGTTTTTTTAACTTTTAATCTATAATAAAAATAAAATATTACAAAAATAAACAATTTAATACTTAACACTATTTAGTTTTAAGTTCTATTTAAAATTAAAAATAATATACCAAATACTATCTTATTTTTTATTTTTATAAACATAAAATGATAATAACTCCTCGATAAAATGTAACAACTCTTTCTGATTTACTTTAAAAAATAATGACTTTTTTAAATAAAAAAAAAAGAGGTATTTATTAATTATTTATGGATATTATAACGAGAAAAAAAAATAAAGATAAAAATGAATGAAAATAAGTGGAGGTGAATAACTTAATATAAGTCCTCCTTTAAAATAAATTAAATTCATCCTATTTCATTATTTTGATAAATAAAAATATTTCAATGTCTCCCATCCCATCCAATCCCTTGTTACCTCAACAAGGCCAACAGAGCTTGGACTTGGTCCATCATAATTATTACATAAATAATACATGATTTGGTTCCCCTTTCACATCTTTAAAAAGAAATAAAAATAAATGTAAAAAAATTAAATTAAATAAAATTAAATTAAAAAACCAAAATTTCTTCTGGTAACCTTTTTCATGGGTCCATCTACCATTCTTGTCCCTCTTTATGCTTGCAGTGACGAATAAATTAAGGTTACATGGTCCAATTGGACATGGAAAAGATTGCACAATATTTCTCCTTTTTCATTAATTTCCATAATAATAGATACTCCATCATCATCATCATCAAAGAATACAGTGACAAAGTAACCAGCTGGCTGCTTAATTGACTGTTGTGGAGACCCATGAATTTGTTTCTGGATTCTCTCTATAGAGTGAATTCAATATCAAATCATTATGGGTGTTTGAGCTTCCTTTTTTTTTTTTCTTTTTTTGAGTGTTGTGACAAAAATTAATGCCCATTATCTATCTTCTTAGTGAATTCCACATCATGCCCAGCTTTTTTTTTGGTCATGTAAATTCATTGAGTGCTGCAGTTTTCAAATATTATTAAATTACTTTACACTTGCACCAAATTAGTTCATCATCTGTCAATGTTAGTTTTTCCTTTAGAGTGTATAATTTTTTTGGTCATGTAAAGAGACTTGTTTTCTAATGAATGACCCCTTTTATTATCATAGTTTTTATTTTTTTTAGTAATAAGAATAATAATTTTGTTATTATTGGAAATGGTCTCTTTCAATTTTAAGTCCTGTTTGGATTGGATCGATTTTTGAGAAATAAAAACTCTTTTTTTAAGCTCATTAAGAGTTCTTGCTTGCTTGCATAATTTGGTTCAAAGGGTTTATGACCTTAAATAGGTTAATATGAAAATTAGAAAAATATAATAGGCAATTTGAGAACTGTTTTCAGGTAAAATTCTTCATAATAAAAAAATAAAGAAAATATGTTTGATAAGTAAAAATTGTTTTCTATTTTATTTTCATATTTTTACCTTTTTTTAGAATTGTTTAAAAAATAATTATACAAATATATAAAATGTTAAAAATAAAGCATTAGATATAAAATTTATTTTTAAAATATATTTAAAAATATTAAAAAACATGTTAAAAACATTTCAAGTTTACAAACATATTTTTATTTCTATAAAATATCATAAAAGTGTTCTTAAAAATTATTTTTAAGTACTATTTTTGAAAATAATTACCTAACAGACTTATTATTTTTTTTAAAAAAATTATTTTGACTTGTATAAAAAGTTTTTATATTTAATAAAAATTTTACAATATTAATATTAATTTTTAAAAATTATGACTTTAGTTTACTTCAATTTTTTATTAAAGCTAAAAATAGGAAGTTACCTCAAATAAAACTTTATTTAAATATATGAATGAATGTGTAGAAAAATGACTTTTAAATGTTAGAGCATTTTAATTTCAAAATTCCCTTCTTAATCCCAATTTGATATAAACATGTGTAATAAGAATTTGAATAGGATAAAAATAAAAAATAAAAAGTGACAAGTGGGTATGAACTCAACATTTTCCTAATTTAATAGAATATTTCATTATTTAGAAAATATAATTTTTACCTCAATTTGTGACATTAAGAGTGGGAAAAAAAATGTAAATTTCCATTCCAAAATAAAAAACATTTAATAAATAAATAAAACCCATCAAGAATTTATAATGGAAACAGGTGAGAATGGGACTAGAGTCTCTCTCCAGCTCTACAGTATGTGAAAGGTGATCAAATCCAAGTTAGCCAGTGATATATACAAGTGTAAAGCACTTCAGCTACAACCTAAAACTTTAATTGATGCGGATCTTTTCCTACTAAAATGGTGGACATGATTCACTTTCTGGAGAGCCAAACAGAAGAGGAAAAAAAAAAGGGGGGGAAAAGAAAAGCTTTTCATTGATGGCCTCTAACCCCTTCTTTAAATATATAGTTTATTAATTAAATATCCCACAAATGCCACTAAAACACCTTTATTATCTTCCTAGTATCAATTGGATTAAGCACCAAATCCTCCCAGAATTTCTTGTGGTTACAAACACTTAGTTTGTGCCTTCCATGGTAGGTAGAAAAGCACTTTCCAGTATTCTAAAACACTCCATTTTTTGACTTTTTTCGTTACAATAATTCCATCATTCACAGCCACTCCATCTGATTATTGCTTACAGTAATAATAAAACTTCATTACATTCTGATATATAATGGGATTGCTTCATAATATGTATACTGATTAGAAGCATAAGTCTTCACTTAGTGTAATAATGATCTGATACAGGAAAAATGGCAGAGAATGACAGTTGTTGTAATGTTGATAATCACTATATTTCATGTAGAAGCAATGGTTTGCTTTCATTTTACTGCTATTTCGTACCCACGGCAGTAGCATCAGCAGCCCTAAAAAGACCATGGACTTTCATGGAAGTAGGAGAAAATTTCTTTGAATTTTGAGTTCACGTACACTGCAAATTAATATATGTTTGTGGTGGGCTGATCTTGATTTGATGGCCATATATATCAGTTGATTACTACGTGACCTTGCTTCTAAAATTCTTTGGACTATCTTATAAGATGGAAAATCATTTGATTCTTGTATCTTTACAGTGCTATTCATCATTGGATTCTCCTTCTCTCTCTCTCCCTCTCTCTTTCTATATATGTGTATATATATGTCCGTAGACTTGTTGTGGGAATGATGAGGTGACTAAACCCTAATCCTTTCTTTATGAAACAGAAAACCCCAGTAAGGATGGGCTCTCAAGGAGCTTTCTAATGAAAGGTTCAACGGTATTTTCGGGTCTCATTCTCATTCTTATTACAAGGAGACCCAATTGATAGAGTTGATGATCATGGATCTGCGATTTCTTTTACTAATTATATAGCATAGTTTATTTAGGTAATGGCCACTAGTGTCACATATACAATCAAATAGGTATCCATTTTCAAGCCCATCTATATTGACTTTGGGGAGAGATATCAAACCCTCACTCATGACTAGGGAGACTATGGTGTCTCTCTCTAGAGATTACATGTTAGTAAAAAGGTAAGCTACAAAATCTACTTAGGTGATATTGGTTTCCAATGAATATATATGAGAGAGAGAGAGAGAGAGATGATAGAGATTAATGATCAAGGGTAGCTAGGGTTGGAATCTAAATGTATTAATATTGAAACCCTAATATAAAAATGCATTAGCTTTATATTTTGCAACCTTACATAAGACTTACCTCATATGGTAATGAGACCATCTGATTAAGTAATGGGTATATTCAATTAGGGTTTTGATTTTTTATTTATTTTTTTTATTTTTTTGCATTTTATTAGAGAATGGAGAATGGAGGAAGCAAAGAGAAGATATGATTGTCCTTTGTCTCTTTGCATTCATGATACTACTCATTCCTTTCCCTGTTTTCTTTTATGTATGGGAAAATGACTTATCATTTGCATCACTACTTATAGCTTCTTCATGCATAATTAAGTATGTTTTGACTTCATTCAATGAACCCTAATGCCCATTAATTCCTTAAAAGATAATTAACCTTGCTAAATCATCAACATTGATTTAAAAATCTTTTCAACACCTAAGAAAATAATAAGATATAGTTTGTCTTAAATTATTTTTATATGGGTACTTCTGGTTAAATTTGTAGATGACTGGTTTGACCTAAAAACTCTAACATTTGAAATGAAATGATCAAAACGAGAAAAATATGTAAAAATGATAAAACAAATAAAAAGATCAACGTCATTGACCCATATATAAAAGAAAAAAATACTTATTATAAAACTAGGTGAAATTTCTTTCTATTACTTTCCGACAAATTGAATCTTTTTCAATTAAAGTAAGGTTGTTAATCAATGGGATCTCTTGGATGATTGATCATGTGATCATTTTGCTTTCCTCTTCCCTCTTCCTCCCTACTTTACTTTTCATTGTTTGTTGTGATGGGTAGGAAAAAAAATTTATTGAAAAGAAAAAATAATCAACCTGCTCCCAAAGAGAAAGGCTAAAAAAAAAAAAAAGGAGAAAATGAGTAGAAATTAATAAATCCATGAAAATGGGATGGTATGGTGTAAGTTGGAATCATGGGATCTGAAAGAAGATGTAGAGCTGGTGAGGCACAAGGAGAATAAACAAAACAAGACATGTTATGAGCCCCCATGAGTAAAGGGAAAGGAGGATTTGGGGGAGAGAGAGGTGGAATGAAATTAAATGTGAGCATTATGGTGGTTCCAAATGGTCCAATCATAGCAATTGAATGCCACTTGATGGGCACACTTGGAGGGCAGATATAGGAGGAGGGGGAGGAGGAAGAGATCAATATGAATGCACAAAGAGAAAAAAAAGGGGGGACAATGGTAATTGAGGTGTAGGGTGTCACAACTTTTAGCAGTAGAATCATTGTTTGAAAAGGGCTTGTGAAGGGTAAGTTCATTGATTTTGAAAGAGGATAAGAAGCATTTTCCCTAACATTGACATTATGCTGTTTGCCATCAATGACTCGCTTGAATTGAATGGTTTTTCACTCTCTCTCTTTCTTTCTTTCTTTTCTTTACTTTCTTCTTTTTTTTTAAAAAAAAAAAAAATTTGAAATTTTTCTTTCCATTCCATTAATAAGTCTCTCTCTCCCCCTCTCCCCATCTCAGATTCTCAGGCCACTCATCTTCCTTTGGCCCTGTGTGTGTCTCTCTCTCTCTCCCCTTCCAAATTAGCAACTATTGGGTTTTTTTTTATTATTTTAAAATTTTGTCTTCTCTCCTTTCCATTAATAATACTCTTTCTCCCTCTCCCTCTCCCTCCAAATCAGCTACTGTTGGGTAATTTTGTAATTTAATGGGGGTTTCTAAAGTAAGCATGATGTGAAGGATAAATAAACTCACTGTCGTGTGACTTCTAGTGGGGGGGTGCTTCTGTTTTACAAAGGCAGAGGTGAAGGTCTAAAGTGAAGCGTAGGCCGTGGGAGTGGGGGAGGGGGATGCTAAGGTGAGCATGGTGCGTAGGATAAAAGGAGTAACAAGTGAGGAGTGGAGTTTAGTGGCGATTTCGTAATTTAAGTGGGGAATTAGTGGGTGGCGAGTGACGACAAGCCGCAGAAGAGAAGTGAATTATAGAGTAAGCATGATGGGCAGGAGGATAATGGAGGAACGTCCATTGAGGGGGTGCGTACTGGGGGCATCCTGCGTAAGATAGAAACCTGGCGCAGCATATAACAGCTATATATAAGCCAGGTATCAAACAAAAAATAGCTCTTTTATAATTTTATTCACCATCTCCATCTCTCTCTCTCTCAAAAGCAAACGGCTTGCTCTGCTTTCTCTCTCTACATAGCAAAAGAAAAGCTTTGAGGCTTTTCTTTCTACTTCTCTCTCTAGCCTCCCTTTTAGGTGCTTTCTCTCTCTTCTTTCTCTCTCTATAATGGCACCACATGTGGCTCACACCTCTGAATTCATCTCTGCTTCTCATTTCTCACTCAGCCAAGGCGTCGAATTCCACTCTTGATGCACTAGGGCACCACTTGGCAATGCTTTTTGTTCCCATCTGAAACTTTCATTCATCTATTCAATTCAATTTTGTGACTTCTTCGTAAGTTGATCTCCCTGGAGCTCGGATTTTCATCCTCCATGTCGTTCGATATAAGCTAGTCTTCGCATTGTTGTGCTCCCTACATTTCGCTACAGACTGTGGTGGAAAAGAGGAACAGTGTCCGGACAATCTAATGGCTGAGTGTGGAAACTGTATCTTGTTGTTGCTCTGTGTCGAAATCTTGATTGTCGGTATCGTGATTTCAGTTGTTTGAGCGATTTTGAGTGAATTGAGTTTAGGTTTTTGGGTAGAGGGGGGGAAGGAGGGAGGGGGGTGATGGATCGGCTGCTCCTGCCGACGGTAGGACCGCCAATAAAGCGGCGAGCTGGGTTGCGGATTAAGCAGGCGGGTAGAGGATCTTACAGGGGGAGCTAGGGGCAGATGGAAATCGCAGGAAATTAAGCTTTTTTTTTTGGAGGTTTGGTTGACCCAATTGAAGGAAATTTTAGGGGCGTATTAGGATTTTGAGGGGGTGAAGAGATGGCTACTGACTTGCAGCAAACGCTGAGAAGCCTCTGTTTCAATACTGAGTGGAAGTACGCCGTCTTTTGGAAACTCAAACATCGGGCTCGCATGTAAGTTGATTCTTTGCTTCTCTTATCTTCTAGCCCTTTTTCATGTCTTTCATGCATATACACTTCGTTTCCTAGTTGAGAAAACAGGATAAGAAAAACAAGGGTATTGGTGCTTTGGGTTTTGTGCTTTGATCTCTAAGAAAATGCAAAGCTTGACTAACTCTTTCAATAATTGTGCTAGATTGACTGAGTTGATTATATTAAAAGGAGTAGAAATTGTAGTTTTAGATGTTTAGTTGTGTGCTTTTTAAGAAAATGAAAAGCAACGAACTCAGCCAATAGTTTTGCCTGATTTAATGGCTTGGAAAGGGAATTCTGGTTTTAGATGTTTCATTGTTTGGGTTTTTAGGAAATTAAAAAGGTTGATTGATTCAGCAAATAATTGTACTGGATTTAATTGAGTTGATTATTTCAGAAAGAGAAGAAACTTGTAGTTCTAGATAAAGCTCAACTTTACTCGGCAAATAATTGTACTAGGTTAGGTTAATTGGTTATTTCAAAGTTCATGAACAAAAAAATGGAAAACACAACATTATATTTTTCTGGAAATCTGAACCAGTTATTAGGAAATTCTGTTGACATTGAAGGGAATTCGATTGGGTCATTGAAAAGATTGAGAAGTGTGGGGTTTCTCAAAATTTGGTCATAAATTTGGCTAATCCAATATACTGCGAATGAGAATTTTGATTTCAATTCATGAATTCAAAACCTCTTTCTATGATAACTGTAATGTTTTAATTTATGTGTTCTTATTTATTTACTACAAATAGATTTCAGTTGCAAGAATATGGCTTGTAAATTGCATATTTCAAGTCTGGAATTTGAGGCTTGCAAGTTGATGATCATGTGTTATACATCTAGGTATATGTAAAATTTTGGGATGGATTAGAGCTAGTATATCTTCTAATTATAATTTTGTTTCCAAAGAAAATGTATGGGTGCTATAATGTCTATACTGGTGAAAGAATACTTCAATTGGATCTGGCTTGTCAAATGGAAGGTGCAATTGTAGTTATTAGGCTTGTCTGTGATTTTAGATGGTACCTGCATCATGTCTCCACCTGAAGGGATTCAAGTTTGTCTACTTATTATTGTGTATAATAATTTATTCATGGAATTGAATGTTAACATGGTTTATTCTTGTGTGTGCATGCATGTTGGAAGAATTTTTTGTTGTGGTTGAGCATTGAGATTAGGAGTTAGGCCTTTTCAGGAGTTAAACATCTTACAATATTCCTGTCTTTTTCATTTTGGCATATGGAATTTCTTGCAGGGTGTTGACTTGGGAGGATGCTTACTATGACAACCATGACCAACATGATCCTTTGGAGGATAAGTGCTTCAGCAAGACACCAGACACCTTGCATGATGGGCACTATTCACATGATGCTCTTGGGTTGGCTGTGGCAAAGATGTCATATCATGTGTATTCTCTAGGGGAAGGGTATGTCTCTTAACTGATTTATCTTTCACCTGCCATAGTACAATAGCTTGACTGGGACCGTATAGTTTGGTGGGAAGAAAGTTTTACGTAATGGAAATTATCCATTGTCATTAGAAGTTATCACCTATATATCGGTGTTTATGCAGTCTTGCATCATATCACTCTCTTTTCCAATTACATCTCCTTACTCAAGTCAGCATTAATTGGGCAGATTTAAAATTATAAAATATCTTTTATCAATTATCATTCTCGTCCAATTATGCTTACAGGTTCATTACCTGTCTATACTGTTCTCATTGGGGGTAATAGTTCAAATTCAAAACAATTCAAGTCCAGGAAAGACCTTCTGTTGTAGTTTTCACATTAGTCCTTTGTTGAACAGGATTGTTGGACAGGTGGCAGTTACTGGAAAGCATCAGTGGATTTTTTCAGATAAGCATACAACTAATTCCTCTTCATCATTTGAGGTGATTACACTGGAAAATGGATTAGGTTCTATTACTGCACCGATTATTTGCAATTTTTTTCTTTCTTATTCATGATTTTTGGTTGATTTCCAGTACTGTGATGGGTGGCAAGCACAGTTTTCAGCTGGGATTAAGGTATGTTTTCTCTCTGTAATTTATTTTATTTGTTGTGATGAATGATATCATATGGAGACATTCATATGCACAGGCTAGCAAACGGTTTTTTAGGGGCATTTTTATGGTTATTGTCAGGATATGGAAAAAAAACAAAAGTAGCCAATCTAATTACTGGCCCTTATGGGCTGATGTTAATACACTTCCACTAATAGTAAAGAAGAATGATCTATTGAATTATTATGGTCATTTGGTGGTTTTCACTACATTTATTTCAGATGCATTTAATCTACATTTGGGCTACAGGCTGTGGCATAGGCCAGCATGATGAAAGCTGCTTATTGTGAACCTATTTTAATCCTTGAACTGAGAATCAGAAGAGTAGTGGATTTAACTAGTTGCCTTTTTAATGTCCTCCTGGTCACCATAAATCTGTAATGCCTTTTCTAAACTAGTTGAATTTGAACTGGAACTCTTTCATTCCCATTTTTACCTCCATTCTAATCTTTTAAATCTAACTCATTTATATCCTTTTCTACCCTCAACACCTCCACCTTGTCCTCCACCAGCATTTTAGATACCTGTACTACTTCTCACTGGTGATGTTGTTTCCCATCTCTCTTAGATGTTTATGCTATTTGATTTGGCTGTCCTTTCATTCTTTCACCTCTTGGAGCTGTTCATGTCAAATATGTTTATCTTGAAAATTCTCCTTGTTTTTTTTTTGTGCATCCTTCTTACTCATTATCAACCTGCAAATATTAGATTTATGATTGGTAGCCACCTTACACATACACAGTTGATGCTGAACCCATCAGATGATGGCCTTTCAATGGTAAGAATATTATGTAGTTGCACGTAGTTGCATTTTAGTCTCTGTAGTGAAAGTTTTATCTATTGAGATGCTCCTTTTTCTTTTCGAGGCATCACTGTGGGGATTAGGGTTGTGCAAGGGATGCAACTTTTGGTAGGTTTGGGTCAACATACTGTCATTTTCGCACCCAAGTAGTGCCTTTTTTTTAATGTCAAAAGTGAATTTACTGCCTTGGACAGTTAGAATTGCATTAGATTTTGTCATATTCGCATCGATATGATGATTTATAAACAATTTCTACTCCTGATGTTTATTTCCATGGTTTTGTTCATTCACCTTAGTGATTGAATACATTCCATCATTTCTTCGAAGTTCTTTACTCAATAGGAAAAAGTTTAGGACTTCTCTTATTGATTCATAAATAATGGATTGATGGCTATACAATTCAAGATAAAATTCTTAGATTAGGGAACCTTTTCTACTACATTTAGTTTGTTTTGCCTTATACTTGGCATTTGTCTTAACTGTACAGAGACATTCTGTTGACAAAAACCATTTTCCTTTGTTGTGCAGACCATTGTTGTTGTGGCTGTTGTTCCACATGGAGTTGTACAGCTTGGCTCTTTACAGCAAGTAAGATCATTTCTAGCCATTTGTTGCATTGACAAATCATGCATGGTAGCTCATTTTTGAAATCTGATTTGTTGTTGGATCCATTTTTTTTTTTTTTTTTTTTAATAACTTTTCTGAAATGCAATGCACTTATCTGTTGCTTCTCCAGTATTTTGAAGTGGGTGTATGATAATTGATAAAAGCGACGATTGCAAGCATCCATAACATCCTATGTCAGTAAACTTAACATACTGTAAAGGTGATCTGGTTACATTTAAATAATATCCTGCTTGAGAATTGTTCAACTTTCAAATCAGATTACAAAATGAAGTATATTTGTATGAGGCTTCAAGAATCAATTTTTGGAACGTCTGACATCTGTTCTAGAATATGGTACTGATGACAACAAACTTATTACTATGTGGACCATGTCACATTGTTGCCTGGTTCACTAAAACAGTTGAAAAAGCCTTATGGGAATGGAACCTGTAAGTGTAATATCCCAAGCAGCTGGCAGTGTGGACACCACTAGAAAGCGAGAGCTTTTACTCGATTTGCATGAGTTGATGAGCAATCTTCCAATCGTTGATTAGTTAAACAACTAAATAGTTGCTATGCACCACAAATTTTCACCTCACCTTTTTTGGTTGGCAGTGTGGCTACTTATTAAAGACGAATGTTTGCATTTGTTGCTCCAAGTTTTCAACATTGCTTTTATTTCTAGTATCGAGTTTATTACCATACTTTGTGCTTGGTCTTATGCAATATCTCCCTTTGTTAGAATAGAACTTTTAAATGTATGCATTAATTTTGTTATAATGGATCTCTGCAATGCGACATACAACCTCAAGTTTCTTAAGTCATAATCTATGCATCATTTAAACCTACTTTTCTGTTCTTTCCTTCACTTGAGGAAAGCAGGTTGTTGAGGATTTGAAGCTGGTGTCTCGCATCAAAGATGTCTTCTTTGCACTTCAAGATTCTTCAGTGGCTTATATTCCGCATCCTATTCAATGTAGTATGAAGAGCTCTTTAGCTATGGTACCTCACCTCTCTCTCTCTCTCTCTCTCTCTCTCTCTGTATGGTTAGTGCATGCACATCAACTCATGCTAAGTATTATAGTATGCCAGCATTTATGGTGCTCTTGTTTTTCTCAGCCAAACATATCTACAAGTTCTGCTTCTGATAACTGTATGCAGGCATGTGTGTGTGAGTGTGTGTCAGTGTGCATGCGTGCCATTCATGTTAACTATTATAGTATGCCAGCATTTATGGTGCTCTTCTTTTGCTCAGTCAGATATATCTACAAGAGGTTCTGCTTCAGATATAGTCCCTGATAGCCTATTCAATCTAGATAAAGGCATACACAAAGAAAGGCCAAATGTATGGTCTCCTATGTTCCCAATTTTTGGGAAACACAATGATAGTTCTTTCATTTTTCAGCTGCCTGCTATCCATCAGAACAGGGCAGTAAACATGTTCAATAAGGATGGAGGGCTTGAATTATCCTCATCACAGAGTGATGAAAGCACCAAATTTCTTCAGCCAAGATCTGAAAACTTTGTTTTGGAGGGTCAGAAACAAGTGCAAATGAAACTGATTAGTAACACAAAGCGTGAAGAAGCTAGTGGTTGGAGGGATGCGGATGTGAGTTCTGAACACAATGACACCTCATATCCATACAATTCCTTTATGGAGAATATTAATTCATGTAGCACTGCACTTGCAGCCGATAAGTCTCAAGTAGATTTTGCATGCTTCCCTTTTGGTTTCTTTGATTCTGTGGATTGTAATAGAATTAAGCTTCATGGTGTCAATTGTCATGAAAATGGGGTATTGCACTTACCGGATCCTTCAGATATGCAACTCCAAAAAAATTTGGAAAAGAAGTTGGAGTTCCCATCAGAATTGAGTCATGTGGACACATCATATACATCTTTAAGGTTCTCTGCTGGTAGTGAGCTGCATGAAGCATTAGGTCCAGCTTTTCTGAAACAGAGCAACTATTGTGATTGGGAAACAGAGAAGGCTGAAACCGAGACAACTATTGAGTTGCCAGAGGGGATGAGCAGCAGCCAATTGACGTCAGATTCTGGATCGGAGAATCTTCTAGAGGCAGTGGTAGCTAAAGTTTGCCAAAGTGGTAGTGATGTTAAAAGTGAGAAATCATTCTGTCAGTCAATGCAATCTCTGTTGACAACTGAAAAAATTCCAGAGCCTTCTAGCCATACTATACATACTGTTACTTCAGCAGGTTATTCAATCGATCAGTCCTCTCTTGTAGAAGAGACACAAAACTGCTTGAAATCATCAGAGGTATGTGGTGTAACATCTCCGCAGGGGATTTCATCAATTTGTCCAAGTTCATGTAGTGAGCAGTTGGAGCGGTCTGCAGAACCATCTAAGGTCAACAAAAAGAGGGCTAGACCTGGTGAAAGTTGTAGGCCTAGGCCAAGGGACAGACAATTAATTCAAGATCGTATAAAGGAGCTGAGAGAGCTTGTGCCAAATGGGTCAAAGGTATCTCTCATGCAATCCATTCTCCCTGCCGAGTTTTCGAATTATGATGGCTTGCAAATTTTTTCATGTAATCTCTTACCTTCATATGTGCTGAGAATTTCAAGATAATTGAACAGTGCAGTATTGATTCACTGCTGGAGCGCACAATCAAGCACATGCTATTTCTGCAGAGCATCACGAAACATGCTGACAAGCTAAACAAATGTGCTGAATCAAAGGTAAAAAGCAAGCATCCAATTTTTTGTTCCAATTGAACAAGCCTTGTGGATAAGGGACTTAACCACCATCCCATATTAAGAGTCAGAAACTAGAAGTTGTACTTTTCCTAGTAACCTATATCAGCTATTGTCAGCATTCTTTTTGGTGTTCCTCTGTCCAAAACTTTGGTACTTGCATATGCAACTACACTGAATTTTATTCATCTATTAACTGGAAAAATAATTGTTATTATACATTGCTGGCATTTAGTAGTAGATTCTTTCTTTTCAAGCCGTCGTTTTAGGATAACTTCTGCAGATTAATAATTGACATTCTGTTATGGAATTGGAAATTATCCACTAACTATAAGAAAGATTGGCTTCAATTATCATTTTCCTGCCAATTTACATTGTATTACTGAATTTGCAGTTGCATAGCAAGGAAACAGGTGTGCTAGGCTCCTCTAATTATGAACAGGGTTCAAGCTGGGCAGTGGAGGTGGGAAGCCATATGAAGGTTTGTCCTATAATAGTAGAGAATCTTAACATGGACGGTCAGATGGTTGTAGAGGTATGTACTGGTCTGATAGGTTGAAATTTTGCAATATGATCAATTTTTAATCAGAAACAGATTATTGGAGCAGGAAGGCAGGAATAGGAAGTTCCCTGCAGAAATAAGTAGGCAGCACAAAAAATAAAAAACAAGTGCACTGAAGGCAGCCATTCAAAAAGAAGATGGGGAATGACAGTCCCTAAATCCTTCACAGGCAACACATATGATTGCCCTACTTTGCATTGAATTAGTCTCAATCTTTCAAATTTTCTTGTTTGCTGTGCAGATGGTGTGTGAGGAATGCAGCCGTTTTCTTGAGATAGCTGAAGCCATCAGAAGCTTGGGTCTGACAATCTTAAAAGGTGTGACAGAGGCCCGTGGCGAGAAGACATGGATATGTTTTGTGGTTGAGGTAGGAGCATGATTTGTGGATAAAGTATCTGGTTAGGAACACAATCTTCTTCCACACAGAGACTATTATCACCTGGATTGGTCCAATGAAAAAGCATGTCATGTCACAGAAATGCATTTAAAAGATGCTAACCATAGATTGTATTAACTTCTTCCAAACTCCACTTTGGCTGTTGTAGCTCTGTATTTTCAATTAAATTATTTAAATTGTGTCATTAATGTTATTCCTGTCATGTGCTTCTCAAAAAAAACCAAACAAAGCTCATCTTCCTGGTATCTGCATTTACATGGGCTACATTTTAGAATATCAGCCACTAGTGCCACTATCATTATCCACCATACTTTTATTTAGTTACTTCTTGTGGTCATGTGTAAATTGTTTCAGGGGCAGAACAGCAGAAACATGCGAAGAATGGATATCTTGTGGTCACTTGTGCAGATTTTGCAACCCAAGCCTACAATGTAACCAGCTATGGCTGCTCAACTTTTGGAGAAGGATGTGGGCCACCTGTGTACAATATCCAGAGTCATTTGTGCTTTTGATGGGAGTTCCTGGTCCACAATGCGTGTTTGTATGATCTCCACACCCACCACCAAACCGATATTTCTGTAAAGAGTTCCGTTTGTTTCTCTAAGAAGTGTGGAGATGCCAATTTTTTTTTCCTGCTCTTTTTCTTTCCGTGCCCAATTTTTTACTCTGTCATTGTTTGGAAGTTTGGTGTTTAATAATCCAGAGTGCTTTGTGTAGTGTTTCAGTATCTTCATCAGTTATTGCGATGGTTTTGGGGTCGTCTTTTACAGTTTTTAACATTTACACCATTTCTCGAAACCTTGAGATGTAATATAAAATTAGAGCTCATACAGAAACATGATCCATCATAACAATAGAGTAAATTAACAGCCGTACTAATACAGATTGGACATAATTTGAAAGCACTTCACACCATAATCAACCCCACACAAATTACTAGCATTCATTCATCATAGCTTAAAATGAGGAAGGGCTGATGTACCATCCAATCCTTTGGACCTGTAATAGGCTAAATATTCATTGACATGAGTTTCCCTGTAGATTGGCGGATTATTGTCCGATAGAAACTCCTTTATTGGCCCATAAGGCTTATACGTATTGATAGTACTCGGATAGAAAAAACATGCAGCTGATATCCTCGGTCCAACCTGTCTAGCCAGTACTCTATGCTCCACGCTCTTGAACTTGTCATTGGTGATAAGCTGACCAACACAAACAGAGAAAAGAAAAAGGTAGCTTTAGCTAGGAGTAGCAAAATGTAAGTATACAGAGCTAGCAGCTCAGAGTTGTACCTGCATGAAATCCCCAAGGTTTGCCACCAGAGCTCCATGTACAGGTGGTACATCCACCCACTGATTCTGATGAAGAACCTGTAGGCCACCAATGTTGTCTTGCAGAAGAATAGTTATAAAACTCGGGTCTGAATGCTTGGTAGCACCTAGAGTCAAGTCTGGCTGGGGACAACCTGGGTAATAGTGGCACACCAATGTTTGAGTCTCCGTACATCCCATCTGCTTAAGGTGGTCACTGCTCAGCCCCAGAGCCTCAGATAGTAATTGACCCATCATCTCCTTCAGTTCAGCCATGCATTTGATGTACGCTGTTATCTCCTTTCTGCAGGAAAAGTTAGTAACAAACAAGAGTCCAAGGGAATTACTTGGGCTATTCGTGGGCGTTGAGTCCAAGGGAACTAACCTGCATACACGAGGCAAAGCTTCGGGGTCCAGAGTTCCATCCGGGAACTCACAGGATATGGAGTCCCTCCAGTTTGCAGCATTTGATACATGGAGGTCCCCGTTGCAGTAATACTTCACTGGTTGCTTCGAGTCCCGTGAGTACCACTCCATCTTCATCTCCTGCGGCTGCTCATGGAATCGTCTCACTCCTTCCAACACCTCTTCTATGATGGTAATTGGAATTCCATGATTAACCATCTGGAAGAAGCCCCATGTCTCTGAAGCTTTGCGAATTGCTCTCACAATCTCTGCTCTTTGACCCATATCCAGGCCCCTGAAATCTATCACTGGAACCTGAAAACTAGTCCCACCAGTTTCAGACAGAGACCTCTGCAAGTTCTCCGGTGGGTGGATGAAGAATCTGGGAATCTTCTCCACACCAGAGTCCACAAGCCCTTTAACTCCAGCTTTGGTTTCATCAAACTTCTTCACTTCTATAGCTCTATTAAAATATGCTCCATTCTCAATGAGAGATTCTCCAGCAACTTCCATTGTATGGAGTCTCTTCTTGGCGACCATTCAAACTCAAGAGAAGGAGATGCTCGAGTTTGGAAGCCGGAAGAGATGACCTCAGAGACTCTTTGTCATCCCCAGCAGTGTAAAATATACAAAGGGAGATAAAGAAATAGAGTGGGGACAAACGGCTGAGGTGACGATGCGCCCACGCTGGTAAGTCTTTCGGACGTTGCTACAAAATTATTTTTTAATTGAACAAAACGAAAGCTAATAAGGACAAAGCCGGGTCATCAGACGGTGGGGTGGGGGCTCCCAACCTTTCTATATAACCGCTCACGAAAAGGGCTAAAGTCTTCTCTGAAACCGCTTGTCGTTTCTGGACCACAACTTCCCGAAATGAACTAGCTTCCCCAGCATCGGCTGCAAACAAACATTTATAATAGGAGAGGCAGCTTTTACAAGTCAGCCTCACTTGTTTTCATTTTCCCTTGCCCAAATTTAGCTTATAAAACTCCCTTATTTCATGGTGGATGGTGGCTGCCACTGGAGCTTAGTCTGCAATCCACCCGGTGATTAAGGCCTCTCTAATATGGTGGTATTTGTCTTTGCTGTTGTGGGAATGTACATTTATTGCTGTCAAGAGTTCTCGAGATGTAGCTTTCCACCAAAAGGGGTACTGAGTTGATATGGAATTTATCTAGGAGAGGTTTCTGGCTTTCCTGAGACCCATGGGAGGGGACCGCTCTCCACAAGATTTTCAGCGATAATGGGTGGATTCCCCTTCCCTTCCCTCCTCAACCTCAACGTCACTCAGGAGTCAGGAGGGGGCCTGGCCCCTATCTATACCTCTCAAAAAGGTTACCCTAACCCTGGCTCTAGCCTCAACCCCTCTCCCCTTAACATGTGGGTGGGTGAGGGCCAACTTGAGGATCTGAAGACAGACTTTGATTTGATGATTAGTGCAGACGATTCTTGACAACACGTGTTGAGTAGACCAGGCTAGGAAAGGGGCTCCCCTAACACCAAAGATCCTCCTTGTTTCTTTATATTGGTGGACCTCCCCAGTCCCTTACCCTTTTCTACTCCTAGTTTTCATATCAATGCCAGTACACACACGCCTCGACAATCTCCCACCTAAAGAAACAGAATTCTTAAGTACAATAGATCAGGACCGGAAATCATATAAATTTTGGTCTGACAGCCATTGCTGCTGCTCCCTCATCAACCAGGGCAACACATTCATATTATCAAACCATATGTCATCTTGTTAATCCAGAATCAATATTGTTTCATCCAAACAAAACGTCCATGATTTTGTATGCATGCATGCATATTAAGAAGGAATTAAGACTTGTTGTCTGCAGTCATCTTTGTCAACTCCCATCTCTCCATATGCCCAGTAGTTTGAACATAAAGATTATAAAGGAACTATTCATACAAAGTTAAAAAGTTTGGATTTGAAGATCGTTGTGGCTCGTCTTTCAATAGAATTTGTACGTATTCCATTTCGTTCTCCTCTCTACCGGTTAAAAAAAGAGAAATCGTTAGTACAATTACAAGCTGAGGTTTGTCACCTTCTGTAGGTCAGACCTAACTGTGTTGAAGCTAAAGGATTCCTTCCCTGGAGGTTGGTTTCTCATGGGTGGGGGGCTGGCCTAGGGGCTAGGACTTTTTACAAGGCTCTTGTTGCCTCTTCTCTCTCTCTCTCTCTCATATCTCATCTACCCTTTCATTTGTATTTTCTCTACCTAGACGATATCCGTTTTGGACACTTCTATTTGAGACGGCCCATTTCGTCTCACCTCCCGTTCTGATTGGGTCAAATGGATCGTTAATGAGCTGAAACGTCGCTAATTCTGGTAATTGGACCATCGAACCGGACCAAATCAACCATTATTTGACCCAAACATTGATGGGCTTGTTTTCATTAGGCCTAAAGTTTCTTACATCCAAACCCACCAACCATTGGAAATCATTTTATGTGTACAATAAATGTGGCCCACCATCCATTTTTCACCGCACATGTAGTTTGTAATATTCCGATATTGGAAACTATAGATCTGGCCTACCAACCATTTTACAGGGCCTATGATTGACAAAATGAGAAAGGACCATTGAGCTATACAACTCCTTCGATGGCATCATAGTATATTTTTATATTTTAATGTTATAAATATTTTACATCCACGCTTATTTTTATAATGATTATTAATAATAAATGTGAAAATAATATAATAATTTAAAATTTTAAAATAATAAAATACATATATATGCAAATAAAATTAAATATTATAATTTTCTTTTCATTTTAAATATATCTTCATATTTAAATATTATACATTTTTTATTTAATACATTTTTATTTATTTTTATCATTTGATTTAGCATATAATATATAAAAATAAAATATTATTAAATATTTTAATTATATATATAATTTCTTAAATTTATTTTTAATTTTAATAAAATATAAATTATATATTTATAATATAACTAATTTGGTCACCGTTCATATGAATTTTACCTTTTTTCTTTACATATCACTTTAAAAAATTTTAAATTTGTTTCAAACTTATTTTAAGATCTTATATCTTATATAAAAGTACAACTATTTTTTTTATTTTAAGAATAAAAAATAGGATGTGTGTTGACATGTGGTTGGTGGTTTTTTCATTTCCTTGAGATTAAAATCTATAGGAATTAAGCCTGCAAACAAATCTTAGAACAGACACCTGACCAAACATTTCAGCTGCATTCATTATATTGCAAAGCATGGGATTTTGATACTTTTAGGAGCTAAAATCAAACCCATTTCTCTGTTAAAAGTAAGAAATTAACATGCTTAAGAAGGCTAACTACTACCCAAATACCAAAAAGGCCTTACTACAATATCGAATTGACACTTCTTAAAAAACAAGATCAATCCATATACATATACATATAGGAAGTGTTCTCAATTTTTAATTAGTAAAGATTCATTTTTGTAAAAATTTATTGTATAGAATATTTCCTAAGTTGATATATTATTGTAATATTAGATTTTCTTATAGAATGAGGAAAGTTGTTTGAAATATCTTTATAAATATTCTAAGTTATGAGAGAAAAAAGTCATGAGATAGAGATGGGTCTGTAGAGACTATATAAGATAGATAGAGATGTGAGGAAGAACGAGAAATACCTGGTGAAGCGAAATGGCTCGTGATAGGGTATAAATACAAAGAGTAGATAAATATAAGATATTTCGTAAACCTAATAGTTGTATCTAGTTTTGTCATCTGTAATGTTTTATATTATATAATGAAATGATCATCTCTCATCTGTGGATGTAGGCATGATTGGTCAAACTATGTTAAAACCTCATGTACCGTATGTATTATTGTTTTATCTTTGTGTTTTTGATCTAATGTTGTTTGCATTAAAGCTTCTGTTGGCACGACAAACTTGTATCAAAACTTCAAGTTGAAGATTTCTGGAATAACAAAAGATTATGCAATGTACAAGATAAAGACAAAAGGAATTTCAGTTAAAGGTGGAGTCCATTGCCCTCTCATGGGGATATGATACAAAGAACCCATGTCATAGAGAGATTGAAGATTGACTTCATGGAATTTGGTACAAGGTGAAGATTGTTGGAAAGTGTCCAAAATTCCTAATTAGTAAATATTCCTTTTTGTAAATAATATTGTATAAAATATTCCTAAGTTGATATATTATTGTAATATTAGATTTCCTTATATAATAAGGAAAATTATTGGAAATATCTCTATACAAAATCTTGGTTATGAGAGGAAAATAAAGATGTTTGATGGCTGCAAAAACAATACAAGGGTGGATGGAGATGTGAGGAAAAATGGGAGACCCCCATGGACCGAGATGGCTCGTGGTAGGGTATAGATACAAAGAATGGGAAAACATGGGATGTTTCAGAAACCCAATAATTATATCTAGTTTTGTCTTCTGTAATATTCTTCATTGTATAGTAGAATGATTCTCCATCATCCATGGACTTAGGCATAATTGGTTGAACCGCATTAAAACCTCGTGTATCATATGTGTGATTGTTTTATCTTTGTGTTCTTAATCTAAAGTTTTGGCACAACAATATATATGTATATATATATTTCATCACTTTATCTTATGGTACATTTATTTGTACTTTGATCTTATTCATGTGTAATTGATCTTGTTTGCTTGTATTATGGTTTTATATATTTGTATTACTGATTATAAGTTCAATATGTACCGAATCAGTATCCAAAAAATTTTCTACCAAATAACACCCAACAATTGTTACTAAAGATTTACCTATTTGGATTTTATTTTAAAATTTTATCCTTTGATCGTTGAGGTCCAACCTCGATCGGTTGAACAAACATTTTGAAATAGAGAGAAGGTTTTTGCACCCCTTGACCGGTTGAGCTAAACAAGTTTATCGATTAAGTTGAACAGGTCGACCAGTTCCTCATCTGGTTCAACCGGTTCCTCATCTGGTTCAACTAGTTGAGCATTTGACACAAAGTTTTAGTTAAAAACAGGAAATTATCCGATTTTAAAATATTTAAAACAAAATAACTCTTGAATGATTTTAGTACATAAATAAATAATGTAATGCATGAAAAACCTAGTGCACCAACAATCTTACAAAGAAATCTTATACAGCTTAGGTCTTGAAAAACGCTTTTCTTTGAGTTATTCTTCTTCTTATTGATTTCTCTTTGGCTTGATTTTGTCTTTGTGATTGCCACTTTGAAAATCTTCTTGTCTAATCACACTTAAAATATAATCATTAGTTCCAAATTTTATTTTGTTATTATCAAAATCGAGATTAACCAAACCTTGATTTCACACTTTTAATTTAAACCTTGAACTAAATTCACTACTACAAAAATAGAAAATTATGACGCTTTAATCCTTGGCGCTTTCATAAAGTATCGTTATATTGGGATATATAATGGCGCTTTTCAAAAGGGTCATTTTTTACAGTAGTTTTTTTTATTTCATGGCGCTTATTTAAAGTATCATTGCATGATGTGGCCTTTATAAGAATAACTAGTTATGCCATGACACTTTATAGCAGTGTCATAGTTGTGATATTTTACATTGGCGCTTATATCAGGTGACATTAAATAATAGTATATATATATATATGTTCCGAATATATATTAATTAAAAGTTTTTCCCTTTCTACGAGTACCCGCCGAACATTTCTTCCACCATTTCCCAACTCAACAAACCCCGAAACCCTAGAGCTCTCACTAAAGTCCACCACTAAAATGCCTTAATCCGTTAGAATGGCCATGCCTAACTTCCATGGAAGGGCACCATTGTCAAAATCTACAATAGAGAATCATAGAGTTACAGGTAAATCTCTCTCTCAACTAATGTTGTTTTCCTCATATTTGAATAGATTAGTACGGATGAAGAAAAATGGAAAAGTTTTCATTGTTCCAAATATCTGATATAATTGTTTCATAGATGGGAAAATTATGTTGGGATGACGAAATCAGGGAGATGGTATCCCAAATAAATACAATGCATTTTTGTTATTGTTTTTCCTTGACTTGATAGGATGTTACAGGCAATTGTTGTATTCTACTCTGTTTTTTTTTTTCTCCACTTTGAATGACTACTTGTTGTACCATTTAATCCTACTGCCATTGGATTTTTTCGTTTGGACGGTGGAGAGGAAAGAGGGAGTAGTGGTTTGCAACACCAGTTGGAAGAGGAATGGCTTGCTTTGTGTTGTAGTTTGATCATATTTGGGTGGGTGGGGCTAGCAGCATGCTAGTTTTCCATCATAGCATGAATTTCTGTTTTTTTTCTTCTTCTCTCAAATATCAATTTAGTTCTAGAAGCAATATGCATGGTGTGCTGCAAGTTGTAGTAGGTAGGTCCAGCTTCTCCTTTCAATTGTGGTGAGAAATGACACCTTGTTTTTGGCTAGTTGTGCTAAGAAGATGTAGCAGCGAGCATGGTGAGATGGATGTTAGGGTTAATATGATGGGTGGCTCACACACCAGCACAAGGGTGGGAAAGAAGGTGCAGCCTCTGCATTCTGTAGATATGGACGTGTTGTGTTCGTATGCCAAGGAGAAGACAAGTGAGGCTACAACAGTTGAGAAAGCTACAGAATGGGGGATTTTCTAAGCAGCATTAAGAGGGGAACAACTGGCAAATAAATGACGTGTTTGGAAGAGACGGGTTTTAAAAGTTTCTCTGGTAGGCTTGGGTTTGAATCTCAGTTGTTGGGCAGTCAAGGGTTAGGGAAGGCCCCAGGTCCAAAAGATATGGGCTTGGCCCGATTGGAATCAGGCTGCAGGCTCCAAATCTAGAACTACAATAAAAATAAAGGTCCACCAAACCAGTGCATAGCCTACCAACCAAGGGTACAAGTGGAATGCCAGATAGTTTAGGATATCCAGTTACAAAGGTCAAAATGGAGTGTCGTGTTAAAAATAATGTCATTTCAAAGTGTGTCAGAAGAAAATACAAATCTATAAACTTTTTGGCCAATTTGATGTGGATATATATATCACATCTAGTTCAAAGGTGGTCTGTGTTCATAAACTTGAGTGTCTTAGAGGTGTTGTAATCTGTTATGGCCAATTAATACCATGGTTCTAACACTAGTACTGTCTGCTGCAACCAATTAATGTTGGGATCATGGGCAGGCCTCAATCATGTCTTCCATGAGCCAAAACACCTAGGCTCATGTCCAGCGTGAAACTAGTATTCTAGGCTTCAATAAGAAGTGTTTGAAGGAACCTATGAATTAATTATTTAATTCCATGCTTTTACTTACAATATTCATTGTAAACAGCAATCAAGAGCTACATTGTAGAGTTCTATCTTCGCTACCCAAATAAAAGAAAAAAAGTCATTGATAATTAATGTTTGTAGGCTGCTGATATTGAAACTATTTTGGCAACCAATGTTGATATGGTTTGCAGCAACCTAGATACAATTTATTTATAAAAAAAAACTAAAGTTCAATTTCAATCTAACCATGTTTAGTAAGCACAAAAGTGGGGAACCTTTTGTGGGATCTATCTTTCTGACTACACCCAAAACAGCCCAAGGCAATATTTAAGGTTTTCTATATGATCATCACCAAAATTATTTTATTTTATTTTTAAAAAATTGATTCGTTGGGGCTTATAATCTATCTAGCTAGTCTTGCTAATTTTCTTTGGTGTTTTATGATGATCACAAAGCTTGGACACCTATATCTGCCATTCCCTTGGTGGCTGAAGATAACTTTGCACTCTTAGGTTGAGATAATTTGGTAGATGTGGTAAATGGTAAAGGTAGGTTGGAAGATAAATAATAAACACACGATGATATATTAGATGCAATCAACGGATGTGGAAATTAAGGAGGTAATCTTGCTACATATTGAGTGGGTTTAAGTAAGCTTTTGGGAAATTATATACACACACTGAGTAGTGGTCCCACTGCGCTATGATAAGACTTGGAGCTCTGAGTTTTCACTCTTAAAGAAAAGAAAATGATGGGTTTTTTGAATTTTTTTTATTCTAGTGTTTCTCTAAGTAGCAAACTAGCAATATAAGAGAAAAATAAGAAAAAGAAAGGAAAGTGTTTCTATAAGTAGCACTTCATATCATGTGTTGTCTGTCTGTTTAAAATGCAATTTTCTCAAGAGTTTTAATCAAAGTCATTTTTATATTCTTCAAAATTGGGTTCTAGAATTTTCCAAATTGACTGCTCACCTATAATTATTTCTTTGGGTTTCTTTGGCATCATGCTCCATACTCCATGTGGGTGAGCAACCCAAGTTTTCCCTCAGAAAGAAGAGGTAAAATACTCATCATCCAGCTCGTTCGAAGGGGGGGCTTTGGCCGACTGGCCCTCACCCTCCCACAATTTCCAACTTTGAAAAGACGCAGGCCAGTTAAAGTCATAAATCTACCTTTGACTCTTTTCTGCTATGTTTGTAAGGAGAAGTATCGATAGTTTTCAATCCTAATCAGTTCAGTATGTTCAGCTATCCGTCCTTCACCAAATTTTCTAGATGTGCTGAGTCGTTTTCCCACTTCTGTCTAGTCTTTTATTCCCTATACTAGGCATCTCTTTGGCTTTTGCGGATCTAGGTAATGTGGAAAATAGAATGAAATGACTCCATTTCCATTTAGCACCCTATTATTATTATTAAAGAAATGAGAGAGCCTAATTTTGATTAGTTTGGAGAGACCTTTGACAATGATTTATATGAGCCTTCCTGGTTTTATTTAGTAAAGTAATCAGAATAGTGAAAATGTGATAGGTTATGCACTCACGTTCTATCTACTTTTGCTAGGTTTTTTGTTCCCGCTAGAAAGAAATGGTAGTTTGAAGGGGACCCACCCTTCTGCCATTTTGGGCGTGCCTAAACCTAATGCTATTTTTAATTAAATGATGTTTTTTCTTTTCATTAAATACACCCCAACTGTTAAAATTTGAATTTTTTTTCATTGTTGGAACTTATCTTTAATTTAATTTAATTTCTTTTTTATTTTCCTAAATAAAATTTTCATAATTTTTTTTTTATTAAATGAATTATAAAATTTTATATAATATTTATTTATTTATAATTTTTTTATGTAATTGTAGACCCCCTATTTTGTTTTCCTAGCACATGTCCTATTAGCTATTTGTTCGGTACTTCACAGCAATTCTCTGGTGGTCCATTACTTCTCATGTAGCCTATCTTTCTTTAAGCCACCTTGAAGACTTTGGTTGAGGGATTTATCTAACCCCATTGTGGCTCTTGACAACCCTAAATTAAACTTAGGCTCACTTAGGCATCCTAAGCCCATTTAGGTACACTTGACCCATTAGGCACCACCTTAAGTCCATTTAAACACACTTGGCCTATTAGGCACCACCCTAGGCCCACTTAGACACCCTAAGCCCATTTAGGCACACTTGTCCCATTAGGCACTATCTTAGGCACCCTAGGCTCGTTTAGATGCACCTTAGGCCCGTTTAGATACACCTTAGGCTCACTTAGGCACCTTAGGCCAATTTAGATACACTTGGCTCATTAGGCACCTTAGGCCTACTTAGGTTACCTTTCAGGGAATTTTTGCATGACTTGCATAGCTCGTTTATTATGAAGTTGCATATTTTGTTTATTTTATTTATTATCTTGTCTATTTCCTCATTTATTTTATTTTCATATCATTTTGTCACATTTTCGTAATACTTGTCCTTAATAATATAATAATTTTGTTTAAATGTTTTTTTATTTATTATTATTATTATTATTACTTTTACTATTATTTTTTTTATCATAAATTGGTCAAATGGAGATTTTGGAGCACATTTTTAGAGAGAAATTGGTGCACATTCTGGAGAATTCTGAGCATGTTTCTGTGAAATTCTGTAGTCTGATATTTGAATGACATAGAGGTCATGGATAAGGAAGGTTAAGCATTTTTTTGGAATGAAGGATCATTTAGCGTTTTAGAAAGAAGGAATGAATGGAGAATATCTTTGGGAAGGTAACTCAGCAACACATAGATGCTTGCTAGCTCTCTCCAAGCTGGTAAGTGGTTTTTCCTTGTAGGTGGAGTCAACGAGAAGGTGCAGAAGACACTCATGGAAAGGGGACCATGCCGGTTTTGATTTTTGAGTTGCTTTTATAAAATTTTAGTTCATAAAAATAATTGATCATGTGTTAAGGATTTGATTTTTGATTTGCTTTAATTAGTGTTTAATTCATTCACTTATTCAGTTTAGGTAAGGGTTGTCCTACATCAAGGGTAGGCGGGCTAGGGTTTTATTTTTAGGATGTAAGGAAAGGAACAAGGAATAAATTTTATGATAAAGAAAATTATAAGATAAGAAATAGAGAGAAAGAATAAACAATGAAGAAAAGATGGAAAACCTTAAGAGTCTCACTAAGGCCTTCTAGGAGTCTCACCTAAAAGAAAATCAATGAAGTCTCACCATTGAGGGTTGCAACCTTGCAATGAAAGAAAGTATAATATTATTCATCAAATTTATTCCTTTGATTTATATTGATTAACCTATTTATAAACTTCTCTAAGAAATCCAAAATCTACTAGGACTCTAATAACCTATTATGATTCTAATTCTAATTTCTCACAAATTTCTTACCAGTTGAGTACTTGACTTATGAAAGGAAATACATCTCTATGTTGGCTTAAGAAAGAAAATACCTCTATATGGGTTTGCACTAACTAACATGTATACTAAGTGTAGGACCTCATACCAATTGTGAAAGCTTAGTGTCACAACTCCTTGAGCTTATATAAGGGGTAAGAAGCTTTTGGAAGCACCTTGAGGCATCTATGCCTCCACTATCGGAGGAGTGTAGAAGATTTTAGAAGTTTAAGACCTCTGCAAATCTTTGCACAAAGATGGAATATAAGGGAAAGGGTAGAGATTTCTAAAGAGTTACTGATATCTCTTATAAATAAATTTATTAATCAATTGTCTTAATTCCTTCTAGTTAATTAGTAGAACCTTTTTAAGGTTTAAAGAAATGCTACCATAGTACTACTTTCCTAATAAGTAACTTACCCTCATACCTAAAATCAATTCTTCATAAATATGTTTTTCCTTTCAAAATGAGTCACTATTAAGATTTTATTTCATATTTTGTCCTTTATTTAAAAAATAAACAAAAATAAGTGATAAACTCCCAACTTTTTTTAAAATCAATTTTTCACAAACTCACTCATGCTTATAAATAGAGTACGATTTCATATGGCTTATAAATAGGGTTTGATTTCATTTGAGCAATACATCAAGCATTTGAGAGCGTTGCTAAAGTTGTAAAGCATTCTTGTGCCTTCCTAACTTTTTAACTTAATAACATTAAACGGTTTGAACCAACAAGTGAACTTAGGAATCACTAAGTCCATGACATTTGGCAAATCCCTTAAAGGTTATTTTTAAGGAAACAACCTCTTGGGCTTGTAATTCATGATTATGTAAAAGAAGCACCGGCCATGTTTAGAAAGATGAAGGGCATGCCCAATAGATTTACTTTCACCAGTATTCCAAACGCCTACCCTTTGTTCGCATGCATGGGCATTGCAATAATAGTGGGCATTTCACATACCCTTTGAGTTCACACGCATGCAAGCAAATGGAGGAGTGGAGTACTGAACATCAGAGGAACTAATGAAGAAGACATACCCTCCATACAAAGAGGTAATGATATACAAAGATTAATGGGACCATCTAGCACATGCCATTAATGCCCTCGCTTGCCTACAACTTCTCCGGTCTATTTAAATTTCTATTTAGCATTTTAAACAACTGCGAGCGAAAATGGTAATAAAAATAGAGTAGAATTAAAATATCGGGAATTACCATACCACTAAAAGGAAGAATTAAAACTTTATGAAGAGGAAGATTTAATTTTTGATAATAAATTTTTTTATTCCAATTCTCATTTTAAATAATAATCTAAATGATTAATAAATAGGCCGGGTCTGCTTGAAGGCTATCTTTAATAGCTGAACTTTAGGAAAATATTGATAGCATACAAATAATCGTACACAAAATTGATCAGAAAAGATAAAAACTTTGAATGAAACTTTGAGAATAAAGAAACAAATAATAATGCATACAGTATTTTTCGAAATATATATATATATATATAACTCGGATAAGGGATGAAATTTGGCTGTTACATATGGATGTGATAAAAAAAAAAAAAAAAAAGGAGAATTATGTTATGTTTTAGGGGTAGATGAACCCCTAAACTAACAAAAACAAAAGGTCCGTATAACTCTTCGAATTGAGCTCAAGACTCAATGAAAGTATGAAAATTGAATTGAAAGATATTATCTTTCAATATTTCCAAAAATGCCTTTTGTTGATTTTGAGAAAAAAATTAATATTTTTTATGTAATTTAATATTTTTTAAAAATAATAATTTAATATTTTTGAAAAAAAAATATTTAATTTAATATTTTTGAAAACCACTTTTATTTAATTTAATATTTTTAAAAAAAAATTATTGAAAAAAATTATTTAACTATTTAAAAAAATTATTTAATTTAATATTTTTTTAAAATAAATTTATTTAATTTAATATTTTTGAAAAAAAAATTTAATTTAATATTTTTGAAAATCACTTTTATTTAATTTAGTATTTTTAAAAAAAAATTATTTAACTTAATTTTATAAAATATTTTATATGTGTTCTTAAAGGGTATTTTTGTCCATTACTATTTCATATTATTGAGTTGAGTTATTTGTTAATTTGGGAATCATTTACCCTAAAACATAATTCTCCCAAAAAAAAAAAAAAACCCAGACAAAAATGGATGGATGTGATCAAAAAAATAAAAATAAAAATAATTGATGAAAACGAAAGAAGACCGAAAAGCTCGATTAGGTTTTTGAAACGAAGAAGATAAAAAATGTAGCCGATTTATTAACATTTAAGACATTGAAAAATCGTAAGAGGGAGGAACAGAATGATCAGATAGAGCTAATACTATTTGTCGCCATCATCCCGGCGATCAAACCAATAGGGAAACAAATTCATTCATCATATCATTCTCTCCTCCTTAAAAAAATTAAAACTAAAAAACAAAATAATAACAATAATCTTCTGTATTACCAGAGGATTACTATTGCGAAAAAGCTATTACATCTGGCCAATCTGACGAATGGCATTCATGATCCACCCTCAAATACTGTCTTTTAAATCTAATTGCATTCCCATTTTTCAGAAAAAAAAAAAATCAAGAACGAAAAAATAAAGAGAATAATCAGATAGAGCTAATACAAAAGATTCGCCATCATCTCGGCGATCAAACCAATAGGGAAACATATAATCATCCTTTCATTCTCCTTCTACATAAAAAACAAAAAGGTTTTCGAAAACAAAACACAAAAAGCTAACCAAAAAATGAAATCAAACAAAAAGAAATTAATCTAACCAAAGGTTTCCGAAAACAAAAACACAAAAACATCACCAAGAAATCAAATCAAAAGAAAATAATCGAAATTAGTAACCAAGGGCGAGTCGACAATGTTGACGGCTGCCTAGCATTTTCGCCTTGCGAAGAAAGCGAGAGAGTTCAGCCAGATCCGTCCGAGACGCTCTACGAAACCCTAGCGCAGTACTTATAAGCGAACACTAAACCTCAAATATCAAATAACCCCCCAGACTTTTATATAATATCGAAACTGACCTCCTTTGGTTCTAGAAGGCTATGGAAGCTCTATTGGGCCTCCAGCCAGCCCAATAAGAAGATTCATGCGCAGACTCTGTACGTGGCCCAAACTGTATTATTCTACGCTGTGGGCTCTAGGTCCAGCTAGCCCGTTCACTTTCGCCTTTCTGTTCTCCATTTGGTTTTAAAATATGTATAAGATTTATCCGGGGCAGCATTTTAAAAGATAATTATTTTTTATTTTTCTATTTTCATAAAAATAAGAAAAATTTAAAAGACTATAATAATTAATACCTTTTCGTTGGTATTTTTTTAGTAAATTAATTTTTGAAATACTTAGCTTAGACGGAAATTATTTCCTTTATGAAAACAATAATAAATCAAAATTTTAAAAATAAAACATAGGATAATTTTTTAAATTAATTAAAAACTAATTTCAATAAGTGTGGCTTCAAATGAATTTTATCTCAAAATATGTTTCTTTTCTTTGTTGTTTTATATGAAGTGTTGTTGAGATTTTTACACTTTGAAATTATTCTTCTTTTTTTTTTTCAACATTTTTATATTAAAATAATTCTGACCTACAATTTGTGTGATAATATTCTGTTAGTGCATTAGGTTATTTAGATTAAGTTGATAATTTTGTTCTAAACATCCTAATTTAAAACTATGTATACTTTCTTGTGATTTATACTCCTTTGAATATTAGAATAAAGTCCAAATTAAATAGGTAAATATGGTTATGTTATTTGATAATAATGTTCGAAAGGGCGTAGAATAAACTTCTAAAATTTTGAAATAAAATTAATTTGAAAAAAAAAATTGAGAATTTAAAAAAGATAATCTTTTCAAATCTTTAAATGAATTTGGAAAATAATTTAAATTAGAATTTTAAAAGAAAAATATTTCCAAATATTTTTTAATTTAAAATTTGAAATATTTTCAAATCTTTTTAAAATTAAGTTTCTAAATTATTGTTTTGATAAACTATTATTTCTAAATTGATAAGTCCACAACGATTTCTCTTATATTTGTATATTAGAAGAATTCACTCAAATGGGAATGCAAACTTTTAAGTTATAATTTTTTTATGCCTAATTTAAAACTTCTAAATACGTTTGGTTTTTTATTCATTGGTCGTTAAAGAGATATGAATACCCCAAGCGTTGAGGCAAAATCCATTGGAGCACATAATGTGTTATGTGGTGGACGTGAATTGTAGTGTAAGTTTTGGAAAGTAAGTCAGTAGCATCTATCGAACTATTTTCTCATATAATAAATTGTTGATTTGAAATCTCTAACTTGTAGTTTTTCACTTAAAAATCCATTGTCTCATTTGTGGTTGATTGATTATGAATATTTTACCCTCTCAAAGTATTATTTTGGATTGAAATTTTCAATGCTTATGTTAAAATTTTTAAAAATCACCTATTCACCCCTTTGGATGTTACCCCACTACTTATTATTTCACAAGTAAGATTTTAGGTTTTTTATATTCCTTACAAATATTTATATATATTTGAGAGTCTTTTTTCAGTTAAAGATTAATCAACGGAAGTTTGTTCTTGAATGATTTTGTTCATTAGTGTTGAATGATGAAGAATATTGTGTAGTATTTTGCATTTGTTCATTAGTTTATTTTCTTCCTTTCATTCTTCTTGATATCAAATAAATACTTGTGTTAATAGGGAAGGTTTCTTATTTGAATAAACTTTACTTTTTTTTTCATAAGTATCTTTCATTCCAATTTGTCTTCCATATTTTTTTATATAAAGAAAACATTAATTAGAGAGACTCAACTTAAATTTTGTGGGATTTCTTTCACCCTCGATGGATTGCATCTCCATGCTTAATCATACATCTCCAACTCGTAAGTCTTATTCCATTTTTTTAATCACTCTCAACTTTCCTTTGCTCTCTCTTTTTTTTTTCTCTCTCTCTCTCTCTCCTTTCTAACTACTTTATTATTTTTATTCTCTCTTTTTATTTTTATTTTTAAAACTTTTTGTCTCCTTTTTCTAAACATATTTTTACCTTTTTTTTAATCTTTTTTTTTTTTCTTGTGGAAGAAGTAAGCTCACCATCATCAAACTCAAATGCATATGTAATCTCCATTGTTTGTAGAAATAAATTTGCTTTCAAGTAGCCTTCTTTAAAATATTTATATATATATATATCAAAATTCTTCAAATATTACCTCAACATTCATAACAATTTTTTTTTTTTTAAGAAACTTAAATATATAAAAAAAATTGAATATTTAAAGTTTGACCTTTGTGTAGACAAGTTGTAGTCTTTACAAGAAGCGATATTGCATTTTCAGCATTTAAGAGTCTATTTGATAGTGATTTTAGGAAGCGCTTTTAATATTTTTAATAATTGAAAATTTTTATCATTCAAGTGTTAGAAATGCTACAAACGCTTTCTAGAATCACTTCCAAATGCATTCTAAGAAATAAAGTCTTCACTCATTCGAATTGACTTGACTTAAATGCTTAGTGGTAGCTAATTTTTAATACTTAACTAAAATTGAAATCACATTTGACACATATGTAAATTATTCATAACCTTGATGCAAAGTGATGTATTTTCGTTACTTAAAACAACTTAAGTGTTAAAGTTTTCACTCATGCGAATTGGCTTGATTTGGATGCACAATGGTGTCCAATTTTAACACTTAATTAAAAATGAAACCATATTTAACATCCATGTAGACAAGTCATAACATTGATGTGAAGCAATGTTATATTTTCGACTCTTAATGCACCTTAAGTGTTAAAGTCTTCACTTATACGAATTAACTTGGTTTGAATGCATAGTAATGTCCAACTTTTTAAAACTTTTTTTTTTAAAATTGGAACCTTATTTAACACTCATGTAGACTAGTCATAACTTTGATGTAGAATAGCGTTGTATTTTCCACACTTAATGTAATTTAAGTGTTAAAGTCTTTACTTATGCGAATTAGTTTAACTTGGATGTACAGTGGTATCCAATTTTTTAATACTTAATTAAAATTGGAACCATGTTTAACACTCATGTGGACAAGTCACAACATTGATGTAGAGCAATATTGTATTTTTAGTACTTAATATGATTTAAGTGTTAAAGTCTTTACTCGTATGAATTGACTTTGTTTGAATGCATAGTAGTGTTCAATTTTTAACACTTAATTAAAATTAGAATTACATTTAACACCCATATATACAAGTCATAATCTTGACATGTAGTGGTGTTGTATTTTTTACATTTAATAGGGCTTAAGTGCTAAAAATATAACACTTCTTAGCATCGAGGTTAGGACTTGTCTACATGGATGTTAAATATTGATTTAATTTTAATTAAGTGAGATTATTGTGCATCCAAGTCAAACCAATTCATATGAGTAAGAACTTTAATACTTAAATCTCATTAAGTGTAAAAAATACAATACTGCTCTATGTCAAGTTTATGACTTGTCTATATAAGTGTTAAATATGATTCCAATTTTAATTAATTGTTAAAAAGTTGGACATCATTGTGTATCCAAGCCAAACTAATTAACACTAACAAAGACTTTAGTACTTAAATTGCATTAAGTAGTGAAAATGCAACATAACTTTGCATCAAGGTTATGGCTTGGCCTACATAAAACGTTAAATATGATTTTAATTTTAATTAAGTGTTAAAAAGTTGGACACCACTATGCATTAAAGTCAAACCAATTTATATAAGTGAAGATTTTAGCACTTAAGTCACATTAAGTGTTGAAAATGCAACAATGTTTTGTGACAATATTATAACGTGTCTACATATGTGTTAAATATGGTTTCAATTTTAACTAAGTATTAAAAAAATAAGAAACCATTGTGTGTTCAAACAAAGTCAATTCGCATGAGTGAAGATTTTAACACTTAAGCTATATTAGGCATCAAAAGTACAATACCACTTCGCATCAAGGTTATGACTTATCTACCTGGGTGTTAAATATGGTTTTAGTTTTAACTAAATGTTAAAAAGTTAGACATCATTATGCATCTAAGCCAAATTCAATTCCCATGAATGAGGACTTTAACATTTAAATGTCGAAAATATGAAACCATTCTATGTTAGGGCTATAACTTGTCTATAAGGTAATTTTTAAGAATTTTGGTATTGATTTAAAAAAAATCAAAGAGCAAAAAAACAAAGTAGTGTTGGGAAAAGTAGGAAACATATTTTGAAATAAGAAAATTTCGTATTAAAATATTTCTTTGAAAAAAAAAATATTCAAAGAAAAAGATTGAAGATTGGAAAACCAACTTTAAGACCCACCTCGTTCATATGATAACACATGTACATGATGAGTCTTTAAGTGGGGACATTTATAGATATAAAAAATTTTAGTAGATTAAATTACCACTAGTCTTCAAATTTGTGGCTCCTTATCTCAACAAGGTTTGGGCATAACAAGTGATGAGTTTTACACATTGGACATGAGACATATAATTCAAAGGCGACATATGGCAAAATTTGAAAGATTAAAAAAATGAAGTCTTGCAAAATAAAATTATTAAAAGAGAATTAAAAATAAATATTCTTTTGTTGATAATTGAAGTCAAAAGAAAAATAATAATAAATATTCTCTTGTTGTCAAATTTCTAAATAAAGGAGTCAAGTTACTAAAATTAAAAAACCAAATTATTTGAATTACACGTTCAAATCTTAAGGATTCTTAATCTAATTCTCTAACTTCACCTATAAACGATGATAACTTTCTTCAATTGAGAGGATCGCAACAAGTACTTCACAAAAAAAAGATGTTTTATAAAAAGAAAAAAGAAGTTTTGTAAAACATCATACAAGTCTAAGAAATTACAAAAGTACTACACATATTTTTTACTATTCAACAAAGCCATTCGAGAACAAACCACTCTAAACCCTCTATTAATCTTCAACTCCAAGAAAACACTCTCCCATCATCATTTGAATTATAATCAAATCAAGAATAATATATATATATATATATATATTTGTAAGTAGAGACTCTACCCCACAATTGTTTTAATACAAATTTTTTATTTGCATATTTTCTCTATTGTTTTAATTATCTTTGCAAGAATACTCAAATTTGTGTGTCAAGATAAATTTCAATACAAATATCTATTCTTTAAGTAGGAAAATTTTCTATACAATCTTTTTCATTATTTTCAAAGCCACATTTAATTCTTATTATTTAAAAAATAAATAAAATACTTATTAAAAATAAAATATGATTTAAAGTTCTCAATCTATATTAGCAAATGGTGTTTTAATTGCTATATTAAATATAGTAAAATTACAATAACAATTAACAAATAAGCTTTCTAAATAAATCTATCAATAAATAGTATATGCACAATCCTTGAAGCACTTCAACCATATAAAATTGAATTACTTACCTTTATAAAACTTTAATAAGATCTTAGAAGGGTTTTTATTTTTATTTTTATTTTTATTTTATTTTATTTTTTAATTAATTCATGTAAATATTCTTTATTAAAAGAAATTGTTTTTCTTTTTGTCTAATAATATCATACATGGTAAATTATTAAAAATTTAATTAAATTGGCAGAGTTATTGATAAAATGTTAAAAAAAAAATATGGAGCAATGATTTCTATAAATAAAGTTATATTATTTTAATAATTAATAATGACCAAAAATAGTATAGTCTAGAGGAATAAAAATAGAAATTGTATTTTAGTTCTTGAAAATTCATGTGGATGCTTATAAAGTTACAAATATAAATTTAATATGAATGTTTTGTAAGAATTAAAATTTGTTTGAATTACTAAATTTTAGAGTGAATTCATTGTAAAATTAAATTTTAATAAGCATCAAATTTCTTGAGTATGGTGACATAAATCTAAGAATTAATTTATGGATTAAAAGGATGAAATGATACCAAATTGATACATCTAACTTCTCCCGTGTTTTAAATTGATTAGTAACTCATTTTTTATATAAATACCCTTAGATATTTTAATGATTTACATGCAAGGTTTAAAAGAGAGAATTATTTTTAGGATTACTTGTTTCACACATTATAACACTTGGCGGTTACATATGAAATTATAAATAATCATATAAACATCTCTTTAAAATAAAAAATCAAAATTGATAGTTATTATATCCCGAAGACAATTAGGAAATTTCACTTCAAGATTTTTGATTTAAAGTTGATTTTACCTAATTTTATATTAGTGTTTATGTCAAAGTACGAAAAAAAAAAAAAATCAATCATTTTTATAATTTTATCAATAGTTTTTATCATGGTAAATTGTTAGTATTTAATAAGTTAAATGTTTGGTTTTGATTACGAAAGAACAAAGTGTAAAAACACTTTCAACGGTCAAGTGTATTTAACCTTTATATATATATATATATTTTTTTTTTTAAAAAAAGACCAGGAGGAAGAAGGTAGCATGAGGCTTTGGGGTCAAAAGCTGGAATGAAGAATATAATAATAAAGATGCTGTTGGAAAACTTGAACAACTATATTGGACTGTGACTAGGTTTTGAGAAAGGGAGAGTGAGGCAGTTTTTCAAGACTCACTCTCTCCGATTCTTTGACCCAGAGGCGGAACCCCAAAATTATTTAGAATGGCTTCTTGTGATAATTCATTCTCTGTCTCCCCCGAAACCGAGAAGTTCCTCTGTGACCGTTTGATCGACCCCACACAGCCGATATCGGAGCGATTCAGAGCCCTCTTCTCTCTTCGCAACCTCCGTGGCCCTGCTCCTCGTCAAGCGCTCATTCTCGGTTCGTTTCCATTATACAACGGTTGGGGTGTTTAATTATGCGTTTGAATTTGTGGGTGTTATCTTTTCTGAATTCGCGTTGAAGATGGCTTTCAATTAGGGTTTTTTATTTTTAATTTTTATAATTTAATTGTTTAATATAGATTTTATTAGGAGCTCTAAGGCTGTGTTTGGTTGCATGGAATTGGGGAATTCAGTGTTTGCTTGCTTTGCACGCCAGTTAATTTGGAATTTGAAGTTTGAGTTAAACCCATTAAACCCATTTCCCCCAAGACAATTCGACAGCTTAAGCAAGTTGTTTTGGATGCCAATAAATCCAATTTTGTTCCATCAATTGCATCTGCCTTCTTCTTAATAATTGGTCTGGGTTACTGTAACGATTTTGTTGATAGCCTGATAATACCTTCAGTTTGTGCATTATGATATTAGATTGCAACTCAACCATAGAGTCATGTGCCTAAAATATGCAGAGCCTTGTGAATGTTCTTAAGCAAATCTATTAAAGATTCATCATCATATAAATGATTGTTGCAATATTATGCTTCCCTTTTCAGTTATTCCTTAGGTAAATGAATTGTCTGGATAAGCACCTAGAGAGGATGTGAGTAGGTGCCTTCTAAAATTTTCTAAAAGTGACCCACAATTGTTATCATCCCCTGTTTTATCCTTTTCTCATTTTTTTTTTACAGCAAAAGCACAAATCACATGCACAATGAAACAACACTCTCCCAAGTAGTTTTCAATGCAAGCCACAAGCAAATGAAATCAATACTCTCCCAACATAGAAAATAATGATTTATTGACAAATATGAAACTCATGCTATAGCTGAATAGAAATAGAAATTAAAAGAGACTAGAGAGTCAAAGACACAAGGATATTATGTGGGAAATCTTCAAAGTTATAAAAAACTATGGGCCAATCACAATCACAACATCCATTATGACGAATATATTGAATACAAGGTTTTACCTAACCCTAAACCTCCAATCCTCATTCAAACTGCTTGTCTAGTATCCTAGGAGATTCAGCTTCCCACCATCTTCATGTGGAACCCAGTTGGAATCACCTCCAAACATGATCCTAGCCTCTTCTTGATTTTTGACACAAGAAGATATTTGACTTACCCGAAAAAATGATGAATATGAGAGTAGAGATGGAAACAACACTGAATCTACCCATTTTGAGGGAACTTTCTCAGTTGAAAAAAAAATTCAGCTCAAAACCCACTAACTTTCCATATAAACAAGCAATTTTGAATTTTGAAAAGGATTTGAAGCTCAAGGAGGCAACCCACATTCTCTCAATTGTAAACCCCTTATCTGGAAATGAGTTTAAATAGTTTAATTCAACAGCATAGTTCCGTTCAGAAAAAATGAAATGTTATAAGTTGTGATCGAAACGTGATTTATCCAATGTAAGTCTGAAACATTAAATAGTTGATCAATCATCCGTCAACATGGATGCCTAAGGTGACCATTTTCAACACCATGGATGTCTAACTTTTGCAATGGAGGTTTTTCAACACTTGAAACATTGTTAAGGCTTCACAACCATTCTGGGAAACACATAATATTCTTTTTACTTTTTTTTAACCTTTACGAGAGGGAAACAATAAAGAGATGCAAACACAAACACTCTAGGGGATTCAAGCACCTGTACTCAATCTTTAAGGCACATTGAAGAGGTATAGGCCTACATTTGGAATTTAGGAACCATTTATTAGCTTTCACGTAAACACGAGCCACTCCCCAAGCTATTAGTCACTCAAAAGATTTGGTATTAACATCTTGCAGCTTATCCAAGTAAATCAAAATCATAAGCAACTCATAAGTAAGCTCATAAATCAATACAAGGACATTTTTATGTCTTAAAGCATTTTAAGATCATTATAAAACAAAATAACCATTTGCAAGAAGGATAAGAAATCACCTTCATAGACACTTAAACCATGATTAAAACAGAGAGCGGACAAATATAAGAAGATACCAATGAACTAAACAAAGAATTGAGAACCAAGACAAGGAGAAAAGCAACACAAAGACACTTCAAAACTGTGAAGACCTCTAGGACATAATAATATGCATGAAGGATGTCCTAGAAGAAACTTAACTGAGAATACATAGACCTACTCAAACCTAGAACATTCAAAGGCTTTGTTCTGATATCAGCTATTTGACCCATTATAATTCGAATAGCACTTTTTCATGATCCCACCATCATAATTAGGGGGAATCTATAAATGTACAGAGGCTGGTTGGCAGGTTCTTCCCATATTGTGTTGCTACCGAGGCCTCAATTTTGCTTTTCATTGCAATTGTTTCATTTTTTCATCCTGTGATGTGGCTACTGAAAATGCTTGAGTAAATTCTATCACAAAATTAGATCTCTGCGCAAACTTCATTTTGTTTTCAGTGGTGAACAACTTAAAAGGTTTTTGTGGTGGAGAACTATAACTTGGATCTTGTATGGTTATCACATGCTGGTGCTAGTATAAATCGTCTGAAGATGATTCCTTTTAGGAATTCATATCAATATGATACTTTTTATGCATTAAGTGATGTTGAGAGATGGAAGAAAGAGAAAGACTTATATTGTATACATTATTTATGCCTTTATAGATGAAGTGTATTAAGCTTTTCTCAAAGGGTTCCATCAATGGTTACTTTTCTTGTTAGTTATGCGGTAGTTGTACATGTTTTCCCTTTTGTTGCAGCAACAAGAGATTCTTCAAACTTGTTGGCACATGAAGCTGCATTTGCCTTGGGTCAAATGCAAGATGTTGATGCTGTTCCTGCTTTAGAGGCAGTTCTTAATGATTTTTCTTTGCATCCCATCGTTCGCCATGAGGTAATGCTGATCTAAAAAAAAATTTCTTCCAGGATTCTGCCTGCTGTTTTTGTCAATTGTCGATGTTTGTTATGAATGTCCAGGCAGCAGAAGCGCTTGGTGCTATTGGTTTAGAGAGTAATGTTCCCCTTCTAAAGAATAGCTTGGTTGTAGATCCAGCTCAGGAGGTCCGAGAAACTTGTGAATTGGCTCTCAGGCGAATTGAGGAAGTGAAGAATGTTGTTGGCAATGATGGAATGTCCATAGTAGAAGCATCACCTTTTTTATCAGTTGACCCTGCTGCACCTGCTTCTTCTTGTTCTTCTGTAGACCAACTTAGGTTTGTCTGTAAATAAGTAACAAATACAAGCTTTTATCACCTGTGTTTGTTTTGGATTTTTAACTGATTTTCACCAATTTAAAGGGAAGTGCTTTTGGATGAAGAAAAAGGCATGTATGAGCGGTATGCAGCTCTTTTTGCACTTCGGAACCAAGGTGGAGATGAAGCTGTATCTGCGATTGTTGATTCTTTGTGTGCAAACAGTGCTCTTCTGCGTCATGAGGTCTGTTAAATTTTCACTGCTGTGTATGTAGCTTCTATGAATATGGTTCTTTTAGTGGATGTTTGGCAACGCTATCATTTGATATTTTCATTCTCTAGTCAGGAAACTGGCATTTCAATGTTGGAGAGATACACCCTTAGGTTCAACTTGTGACTTCTTATAACGCATATAAACCTTGTTTTAATAGCTGTTACTATTCATCTGAACAGTAAATACAATGAATTGGTTGTTTCTGATTAAAAAAAAAAAAGAATAAACAATATACAGCATGTAGGAAAAACACATTTTCTACCACATACGTGATTTTTCTGCTATGGTTTCTACAATCATTAGATGTGTGTTTTTAACAATTGTCTCATACTTAAAGTTAATTACTACTGTGCAACTAACATATTCATAAACAAATGGTAGCTCACTTGAGTAATGTGAGGGTATCAAAGTTTGGATTGGACTTTCATTTTCTAAGCTATGATTTTCATTTTCTGGGTTATGACTGATCATTCAACAATGGGTTTACTTTTATCTTAATTCGAACTGCAGTTTGAGACTAAAGATCCCTTGCTGCAAGTTTGCTTAGGATCGATGGAACTGATGCTGTTGTTGGTTTAGTGTGTGTGTCTAGAATTATAATTTTATATTATATCTAGCTCATTTATTTTTGTGTTATGGGTGTTGAGGTAATATGAAACAGTACTTTTCAGTTCAATAGGGTTTCTATTTTTTATTTTTCTTTTCATCTATTTTTTCTCTCTATTTTCATTCTCTCAAATTTTCTGAGAACCAAGCATAGCCTTAAAAGGTTTTAGGTTTCAGCATGTATAGTTCTGACATGTTTTTGCTTGCACCACCTGCCACTTTTCACCTTTGCATATCGGTGTTCGTTTATAGGTTGCTTATGTTTTGGGCCAATTGCAAGACAAAGCTGCTTCGGCTGCACTTTCCAATATACTGAGGAATGTGAATGAACACCCGATGGTTAGACATGAAGCAGCTGAGGCTCTTGGCTCTATTGCAGGTAAAGCCGCAGCATTTTTTTTAATGCATTCTCCTAATTCTCTTACCATGATTAACTAAGAGGGAGGAATGAATTTTGGTCAACAGTAGAATGTGATGCTAGAATATATGTGTTTAAACAGAACAATTTTGGAGAACTATGGATCAATACCATTTGATGAATGTCCATCATTTATGACTGTTATGATAGCTTGATGAATGCACAATATTAGTAAAAGACGGGATCAGATGGAATTCATCGGTGATTAGACTATTTTCTGAAAATAAGCTCCTAAGAATATAAAGGAAATGATTGTCCCTTATTGAGATAATTGATTTTTGTTGAATCGAATTATGTTCAAAGGAAGAGGACGGTTTGGAGTTCTTTGGAATTGTCTCTAGCAACTATTCGATTGCTTGTTCTTTGATTATTAAATTTACTAAGTAAAAAAACAAAAAAAACAAATACGAGTGCTCCTAATACTGGACCTGTGTCGTTTAAGAATTTTATTTTTTTAAAAAGTGTTATAGCCTTGGAATTAAGTTAAAATCTTGGTTGCACAGATGAACATAGCGTGGCACTTCTTGAGGAGTTCGCCAAGGATCCTGAGCCTATCGTCTCACAGAGTTGTGAAGTTGCTCTCACCATGCTGGAATCTGAAAGATCTGGCAAATCCTTTGAGGTATGCAAATCAGAAACTGACCTAAAACCAATCATCATAAGAAAACTTTGATTTGATTTTCAGGAGAAATGACTCTCATCAAATGCATTCCATGCAGTACCTCTTCATGCAGACGCCGCAGGTACAATAAACTCTTACAGGTTCTCCACCTCGCATCAATCTGGCTAACCATCTGCTAGTCACTGAAGGAATGATCTTCATGAGATAAAGTTAATGGCGTCGTTTTTGGCTTTGCACCGAGGGGTAGGACATTTTAACATGTTCAATCATGAACTGAAGGACAGCTTCCTATGCCAGCAGAAACTTACGAGGTTAGTTAACATTAGTTATTTATATACTCTGAGGGAGTTCATTTCCCCTTTGTTGTTCTTTGTCATACCATAAAGAGATGTTTCCTTAAAATTAAACAACTTTACTGGTCCTTTGGGCTGAATTTTGGAGTATAAATTTGATTGCTTGATCAAGTTTCGTTTTGGCACCATCTTCCCTTTTTTAATAGTAACATAGCTTAAGAAAAAGAAAAGTCGTATTTTTCATGTGTGTTTCAATCATGATTTATTAAATAAAACCATAAAGTGATTTTTATTTATTTTTAAAGCCAAAAATGAGTCTAAATTCGAGGTTGGGTTATTTGTTGAGAAGGTATTACAGGGTAACACTCTTCTAAACCTTAAAAAATAAATTGAACTATATCAGTTAATAAATTATACTGAAAAAAAAAATGATACAAATCAATATACAAAAAGATATAGCAAAAATTATATTATATTATAAGATTATAAATTATTTGGTATGAGAATTTCATAAATTAATTTATTAAGCTGAATAAAAGAAATATTTGATTGTTTTAAAGATTACAATATATTTTTAAGAAATTTCAAAATTAAATTTATTTACATATTTCAAATCAATTATTTTCATTTTTTTTTATTTACAAAGAAAGTTTTAACTTATTTGACATTCAATTTTATTTTCAAAAAAATGTTTTTTTTTTTACATTTATTTTTATTAAAAGGAGTGTTTGAATAAAAATTTATTTAAAAAAGTTTCAATGATTTTTATTCAACTTTTCATAATTTCATACACAAAAAGTATCCCAATTTTATTTTTATTTTTTAAAAAAAGAACTTTAAAATTTTGCTTTAAAAAATAATTTTGCATTTTTACAATTTTGTGTAAAATAAAAGAATTTTATTTAACTTTCATAACAAAATGATTTTCCTCAAATTTTATGGATAAAAACTAAAAAGATCCCTATCAAATTTTATAAAAAAAATTTAAAAAGTCATTTACAAAGTTATATATCTAAAAAAGGGTCTTTTACAAATTTATTTAAAAATATGATTTTTGACAATTTTATTTTAAAGAGGGAATTTAAGCTTAGCTTTTATTAATTATTTTTTTTAACTTTATTTTAAAAAAAAGAATTCTGCATTTAAAAATAAATTAAAATCTTTATCTGAAAAATAATTTTACTTTAACATTTTACAATTTTGCTTGAAAAAAAGAATTTTACCTTTTTAAAAGACTTTTCTTTTTACAAGATTATTAAAAGGAGTTTTCCAAAATTTATTAAAAAGCTTTCTTTTTTTTTTATTCAAAAAATTCACTTTACATGAAGATTAGAAGTGTAACATAGAATTTGAAATTTTGGATATTTAGGGTTTAAAGATTAAGAGGGTGTTTGTTTTTTTAATTTTTTGTTTAAAAGAATTTACTTTCAAACTTTAAGTTTTTAATTTTTTTATTTTTTTTTTATTTTTTAATTTTTTTATAACATGTTATAAACTTTTTGTTGAATATAAAAAACTAAAATAAAAATAAGATATCACAAAAACATACAACCTATTACTTATCACTATTAAGAATTAAAGTTCTTTTTATAATAAAGTAAAAAAAACACACAACACCTAAATTTTTTATTGGTAAAATTTTAAGTCTTAAATTATTATTTTAAATTCCTTAATTAGTGTTAAATCCTTTAAAAATTATTTAGAAGATTTGAATTTAGAATAGGGTTAGTTTATTTAATTTTTTAGGTTAAACCATTAGAAATTTATGAATATACGTTAATTTGTTGATGGTCCAAGAATTTTGATATTCAAATGAATAAATCTAAATTATGAAAAAAAAAATATAGAAGAAAGAAAAATAAATAGGATTATGAAAAAGAAAATGTCTAGAGTGAATAGAAAATATAACAAACTTTTGAAAGAAAATTATTTTTTAAGAGTGATGGTAAACAATTAGTTTTTAATAAATGTTTTAAAAATATTCCAAATAGACTTTTAGGTTGTGTTTGGTTCCGGAAAATACTAAAGAAATAAAAAAAAATATAAAAGAAAATGATTTTTTCATATTTGGTTGTCTTATGAAAAATATAAAAGAAAATCAAATATAATTAAAATTAATTAAAATTTTATATATGTTTAAATTATTTAATTTTTATATCCATGAATTAAAATAAATAAAATGAGTTTGAAGTAACAAATATAAATAATTTATTGATGTTTAATCTATTTTTATTTTTCTTCATTTTTTTTTTTACTTTTGCTTTATATTTTCTTTTCCTTACATTTTCCCTCAGATTTTCCGGACCAAACATAACCTTAAATGTAAGGGAAAATTTGAGGGACCAAACATTTTCCCTCAGAAAACGCTTGGCTAGAGTGAAAAAAAAAAAATCGTATATTCAAAAACTTGAAAACGAACATTGAACATTTGAACTGCGTGGAGATAGTTTTTTAACCCACATAAGTGGGTTGATGGGCTGGGCCGGGCCTTGGACATCATAATGTCAATTGCCACATTTTTAACACCCATGGCCCAGCCCAGTTGAATAAAGAAATGATTATTAATTAAAAAGGATATTAAAAAGGTAAATTGCAAGAATGTCCGCCATCTTTTAATAAATTTTTAATTTCTATCTAATATCTAATGCCTTTTAAATAAAAAATACATAAATAAAAATGTCAATGATTATATAAATTATTTATTTATTTTTTAATATAAAATATTATCTCATCCTTTTAAATCTAATATTCAAATGGGCTTATTTTTAGTCTCCCACGGCCCAAAAGGAATAAAAAGGTGTACGAGGGACGGTGAGAGACACGCAGCAAGAAAACCACCTAATGCACGAAGCCACACGTGTCCAGGGGGTTCAACAAGGCTTTCAAGCGAAGCATCGAGATTCAATATTCCGCAGAGAGTGAGTGTGTGAGAGAGAAGAAAACAGTAATGGCGAACCCTCCAAAGCCATGGAAAGCGGAGTACGCCAAGTCATCCAGGTCCTCCTGTAAAACCTGCAAGACCCCCATTGATAAAGAGAAGTTCCGGCTCGGCAAGATGGTTCAAGCCAGCCAATTCGACGGCTTCATGCCTGTAACTCCTCATTCCCTCCTCCCTTCCCCCCTCTTTTTTTTTTTTTCCTTCTTCTTCTCCAGTTTCTTACTCGTTTTCCCTTTTGCATTCGGGGTTTGGTTTTTATCTCTTGGGTTTTGAATGATTTGGATGATGGGGTTATTGTGGTTTGATGGTTCTCGGGTATGGGGTTTTGGGGACGACAAGGGTTTTCTGTTTCCGAAAATGGGAATTACTCGGTAAAATGGATTTTTACCTGTTTACAGGAAAAGCCTTACCAAAATGCATGCCCTTTTTGGTAAAGGAATCTTATTTCTGTAAACGAAAACAATGAGAATGTGAAGTAACATTTTGACGTTCCCAAACATTGATCCATTTGCAAGAGATGTTCTGAAAACAATGAAGGGGCCCCTTAAAATCATTGTTTTTCTCTCAGAAAAGGCCGGGTTTCACAGAAAATTATTTTTGTTTCTGCTACCAAACGGCCCACAAGTTTTCTCTCAGTTTTTTGAACTCTAGGATTGGTATTATACTAATCTTATTTGTCATAACTGCTAATGATAGTGATACAAATGTCAACGAGTGGAAGACCTGATATATAGTAAGGAATTACTATGATAAAGCATCTATGTGTTCAATGCTAGGTTGGAGCCATCCTTTTTTCTTTGATAAATGTAGATCCTTGGTTATTCTACTACTTATCTTATTGTTTCAGCAGTTTAATTTTTTATTCAAGATATTTTTTTTTTTCCATATAATAAAATAAAGAAGCAACTATGGTGTAATGATGGTTTGATATGGTGACTTGAGACTCTTTTTGTGAAGTGGGTATGTGTTTTGATCAGGCATTAATAATACTCTTATGTTGTTTAAACAAGCAAAATAATAATAATAATAATAATAACAAAGAATGTACGATCCCTGCTTTGACCTTTTATATAGGATGGTACTGTATACCAATACTACAGGATGTATAGAATTTAGGGTCATTGTACAGATCCTGAATGAATGGCAGATACCATGTTGCAGTTATATACTTTTAGTGGTAGAAAGACTTCTTAATTGTTTAGGTGTCCTCTTGATGTGATTAGTGACTGTATATTTATCTTTAATGTTGCCTAAGGGCTTATAATATATTGTTTTCATTGATGAAACTTGGTTTGTATTTGGTTTTTTTTGAATCAGATGTGGAACCATGCTGGTTGCATATTGAAGAAGGCTAACCAAATAAAATCGTATGTGTTCTCATTGTTCATTGGATAAGAAAGATACTATAATTTTTTTGCTCACATAGTGATCGAGTTCTATGCCCATATTCTGCTTTTAGCCTTGATGATGTTGAAGGCATAGAGCAACTAAGATGGGATGATCAGCAGATGATCAGAAAATATGTAGAGAGTGGTGGACCATCAAAGAATACTGCTAAAGATGTTGCTTCTGCTGTTGCTGAATGTGGTATTGAGGTTTCACAAACTTCTCGTGCTACTTGCAAGCGTTGCAGTCAGAAGATTATGAAAGGAGAGGTGGGCTATTATGTTTCTTTACTTGTGTTTTTGCTTTCATGACATAGCTGTTGGGAAGGTTCATACTCTGAATACTTTGAATTGCACGGTGTAATAAAAATAAACTATCATGTAAGACATGTTGTTAAAGTTGATGGTGGGGGACATTTGCATTTGGTTTGTTATATGCATTACCATATAGAAATCAAGTAGATGTTTGGGCAGATAAGACATTTTTGGATCATATGTCTTAACTCTTTTGCCTCATGTCCCCAAAAAGGGGTTGAGGTTGAGTAGGTCAATGTTTTGACAGCAAAAGATGGTGCAGATATTATTGGGGGATTAATGAATTGGTCTCTGGAATTTGAGCACAGTGAGTGTATTTATTTGTTCTACTGGTTGCTGTTTCTGATTTTGATAACCTGCTTTTAAAGCATATTCTTCTGTTGATTCTTTCTGCCATTGCATCATTGCAACAACATATTTTAACCAATTCCTAGCAACTGAAAGGGCCTTCTGATTAATCCAGCTGACAGCTTGCAAGGTACCTTAATTAAGGTGTCCATTCCTTTGAAATTTATTTTTGGAGATTCACTGATGCTTTGGGAAGCAACTATATCTTGTTACGCTGACAAAAGAAAAAAGGAAAAAAAGAATATTTGAATACCTTTTGATTATTCGGTTTAAATATTTGCTTTTTCCTTACAAGCATATGTTTTAATAACTGTAAGATTCTAAGAGAAGAAGATTATTCATTTTATAATCTTTCTTTTTTCTTACAAGCATATGTTTTAATAAGTGTGGGATTCTAAGAGAAGAACCTGCAGTTAAGAATGTGGATTTTCGAGATTGGATTTTAGGAGCTTATGGAAGTCAAGCATTAATTGTATAATTTGTGCTAGGCATAGTAAGAAATTTTAAAGATAAGAGGCACCTTTTATGCTTCATTTTCAGATCGTGGTTTTTCTTTGTTTGAAAAAAAGTAATTGGAAGATTTTGTCAGGTTGTGCTTGATTTTGTCATCCATGCAGTGTGGTTGATGATAACATTGTACCTATCTCTTTAGTTATCCAAATGAAGATCTATTTCATTTGGGTAATTAAGATGATGCATCATGACTAGTAAGATGCTGTTTGATTATTTGCCTTGATAGCAGTGTCATTTCATTGCTAGGTTCGTATATCCTCCAAACCTGACGGTCAAGGTGCTAAGGGTTTGGCATGGCACCATGCCAACTGTTTCTTGGAAATGTCGCCATCTACCCTAATTGAGAAGCTGTCTGGATGGGATGGCCTTTCAAGTTCTGATCAGGAAACTGTTTGTGCCCTTATCAAAAAGTCTCCTTCTGCTGCAGAAATTGGTATACAGTTTGTTTGTTATTTTATATGGTCCCTTCTTTTCTTTCTTTCTTTTTTTTTTTTGTGACAACATGCTTCATTTGTTACTTTCTGGTAAAATATTTATTATTTCAGGCACAAAAGTTAAGGGCATAAAGGATGATGAACAATCAACATCCAAGGGTGGTAAACGTAAAAAAGATGGTACTGGTGATCAGAAGTCAAAAATTGTGAAAACTGAAGGAGATGTTTCAGTGAGAAAGGCAGCATCACAAAAGAATGCTAACAACATGGAGGCGGAAAACCAAAAGACATCTGATCTAGAAAGGAAGCTTGAGGCTCAATCTAAAGAAATTTGGGCTTTAAAGGATGATCTTAAAAAGCATGTGACAACAGCAGAGTTGCGAGAGATGCTTGAAGCTAATGGTCAAGATTCAACAGGATCAGAACTTGATTTGCGAGACCGCTGGTAAATTCTGTGATGCATGAACCTTAGCATGTGACATGCAGAAGTGCTATTTTTATTGTCAAGGATATTTTGTTCTTAATGATTTGTTGTTTTAGAGCAAAATACCATGAATAATTTCTAAAAGAAAAATCTTTTTTGCTTGCTTTCCTGATGATGGGCAGTGCTTCATTAGTGCCCTTGACAGATAAGTTTGGAGATAAATGAGTGCAGAAGTGCTGCTTTTTACATTATAAAAGTTGAAGTTTTGGAACCTGACATTCTGTTGCCGTATTTCCTGTTAAGCGCTGATGGCATGCTGTTTGGAGCACTTGGCCACTGCCCGCTTTGTTCCAGTAGTCTTCGTTATTCCGGAGGCATGTACCGCTGCCAAGGCTACCTGTCTGCATGGAGCAAGTGTTCTTACTCCACTGTTGAGCCTGAGCGTATTAAAGGAAAGTGGAAAATCCCTGAAGAAACAAGTAATCAGTATCTTCGCAAGGTATTCAGCCTAAGCTCATGTAAAACATCAATATATGCAAATTATGACTAGCTTTATGTGTTTGTTTTCAGTGGTTTAAATCACAAAAGGGAAAGAAACCAGTTCGAGTAATGCCTCCACAATCATCCAATATGTCTTGTGGAAAACAAGCTGCTAGCCCATCTCAGTCATCAAAGAGTGAAAATTTATCAGATTTGAGAGTTGCTATTGCTGGATATTCCAAGCAATGTGTGGTATGTTTTTCTTTACAATTTTAAATTTCTATACCCTTCACTTCAGTGAAAATTCTTGGCAACAGTTGTTGCTGCCTCTTAGCTGAATGTTTTCTTTTCTTTTTCCCTTTTTGTTTTAATGTTTAATTTTGATATATTGCGCCATTCTGCAGGGAGAATGGAAGAGCAAAATTGAGGGGGTGGGTGGATCTTTTCATGCCAAGATAAAAGAAGGCATGTTTGATGCGTACCGAGTTTTGACTGTAAATGCTTGTGTATTCTTGAATACCACTATTACTTCAAATTGAGAAGCATTGTGTAACTGATTCTTACTTTTCAAATTACATTGCAGATACTAACTGCTTTGTGGTGGGTGGAATGCTGGATGCTGAAGATGCAAAGATGAGGAGGGCAAGGTAAAGCATCCACTAAATATATGGTCTTGGTTATTTATCTGCTCGTCTCAAGGCATTTTCATTTGATATCGAATTTTTTATCCTACCAGGAAAATGAAATTGCCTGTTCTAAGGGAGGATTATTTGGTTGACTGTTTCAAAAGCCAGAAGAAGCTTCCATTTGATAAATACAAAATTGAAGCCAGTGGGGAGACCTCTAGCATGGTCACAGTTAAAGTTAAAGGGAGAAGTGCTGTGCACGAAGCTTCTGGCCTGCAAGATTCAGGTCATATCCTTGAGGATGGGAAAAGCATCTATAATACAACTTTGAATATGTCTGACCTGTCAACTGGTGTTAACAGGTGGATTTAGTTTATTCCATTTTTCTTTCCAGCATTTCAACATATTTTTGGTAGCCTTTCCTGGATTTAAAACCACCGTGCATCTTTCAGTGTTATTCTATGCTAATCTGTGGACTTGATACATCCTTTTTTGGTTCTTGGCCTACAGGTTTCCTCTAAATAAATTGTTAGGAGCCAATTTTTTTTCTATAAGATTTAATGGGGATAAGTGGTGCTGAAGGAGCCTTCCCATGAGGTTCAAGTGAAGGCTTGACACTCAAGAGGCAGGTGTTTGCGGTGGGGAGGTTATAGGTTAGATTCCATGTAACCAAAAAAGCAAAAACCCTATGAAATAACACTGCATTTATGTACTGACTAGTGTTTTATTCATCAAAGAAAAATTCTAGGTGCACAAAACTTGGAAAAACCACTAGCCATGTGCATGGAGAGGAAACGCCATAATGGGACATGGTCTTTAAGTGTCATAACCTACAAGTTCTTATTTATCATATTTCCTTAGGTTTATTAGCAGAGTTCCTAAATACTTCTTTCAACCACGTCTGCTATTGATTTGGACAAGGTAACTCTGGGTCTTAGTGATCTTATCTTGCAGATGTAAGCATATTGAATGCTTAAAGATTTCTTTGCTTCATTAAATGCCAGCACAGGTGTAAAATATGTTCCTGCAATAGAAAGTAGATATGAACTGGAAATGCATCTCCTACATAGAATGTGCATGTCTTCAATAAAAAAGAATGTGGAATGTGCATGTCTCCATAAGGATCTAGCTTTGATGAAGTATGTATTAATAGAATTCATAGTGAATCCAATAGAGCCTCTCATAGTCCTTTTGTGGTATATTCACCCTCATTCGTACATCCAGTTTATAACAACCATAGGTTTGAGGAATATGAGCATCAAGTCTCTGATACACAGTTTTGGACCTCCTATCATAGAGGCTTTAAGGTGTTCAAATAAGGGTGCAGGACTCTCCCTAGTTTAGAAGGTAGGAGTGATGGCATTAGGAAGTGGAAACTGAGGTTGAAAAAGGTAGTGGAAATATGTTATGGACCTTATGCTAAAACAGCTTTTTGATAATTTCATTTGGAAACCTCTGGTGATTTATCTTGAAATACTGTGCCAGAATGTATTCAGGGGGTTGAGAAAATATATGAGAAATTGAAATGATAAGTGGTGTTACAAATACCTACATATCTCAAGTGTTACTGAAACACAGTAGGAATATCTTTTGTCTGATAAGAGCAAGCATTCATTAGCGAATATCTTTTGTCTGATAAGAGCAGGCATTCATTAGCAATAACCCTTCACAAATACTTGAATATCTTTGGTTAGTTTGGGAAGCAAGTTCTTCAGCATGCTGATCTCATTTTTGGGCAAAAGGATTTTGGTAATTAGGATATGAAGTATCATTGTCTATGATGAGATCCTGTGAAGTGTAGATTGTTGCATGCATACTTGCATATGCATGTAACCATATTGCTTTTTTTAGGATCAAACGCACGAGTATGTTCTTTAGGGGGCACTTTGAATGAAGAGAACCTTAGTTTGGCTCTCCTTTCATATCTCCTATTGCCATTCCTGTCCTTGTTAGTGCTTCTTGAACTGTAGGAACTAGATCTTTTGAAAAACCACTTTTCAGTATTATAATGGCAAAATTGATGTAGGATGTTTCTCAGGTTGAGACTTGAGAAAAATTGTTTATATTTAACCAATCAAGGGAAAGTTTTGAGAAGGCCAAGATGGTTGTGAGGGTTTATTTGAGCTTGGTCTAGGGTTCTATGGTCTGTTCTAATTGTTTTGTGGAACATCTCTAAATTTTTTTGCATAATATCTTTTTATAGCAAAACAGAGAAGATGGTTAAAGAGGGGGGTGAAAGAGTGGGATTTCATTACAGGAAGAGTTCATATTTAGGTCCTTATGAAGATGAATAACCAGGAGACAGAAATTTAATCCAGAAAATAGAGAACATTGGTAGAAGAGAAGAAATCTGGCAAAAGGTTTGGACTTCGACCTTGAGGCTTAAATTCAATGGCAAATAATATCTCAGTTTTGGTATTGGAAATTATGGTTCTTGACTATATAAATATTAGCTTATGGTTCTTGCCATATAAGTACATAAGATTTGTGCACACCCAATAATTTTTATCTTTTAAATTTTTAGTCCATTTCTATATCTCAATTGATTCTTGACTGTGTTTTTTATATATGAATTAACTGACCTAGTTAATTGTTATTCTGCCTTCACCATTTCTGTTAACCATTATCTGTCTGCTATGTGAAGTTACTATATCCTTCAGATCATTCAAGAGGATAGGGGGTCAAATTGTTATGTCTTCCGTAAATGGGGCCGAGTTGGGAATGATAAAATTGGTGGAAACAAACTGGACGAGATGCCAAAATCTGATGCAATTCAGGAATTTAAGCGTTTATTTCTTGAGAAGACTGGGAATCCATGGGAGGCGTGGGAACGAAAGCAAAATTTTCAGAAGCAACCTGGAAGATTCTTCCCATTGGATATTGTATTGTTCATTTTTCTTCTCAAATTCCATTTATCAAATGTGAAACACCTTTCTTGGATTAACGTTTCTTTTAATCATATCCAAATATTGGATTTTATAGGATTACGGGGTCAATAAGCAGGTTTCAAAGAAGAACAATCTATCCAATGTGACCAGCCAGCTAGCTCCTCAAGTAGTAGAATTGATGAAGATGCTCTTTAATGTGGAAACATACAGGTTATTGCAAATTATCTTTGTCTTTTCTCTTTTGGGATTTATTCCTAGAAAATTGTATCTGAAATACTGAAATAAGTCTTGCAGATCTGCCATGATGGAATTTGAAATTAATATGTCAGAAATGCCACTTGGAAAGCTGAGTAAAAGTAACATACAGAAGGGTACGTCTCTCTGAAATTTTCTTTTATTTTGTGGATCCATCACCTTTAGGGATGTAAATTTGGCCCATAGGCCCAAAGTGCAGCCTAATCTGGCCCAAAAAAATTGGGCCAAAGCCTACCCAGCCTGCACCTAAGTCTGGTCCAAGCCCATCTGGATGACTCTAGGGCTGGGCTTTGGCTGGTTTTTTAAGCCTGGGCTTGAACCATGGGCTGGCATGAGCCTGGCCTGCTCATTAAAGGCCAAAAGAGATTCATCAATAGTATGTATGGGATAGGGTATGAATCCTTGCAAAAAGTTGGTGTCTGGCTAAGGTTTGAATTACTTTTATTAGTATGTCTAATTTTATTTACTGATAAATTGGGCTCAGGCCTGCTAGGGCCTGGCTAGGAGCAGCCCAAGCCCACCCAAAACCCAACCAAGAGGGCCCAAGCCCACCCCATCTTGACCTGTTTCACCAGTTTCTTCTCAAAATTTATAATGCAGAATGTGGAATAAATTTTTTTTAGTGGCTTATGTTACACTCTCACTGCTCTGTTTTTTTCCCCTTTCCCATCCTTTCCTTTTTTATCTTTTTCAGGTTTTGAGGCATTAACAGAGATTCAAAATCTATTAAATAGTAATGCTCATGATCCCTCTTTCAAAGAAAGCCTGATTGTTGATGCCAGCAATCGGTTTTTCACTGTGATTCCTTCCATTCATCCACATGTAATTAGGGATGAAGATGATTTCAAGTCTAAGGTACTGGATGCTACATTTAAATACATCTTCCATGTTTTTGCACATTCCCAAGTTTGTTTCTCTTTGGTGCATCACTTGTGACAAGTAATCAAGCTATGTTGTGTGTACCACTTTCTTGTTAATTGTTTTGTCTTTATGTTCTTTGTTAGTATTGTTGTTTTAGGATAATCTCTATCTTCTTTTCCTTTTGATCTGATTAGCTGGTACCAGTTGTAATAATTTATTAGTTCTCTAATGTTCACATTTCAAGATGCTCATTTGTAATTAGTGTGAGCCTGTAAGTTGTCAATTAAAAAGCAAGGATCCAAAAATACAGGATTAGTTTAGTGCTTCCCAGGTGATAGGAAATCAGGGTTAAAAAGTACTGAAGACATTGGTTTGCTGATAAATATTTGACAAGCATTAAGTTTGTAATTGATCAATAGAGCAAAATTTTGCCTGCCTTGTGTGTTTGTAACATGACATTGTTTTCTATTTATGCTTCCATGATAGGTGAAAATGTTGGAAGCTCTGCAGGACATTGAGATAGCTTCTAGATTAGTGGGTTTTGATGTTGACAGTGATGACTCCCTTGATGACAAATACAAGAAACTCTGTTGTGATATTGCTCCACTTCCCCATGATAGTGAAGAGTATCGACTGATTGAGAAGTATCTTCTTACTACCCATGCCCCTACACATATGGTGGGTCTATTTTTTGATACCTAAAATACTGAACATACTCTGTGCTTGCAATGAATATTGTTTCCATTTTTTGTTTTTATTTTTAAAAATAAAAAACAGATGTATTTTCTGAGTTTTGTGATATCTTCAGGATTGGACTCTTGAACTGGAAGAGGTTTTTTCACTTGAAAGGGAAGGAGAATTTGATAAGTTTGCTTCTTATCGAGGAAAGCTTCAAAACAGGATGCTCCTCTGGCATGGTAAGTGATTAATTTACTCTGAAATGTCCTCTATTGTGTTACTGTGTAATATAAGTGGCTCTATTTGCTCCAAGTTTTATTTTCAGTAAAGTTTTTGAATTTTCTGTGGCTTCAACGACATGAGAACAGAAGTAAATGCTGAACTGAAATTAAATAAATTGTTTGCCACCTTTTTCTGAGTTCTATTTCTTTTCAAAAATAAAATAAAAGAAAAAAGGAACTGAAATTAAAATGAAACTAAAATGAAGCTGAAGATTTTGTCCTCAACAGGTTCCCGGTTGACAAACTTTGTGGGTATACTTAGTCAAGGACTGAGAATAGCTCCTCCTGAAGCTCCAGCAACTGGCTATATGGTCTTTCTCTCTCTCCCTCTTTCATTTTGTACACAGATCATAAGTCATTCAATCTTCTTTACTGTAGTTCATTTTCATTTTAAAACACACAAGCGTACTCATTAATCATTGCAATCTTATTTATTGTAGTTTGGCAAGGGGGTTTACTTTGCTGACCTGGTCAGTAAGAGTGCTCAGTATTGCTATACTGATAGGAAAAATCCAGTTGGTTTGATGCTTCTGAGTGAAGTTGCCTTGGGAGAGGTTTATGAACTGAGGAAGGCCATGGTGAGTCTATCGATAAGCATTGGATTCATGGACTCGCATGTGCATACTCATGAAGTCACATGTGCATGCTCATGCCCTTGCATGTGCATCAGTTTGTGTTTAGCACTCCTGCATGGATTTGCGTATGTACATATTGATGTTGCCTTCAAATGTGTGCACTCATTGAAATGGGCATGAATAGTATTGGTAAATTTAGTATGCGTGTGAACTCTCACATGCATTTGATGGTGTCGACCATGCCATTCTTTTGTTGATCCTCAATCCTCCCTCATTGACTCTTTTTTGGTTCCACCTTCATTTAGTATATGGATAAGCCTCCTGAAGGAAAGCACTCTACAAAAGGACTTGGCAAGAAGAAACCTCAGGATTCAGAGTATGTAAAGTGGAGGGATGAAGTGGTTGTGCCTTGTGGCAAGCCAGTGCCGTCAAATGTCAAGTCCACTGAGTTGATGTATAATGAGTACATTGTTTATAACACAGCTCAAGTAAGTGATAGTTTACATTTTCATTCTATTAACTGTCATTTTCATTTATTGGCTTGTGACATAATTGATCATTTTTCCATACTTCTGTTTCTATATTTTGACAAGAAGATGTTTACTAGTATAATTGAAATTGCAATAATGTGAGATAATTTGTCTGGAGAATATGGCTGGTTTTGTTTCATTTTATTGTAACTTATAGTAACGTATATTTACTGATTTCAATAAGTACTAGCTAGTTACCAAAGCATGTAGCATGCTTTTTAACAAGTTCCTAAAGTAATCAGCATACAACTGCTACAAAATCATAGTTGCTTTATCATCTTGCTGGTATTGGTTGAAATAAAAACAAATTAGGAATTATGAACACATCCAAATAGTGGCTTTTCTTTTCTTGTTTTGTTGAATGATGCACATGCACATCCAGAAGAAATGTGGAAATTTTTAACTGTTTGTTGTAGATGCACCAAAACTTATTTCTTGGTTTATGTGGTGGAGATGTTCTGGCACCACTAATAACTCTAAAATGCTCATAGATAAGATAATTTTTTCTATTACTATTTATCCTAAGTCTAATCACTGCAGTTTCTTTAATTATGCTTTGTGAGAACAATACATGTCCGCTTGGCTTGTTACTGAGCTTCAAGGTTTATATCTTGAACAGGTTAAGATGCAGTTCTTGTTGAAGGTGAGGTTTCATCACAAGAGGTGAAGGAACAGGTAAATGGCTGGCAAGTGGTGTCTTGAAGAAGCATATAATGGCGCTGCTGTGTAAATAGTGTCTGCTGTTTTCCTACTTGCGTGATTCTCGTTTCTTTTTGTGGGCTGGGTTGCTCACCCTGCCGTTGCATGGTTGGTGTTTTGTAACAAAATTTCACCCAATATTTACCCCATTTTGGATTTGGTGATAATTGTTCCAGTTCTGCTAAGATCTCATTTTGGGATTTGCCAGAGATCTGTCAACTTGTGAATTTTGGATGTGTAAATAACTTCTGTAAGTTACGGAGATAATATGAAGCCCCCCATTCTCAGCAAATTCTGGGTTATAGTGCATTTGATATTTTGATTAAGCCTCACCGTGAGCTAGTGTCTTGAAACATTGATTTTTCTAGATTTCTCAAGCACTAACAAAATGGAAGTGCAATAGTGGTCAAATATATATTTCGAGAACTAATCATTGGATGATGATCTGTGGGCTGAATCAATAATCTGATTCAAATGCTGTTAACTTTGGCAGTGATGGGGGGGAAAAGGAAGTTGGGTCTCGTAAGGCTTAGGTTGCAGAAAAATCTTTGGGGGAGGGAGTGGAGTGCATGTGTGCCATGTGCAGGGGGTGATGCTGTTGATTGGCACCTATCAGACGTTGATGATGTCAGGGTTGGATGCACGGAATGATAAATAATTCCGATGGATGGTGTGGGGAGGAAGGGGGGAAGGAGGTGGGAAATGGGAAGAAAGAAAGATGTGAGAAGCAGTGGTGGAGCTGAGGTAAGAAGTAGAACATGCCAACACCCTTTTTGTGCAAACAGCCATTTTCCTTTGTTAAAGCTGACGATACCCCTCTACCCATGCTGTTGTGTATTGTGGCTGGCTGCTTTCACCCTTCAATTTTTTTTTTTTTTTTTTTCTGTTTCTTTGATTTCTCTTTTGGTTTTCCGGACGTGGCTGTTCTTCCACCTTCGCGTCTCTCCTCCCCTCTCTATTCTAAACAATTATGGACAGAAATGCCTCTAGCATCTACCTTTGGGGATGACTGATTAGAATAGAAATTAGTTCTAGTAATAGTGACTCTTTTTCTCTAGCATAAAGTGAAAACGGAATCAGGGAAATCATGCTGTTGTAAATGAGCTCAATGTAATGATGATGTTGAAAAAGGGATGTGTTGTATGCATGAAAGTATTAGGGTCAGATTAAGGGGCCCTGCCTGCTGGTTCAACCATGTCTTCTAGCAAAAGGGAGGGGCATATTCCCAACCATTTTGCAGATGAGTTTCTGTTAAATCTGGCTTGTCCTTATGTAATAAATGGAGCATTTTACACGAGAGAACTACTCTTTTCTGCAGAAACAAACACTAACTTCATGACCACCTCTCAATCTTCATTCGATTTCCAATTCCCAACTCAAAACCAGAAAAAGGGCTAAGCCCCATCTCCCCTTTCTTCACCGAGAAGCTCCCATCAACTCTCAATTCACTTATTAATGAAAGTCAAGATTGGGTGTGGGTAAGCGAACACCGGCAGGTGGCAGTGTGTTAGGAGTGGCACAAAACAACAAATAGCAGCAGTCCCAACGTGCGGCGTTCGGCGGAGAAATTAAAAATTTAAGCCCTCTTATCAAACTCATAGACTAAAGTATATACAATATTTAAAAAATAAAATAAAAAGAAAAGGGGAGGGAGAAGGAAGTAATATTTTTGAAGATGAATGTGAGTCATGTAAGCTTGGTCTAACACAATAAAGAAAAAAAAACAGAGGCATAATGCATAAAAACCATTAAAAAAATGTCCCCTTAGAACCCTACACACAGACCTTCCATGTCCCCCATTGAGACCCCTTATAAGACCCCTTTATGTCCCTCAACTCTAAAGCCCCTCTCCCTCCACTCTAGACAATAGACATCTCCTTACCCACCCCCATCCCCACCCCCCTCATACTCCAATTGCACCGTTTCCTAGTCTGCTCGTGTGCTTCCCTCCCCCCCTTTTATTTTCATTATAGCTCGCTGTCTTCCCTCAATCTCTCAAACCCCCTCTCTCTCTTTCTCTCTCTCTCTCTCTCTCTTTCTTCTTTATTTATCATGGCCTCTGCAAGTGGCTCCCCTTGTGGTGCATGCAAGTTCCTGCGGAGGAAGTGTGCAGCTGACTGCGTTTTTGCGCCTTATTTCTGCTCGGAGCAAGGCCCGGCTCGGTTTGCCGCAATTCACAAGGTGTTTGGTGCCAGCAATGTGTCCAAGCTGTTGTTGCATGTGCCGGTGGCTGATCGCTGTGAGGCCGTCGTCACCATCGCTTATGAAGCTCAAGCCCGGATTAGAGATCCCGTCTATGGCTGCGTCGCCCACATCTTCGCCTTGCAGCAGCAGGTACCCCTCATCTTCTTTCACCCCCCTCTTCTACATTCAATATCCATTTCTTTCACTCACCCCACTTCCATACCACTATCCTATTAAAATTTCCCCTTATGGGCATATATATTTTTTACATGAAAAAAATATATATAAAACTTTCTTCTTTTTTTTCTTTTGTGATTCTTCTATCCATATAACAGACCTTTTTTTTTTTTTTGTATGTGTTTTTCTCTTCAACAGGTAGCATGCTTGCAAGCTCAGCTGATGCAGCTGAAGGCTCAACTGGCCAACAACACGGGGAATTTAGAGAATCAATGGCAGGGAAATGTTTCAGGAGCGCCTTCCTTTCAGAATTTTCCAGGTTACATGAACTCAGTATCGCCGCAGTGCTCACTGGAATCGATTGATCACAACAGTGATGGAATGGCAATGCAAGATATCCAAAGTAGAGATGAATTTTCATTCCAAACTTGCTCTAGGAAAAGGCCACCCCACAATGACCTGGGTGAGCTTCAAGAACTGGCCCTCAGAATGATGAGAAACTGATGGTCTTCTTCCTCATGTCCCTCCTTTCTTTTTCTCATCTCTTTAGATGAATTTGGTCCATGCCCAAATGGTGTATGTAAATAGAGAGAGTATCTGGGAAACTTTAGTCTAATTTTCTAAGCCCATGTTAGGCATTTTTCCCTTCGTTTCAATCTTGAGCTGAATTGCACCAACTACAACATCAACAATGATGATAATTATAATTATAATAATAATAATAGAGATAACCCCTTTTGACATTTCAAAAGAGCACCCTTGGAATGTGGGTCACTTTCATGTTAAAAAAAATGCACACACTTGAACCCACCACTGTCCTTTCCCGTGTGGGAAAATTTTAATTATGTGAGTAATTAATTTTTCTTTTCTTTAAAGGGTTGGTGGCCTCAAGTCCCCTGAAGGGTAAAATGATGTGTATGGTTGAAAAAAATTCCCGATCTCACTAAATGGGGATTAGAGAAGAGGTAAATGCTATCATTGTAGTTTAAAGGCACATACACCCTTGAGAGGGGTACCAAAAGGACCCACTTGTCTAGGGCATATGTTCTATGAAGTAGGTTTACCTAACAACATTAGTACCCTTTTTTTGAAATTTTAATAAGGGCTCCATATGGGTTTGTATGCAAATGAATGGACAAAATGTCTCCTTGATTGAATGCATAGGCCTACATCATGAGCTAGTAGCTTTGGCAACTTCTAATGCCAAAAACCTATTTAACAAGCAAAATCTTTTTGGTTATCCAAATCATACATAATGCTAAGCCAATTACCCAATAGCCCAATACCTTTGTGCAATTGGTTGCTTGTATTTTTTTATTATTTTTTTCATTTGTTTAACAAGAGATGCATCACATTGTCAGAGAATAAAATCCTCTTGCCTAGACTTTTCTAAACATGGTACTCTTTTATATTTCACACAAATGGGTTGATCATCAAATATTAAAATTGATCTCCAAATTTATAATATAAAATCTTAAGATTATGCAATTTATAATGAGAATGAGAGGTTGCTTTGAGTGGAAGAATCCCCCTTTATAATATGATCCAACTTTTTTTAATAATATTAAAAATATTTAGAGGTAGTTTTTTCGTTTTTGGTAAAACTTGTGTCTAATAAAGTTTAAGAAAAATAATTCTAACTAAAACGTTTTTAAGTCATTTGATAATGATTTCATTATACATGCTTATACAGAGAATTGCGTCGTGATTAGATATAAATTAAAGTAGCGTTCTTGGTAATGTATTATATGATAAAAAAATGATCACCCACTAAATGATTCTCTAGAAAATCATCTCAATTGGCTCTTTAGATTTGAAAAAAAAAAAATTAAAAAATGGCTTAAACAATTGTTAAGGTGTTGTTTGTATATATTGTCCATTTTTTGCTTTCAAAAGCAGAAAATCAAGAAATGCATCCAAACATGGCCTTAATAAAATTTTGTTATATAAAAGCAATTGTCTTTATTTTTTTCGTCATTTTCCAACATTAGTCGATATTCTCTAAACACGTTTTTAATAAAAATACTATAGTCTAAAAACATTAAAATAATCAACTTGCTTCACATATAATAATCATATAATTTATGTATATATATTTTTTACTTTAGGGGATAAGAATTTGGGTTTTCATTATTCTATTGAACCCTTATGATAATTATTTCACCAATAGTATCTAAATTTTATTTGGGTGTGACATGAATAACACTTAGGAAGAATATTTAAAATTAAAAAAAAAAAGATTAAATAATGGTAGTCAAGCCTCATTTATGATTCTTTGGCTATGGTATTAAAAACAATATTAGGACTAATCTAATGAAGCCGCACGCTAGTGACTTTTTTTGTAGCAATAAACAATAAGAAAGAACAAACACATATTAAAAAAGTCTAGAAAGAATCCATTATGAGCATTCCCACAATTGACTCCATGAATTGCACTTAAGCAAGTAATTATTCAATGACCCCATTCTTAATTATTTAATTAAATGAGTTGATAATGATATGAGTTGAATGTGAGTTGAAGGGGAAAAATAAAGGTCTCTCAAAAAGTGAAATAACAAACAAGAAAAAAAGGACAAAAATTAGAAATAGTGAACTTTTTGGCATTAAAAGAGAAATGTAAGCATGAAACCCAAAAAAAAAAAAAAAAAGAGAAAAAGAAAGAAAAGAAAAGAAAAAGGAACTCAAAAGAGAGAAAGAAGGGCATTTGCCTTGTGCCACTCTTCCTCTTAAAGGAGGGGGATTGCATGCTATGTCTGTTGGAGATGTGACCAACACTTTGTTTTGTTGTTCTCTTTTTCTCCCCAATCTTCTCTTTCTACACTGTCTTGTTCATGCATGTTCTTTCATGGCAAGTGTTTGTGTTATTTTCAATATGTAATTATTAAAATTTATGTATTCCAATTTCCAAGTGTAAAGTTCATTTTTGGTCATTAATAAACATTGGGAGAGAATAATGATTAAAAGAAGAAAAAAAAATGACAAAAAGAATAAGATTCATCTTTTTAACTTTATTTTTATATCAATTTAATTTCATTTATATTGTCTCAAGATTAGATTAAATATAAATTATTTTTAATGATTAAAATTTTTGTTAAATATTTCTCTTATTTTAAGTAAAAGGGAAAATGAATGAAAATAATAAAACTATGTTTCGTTCTCGAAAAATTTAAAGGAAAATAAGAAATAGATTTAAAGTTAATCAATTATTTTAATATACTATTTTAAACATTTTTTTTTTCATTTTTTTAATTTTATATAAAGATTAAATAAATTTAAAATATATATATTTTAATAATTTTAATTATATTTAACTTTCTTTCATATTTTTCATGGTAAAACTAAATATGAGAAAATCAATTTTCGAAAACCCAACATGGTTTAAATGAAAAGGACAGAAAAGATATTTAATGAAATTTTAAATTAATTGGAATTAGATATATTTAATCAACTTTAAAAGAGATAAATGAAACTAATCTTATCTATCTTATTATTAAAATATATAATCTAATTACAAATAGTAAAAAGCATTGTGTTTTTTTATTTTTAGATGATGATTTTTTGAAATTGATCTTGACTTTCAAAATTTAATCATTTGTAGTAGAATTATAGTAACGATCTTTCTAGAAAAGTTAGGTAACCTTGCAAGAAGATGGATTGTTATTGTGTTCCCTTTTCCTATATAAGAAAATAGAATATGTTGGTTTAATAAGAGATTATATTCAAGAAATATCCATTTTTTGAACCATATTTTGATAGAATTTGTATTTTTTTAAAAATTTATCCTCTATTTATATATTAATTATGAGTCTAATATAACTATAAAAACATTTGGATGATTTTTTCTTAAATTACAAATATTTTCGAACAGTTTTTTGTCAATCAATATAAAAAAAACATATTTAATAATTAAAAAATTATTTTCAATTTTCTATTTTTAAAAATAAAAAATAAAGTATTTTTATATAATATCTTTTATTGATATCACTTATTTTCTAAACGGTTGTTTTAAAAAGTAATTATATAAATAATTAAAAATAAAATATTAAATATAAAATTTATTTTTTAAATATCTAAAATAAATTAAAAACAATTACGTTTTAGAATTTTGTTTTATAAAACAATAAAAAATAGTTTTTAAAAACTATCATAAATTTTATTTTTTTTGCTTTTTTAAAATTGAAGAAAATAAAAGTTAAATATTTTTCAAATTGAAGAAAAAATTCAAATTTTTCTTTAAATTTGATTTTTAATAATGACTTTTAATTAAAACAAAAATTGCCACGTGCTTTGGTTTGTAATATAATTTTTTTTTTGGGTTAGGTTAAAACAAAGAAGTCAAATGGTGGAAGTAAAGCATTATAAAAAGCAAGAAGAGTCTGGCATACGTCCCATAGTGGGGTTGCAACTCTAACAAGATTTGACCGTTGAATTTGCACACCCAAGTTTAATCTCGTCCGTCCATCTGTGGTATGAATCAGACAGCATGTTTTGTCCTTACAAGTAACAGCTGCCTCTTTTAAAATTATTTTTGATTTTGTATTTTGTGATAAAACTGAATAAATTTCGGCTGCGACAGCCTGTAAAAAGAATATTTAAAAATGCGATGATGTGGGCAATGTCCTGATGTGTACAGTGTCTCAATATTTATTTTGGATGACATGTCAAAAAAATTGTCATTACTATTTTTGCAACTTGATAGTTGATACAACAAATCTCCGATGCTAACATCAACTCAATATTTTGATGTATATAAAAAGGAAATATTTATAGATTGTCAAGGTTGAATTCATATGAACAAATTTATATCGATTTTTAAAAAGATAAAAAATAATAGAAGAATAATTTAGAAAGGTAGTATTTTCTAATCAAATGAATTAATTCAAACACGATATCCACTCAATTACCATTTAATTATTGAATAAATAGTATATCGTACAACCCGTGTAATAATAGAGCCGAATTACATTTTATTTAAGTTAATAATTCAATTGATCTTTTAAATGAGTCAAATAAGATTTTACGGGTTGTATTTATAAACATGTTAATCAATATGATTATTCGTGTTATATGAATCAATAAAAAAAAATACAAATTTAATCTAAAAACGATTAACCAATCAGTGAAAAATGTGTCGAATTCTAATTATATCAATCTTCGCTGGCCCTAATAATTTCCAAAATAAATCCCTTTAATCTAGCATCGATGAGTACATTTGTGTGGAAGAGGGAAGGAAAAACACATGAAGAATGGATGGAATGTTTGTTTGATTAGGGCTAGATGTGACAGGAGTTTGGGGAAGAGGAGACCTGAGTAGGTCATATGTGGCCTCCCATTTGGGTTTTCTACTAACAAAAGGGCACCACTACAGCGACCACTTTCCTGCCCCAATTTATGCTCCATTCTTGGTTAGGTACGTTATTAATTCTCCATCGCGCTTGCGGCTTTATTGTCTGTAATTGCATTTCTTCTTCAATTTTCTCAGGAATTCCACATGGACCAGAAATGACCACGTGGGCCAAGACCATTTGCCTATAAATGGACCGACTTGGTGGTAGCAAAGCTGGGCCTGACAAGCATGGTATTATTTTATTCCGCTGGGCCCTTTAAATGGATTTAGCATCAAGTACTTTCTAGTTTTTTCAAGAATAAAAAGAAATTAAAGAGAAAATTTTAAAAGGTAGAGTTCCAAAATACAAACCTAATAATAATAAAAAAAAACCATGACATGTATATATTTTAGATTTTATTGTTTTATATCAAAATTTAGGTCCGTTATTTAATATTTTGATATCATTCTTTTATATTTTGTATCACATGTTCGTATCTAATTTCATTTATTTGTACTATTATATAATAGTCTAAATTTTATCATATATTTTCAACAACCTATATTATATCTTTTATAGATCGACTTGATACCTAGGGAGAATTTTTTTTTTTTTTTTAAATACAATCATTAATTTAGCTCAATCTCAAAATGAGGTGACATTTCTCTTACAAAAATGTGCAAATTCTATGAGAAACAAGATTGACTTGACTTAAAAAATGAAGGCAGCTAGTGGATTCAAAAAATGCACCTAGTTCATTTGACAAATATGGTTTTGAGAATGAAGGGTGGAATGGGAGAGGATAAGAACTTGTACGTGCAGCTAAGCTCATGAAAATTCAGCATACATAGACAAGCATTCAATGTGCAGTCTGGGCATGTACACAAACACATATATTCATAAACCCTAGAAGTTTTATCTGCTATACTTTTGGAAAATGAATACTCAAGTAGGGAAGATTTTCTTTATTGTTCTCTTCATTATGTCTCACTGACTGGGGTTCACATGCCCTCTCTCTCTCTCTCTCTCTCTCTCTCTCTCTCTCTCTTTTCTAATGGTTGAAACTTTTGAAGCGACATGGCATGGGGATATATGCAGCATAGGAGCAAAAAAACACAGCCACATAAAATGACTCACAATCCCAACCAAACTAAGGTAAATCCACAGTGACTGCTGAGAAACATAACAATTAGGATTAAGATGTCACCTGGTTTAAGTGAAACAAATGCATGTTGGCAGCCCTGTCAAAATGATAAGAACTGTCATGAAAAATGAAGCTAACTTCAAAATCTTGCATCTCTGTTGTGTAAAAGCTCAACCCAGAAGTGGGTTTCCCCAAAACTTTTAAGGAGACTTCATACAAGTTTTCGAAGTGGTAGAACAAGAAGCAGCTAGATGGGTTACAAGACTGAAGTTGAGTACTACTTCAAACTCACCCATAAAGTTAAGTGGAGATTCAAGATTCTGGTTAATCAAAACAAGATTTAGTCATGTTCCTTGAAGTAAAAACAGTACCAAACCAAGTGGTTTTATTCATCACTTACGTCAAATATTAGAATGAAATCATTTTCCTCACAAATCAACAACAATCATTTGCATATGATGCCTTAGAAGAATGCAGCTCAACCAAAGATGTCTACAGTAGAAGTTTTATGCATCTGACTGAAAGTTCTTGAAGAGCATTTCCTCATTGATTCTGGCAACCTATTGTTGGATTGACAGTGAACATAGCATTGAATCTGGATGAAAAGGAAACTTAAATCCCTACCAGTAAGCTGCTCTACATAGTTAAAAAAATTTCCAGCTAGGGCTAATTAATATTCAGCCTCAAGTACCTAACAGAAGATCAATAAATCTAGAGAAGAACTGATATAAGGTATGAAAGTTTAAATTTCAGAACCTTTAGGAAGTAGAAACACTTTGTTTTTTGAAGCTTTCCTTCTCGGGATCTGTGAGCTCAATCCTCGTAAATACATATTTTCAAGCAATCAAGAGCTAAAGAAAAAGTAGCAGGGTGCATGGATGAAGATTGAAGTTAGGTTTGCCCTAAAAAATGGAAGAAGGGATATTTTAGTCTCCTCGGGATCGTAGGCTTCCTTGATAATGGGGTACAAACTACTCATGTTAATGATTCAAACGTGAGACAACACTGCAGATGTTCGCTTTCTTAAACTTAAATGTACCCAAATCTGATCATCATCTATAGCTTAAACTACCCATGGAGTAGTACTAGTATCTACACAGTGACCTTAAAATATTGGTAGTGATCCTAGACAAGAAGCAAAAGCTGTGAAAATGGCAGAACTTCTTCCGTGAGAACATACTGAAACTTCCTCCACTAGAAGGTCAGATTGAGAAACAAGTTGCACCAATAGGGTAAAGAAATATAGAGACAGAGAGAGAGAGAGAGGGAGAGAGAGAGATCTCCATGCCCTAGTATATATCTTAGTTATTTTGTTGAAGATACAAGAAGAGGTAGAGAGCATTGAGATTACTCAGCCAAAATCATGAAGATTTACTTGGCTAGATTAAGTGTCTAATGATGGGGTTAATTAATTGTTGGTAGAATTTTCACTGCTGCGGTTTTAGGGCAAAACCCCATTTGGAAGATGGGAAATATTTTCCTCTGACACAAGCATATGAAGGGAAAGTTTGGAATAAAAGCAAACTAGGTGCCTAAAGAGTCTTTATTAGGTCAAAAACTTAGACACTAAACAAAGCTAATTAACTCAAAAACAAAACCCGATTTTCTCTGGTTTTGTCAGAGAATTACACTATTATTCTATCCATTTCCAAGCTAGGTTACACAAGATATAAGAAAAACAATCATAGGGTAGATTATATTGTAGGGCCTTCAATTCTATCAACATATAATTCTAGGTTTCCTAGCTTATTTTAGAGCAGCAAAAGTTCATGTTCAAGAGTATATATGCAGTAGCAATTCAAAATTGACGAAATCGTCTTCACCGATCCATGATATGTTTCCAACTCCAAATTTCCCTCATGAATGCCGGATATAGCCAAAGGCCACTGACTGGAGTTCGTCAGCATCATCTTGGTAAGCCCATTTCCTTCTGTTTCCTTGCATGTCCAGAGAAGCCATGGAATGAGAAGCCTCTTCGAAACTGGCGAAGGAGACATTTTCCTCCGGGAACATTGAATTTTTATAATTCTCCATAGGGCTAGGGTCCACGAACCCACTTTGGGAATACGGCATGGTTTCCGAATTACCGGTGAGGTTTGGATCAAACTGTGGCACTGTGTTCAAATTCTCCAACTGAAACCAACTCTGAAAGTCTTGCTGGTAAGAAGGAAGTTTCCCAAAGAATTTCTCATTGAGGTTTCCAGCACTGGACCCATTGAAAAGGCTTTGAGCTGCTTGCTCCTTCAGAGAAGCTAGCTGTGCTTGTAGATTAACAACCTGCAAAATCGAAAACAAAAAACACCGGTTAAACCAAGAATTAACACGAAATTAGGGTTTCTATTAGCAATTTAATCAGTGCAATGTTCTTAGGTGTAGTAAACCTGCTGCTGGAGGGCAAAAATGTGTGAGACACATCCATAGATGGGATCTTGAAGTCTGGCTTGAGCTTCATAAGCAATGGTAACCGCAGCTTCACACCTGTCACTCACCGGTAGGTGACCGAGGAGTTTGGACACATTGCTTGCACCAAAAACCTTATGAATTGCAGCAAAGTGGGCAGCGCCTTGTTCATGGCAGAAATAAGGAGCAAAAACACAACCCCTCACACATTTTCTCCTCAAAAACTTGCAGGCTCCACAAGGAGAACCAGAACCAGTCATCTTGACAATCCTTTTGGAGGGTGATTTGTGGTATACCTGCCTTCTGAGCTCATTGCCAAGCACATTATCACCATGTTTATAAACACTGGGGGAGGAGGGAGGTGGATCATATTATAATGAATACTTAATTACATGTGGTTCCCTTATTGGGGTACAGATTTCATTGTTTTTCCTTTATAATATACTCTCTTTTCACCTCCTATCCTAAATTTTTATACTCCCATTTCAGATTCCGTTCAACATCCTTAAACGACAAAACAGGTAGCATAAACCAACCCATTTCTATATGCTTGATGATTGATCAATTCTTGCTCATCTTTTGAATCTACATGGTCCTTATATGTGATAACTGCAACTACATTTAGTGCTTGATTAACTGGTAATTGACCCTAGGAGGGGATTCATTCATGAAAATTGGTATATAACATAACATACCCAATAATTGAATTGCAATGAAGTTGAAGGACATGTCAAATTTTGAAAGAAAGAAAGAAAGAAAGAAAAAAACAAACTTATGCAATCAGATGGTAATCTCTCAACATCATATGTAATAGTAAGTAGTGATGTGGTTTCTTATTTGAACAATGGGGTGGATGATCATGGTTTGAATCCTATTTCCTTCAAAAAAAAAAAAGAAACTATAAGACAAAAAATTCAGGTTTTCAGTAAGAATAACTGATATATCATCAAATAGTTTGAGAGCAAAATGATGTTTGAAATACAAAGATCAATTATACACACATTCTTGGAACTCACAAAAATACAGAAAACCCATAAAAAAGATTGGAGTCTATATAATTATAATTGACAAGAAGTCAAGAAATTCCACCACATATATCTGTAGACTGTAAGCAAGTCATCAATTATGAAATAAAAGAGTGAAAACCAAGGCAGGTTCCGATGTATTAATGAATTTAAAATGGACCACAAATAGACAAATTCAGTCTAAAAGTCCTAGATGATCAACCCCAAAACTTACAAAATTGATTGAAAATAGAACTAAGAAGTTATTGGGTTCTTAGAAAACAATAATATCTTTGAATCAGTGCCCTGCTCTACAACCCTTTTTTGAGGGCAAAGTTTTGCCCCCACTAGATGGAAATGAGGCACAAATATTATGATAAGCATGAGAGACACCCATGATCATCCAATCAGTCCCTTTATGGATCGAATATGTTGTAGGGGGGGTTAAACATGAAATAGTGGACTGGGGTTATGGGATCCATAATACTCTTTTTGTGTACAGATAATCAAAATTCGAAATGGAACAAAAAAGACAGAAGAAAAGAAGCATATTCTAAAAATGAATGAAACAAAAGATAGTGACACTGGAATAGAACACTAGACTACGGGAAGCACAATTGAGAATGCGAGAGAGAGAGAGACAGAGAGGCAGAGAGAGAGAGGGGGGGAGAGAGAGATTTCTCCTTTCTAGTCGTTGATTTGTTTAAGTCTTGGAGGTCACAACTTGTCGAGCAATACTGTATTATTATCATTAACTAATCTTATATATAATCATTAATCACTTTCAATCACTTTCTTGTGTTACACATAGGCACCAACATGTAGACCTGGCCCAAATATGCACTTAGGCCCCACTTCCAACCCTAATAATGACCCCCCAACTTCACAACCCGGCGGCCCCCCACCACACCACAATTCTCTCTCTCTCTCTCTCATATAACTCTATTTAAGGTTAATAATTCCATAATGGAAGTGATAAGCCCTCAGGCTGCGTTTGGCTTAATTTTTTATAAGCCTTAAGCTGCCTATGACTTATGCAAAGAAGGGGAAAAAGAAAAAGAGGAAAAAAAAAAAAAAAAACTCTCTCATTTTTGAGATGCATATGTAGAAGAGATGCATATGTAGAAGAGCTCAAATGAAGAATACTAAACTCATATGTTGTTAGCATATTCAATTGCGACTTTTTTCTTGTCTAGGCAGATCTTCTGTCAAAATCACCTTACTAAAAAATTACAAATGTAAATCACAATGCCAAACACCGCCTAAACATAAAATGGTGACTAGGCTAACCCATAGATAGGTATTGGTCGACATGGTCGGACGTCTCAACAGGGGTTATTGCATGGCATCGACCTCCCTGGCAGCCATTATCCCACCATGAGAATGGTTTTCAGCCATGTGTATTGTTGGCCACTTGAGCATTAAAAGGAAGAGAGATTTTGGAGACAGGAAGGCATGTTAATTAATGGAATTATTAAAATAATCTCCTCTAGACAATAATGTAGGAGGGGTTCAACTAATCTTATAAAAAAGAGCATACCTTAAATTTATTTACATAAACTTTGTTTAAACTTTATTATAAAAATAAAATGCCCCTAGTCGACAGGCTTTTTTGCATTCCAAAGGTACTTTTAATGGGTTTTTTTTTTTCTTTTTTTCCTTTTTTAACCCACCTGAACACTGCTTCATCATCCTCCTTCTCCATAGCATCCGCTTCGTCAGCCATCCAAAATTATCTAGCTTCATAGGCATTGTTTTTGTGCCTGTTCCTTAGTTTAATGGCCAGAAGAGAAATATTTTAGGTCACAGAGAGTTGATCCTTTTTGGGCACCCCTAAAATTGGCTTTTTATTAATCTTTACAAGTTCTAAGAACTTAATTAATACTTTTGCACAAAAAGTTGAGTCTTCCATAGTGCTTATTAACAAAATTTGGAAGTTTAAGAAGATAGATTACTGAATATGAGCACCTATTTGGAACTCACAGTTAGAAGGAGTATGCCAATGATTTTAAAATACACTTTTAGTATATAAAAAAAAATGTTTCTAAAAGAAGAATAAGAAGTTTTACAAAATTAAAAAAATATTTTTTAAAAATTAAAAAATCATTTAAAATAAAAATATTATCAAGGTTTTTCAATGGATTATCGCCAATTATTGGCTACTCAATGTGAATAAGGGTGTTTTGATATTAGTCCAGTCTTACTTGGTGAATTTTAATAATGAGGAAACACCGATTAAACAAAGTGTGAAGATAGGATAAACACCTATACAAGAGGGTGGTCCATTAATTAATATTTTAAGCAAGCAGCCCTTGGTTTAAACATGACAAAATTTTCCACGGGTAGAACTCAACCATAAGTTTAACCCTAGTCATCAAAGTAATTATATGAATACTCAAGAACTAATATACAAGTAAAACATTGGGCACAACATGAAATCGATATGGGGTTCTAATTAATCATCGTATTAGTGGCTAATCTTAATGGAAAATGGTAATTAATGTTTGATCGGGACCGTGGTACTTATCGTCCTTAGATTATATTAGAAAAAAAAAAACTAAGTTTCATGGATAATGATGAATGCATTCATGTAAAATGATGTGATTAGAAAGAAAGAAATATCACATCGATGTCTTGACATTCAATCATTTGGGAAACAAACCACATGTAAGGTTCATGAAAATGGAACTGCCCATGCAAGAGGAAAAAAAAAAGGTAAGAGTTTTCACTTCTCCACCTTTTGCTTGGATTCCACCACATACAACAACCAGCTTGTTTCGATGAATTTGTTTTTGGTTGTAAGGAGATCCAGCACATAAGTTTGACCCACCACCATCTCATCTCCATCATGAATTCTTCAAGTGCTAGGCATGTTACTTCAAGTGTACGGGGTTTATTATGTATATGTTTGGTGAAAGCATGTAAGAGAGCTGTCGGCTTCTATACTATTCTTTTTCAGATTTTATCTCCATTCATCTGATTCCCTTCTTTCTCCACACATATTCTAAGGTTTTTTTTTTTTTTTTTTTTTGGATTTTTTCTTTTTCCAAACTCTAGGGGTTTGGAAGTGGTTTGTATTTGCTTACATGTTTTAAATTCTGGATTAAATGTGTTTTAAAATGGCTACAAATTTGTAAGTTGGAAAAAGGAAATTTAAAGTGGAATGGCACGTCCTAGTGAATTAAAAAAGAAAGCCCATCATGCACTTTTCCACTTTTTCTCTCCCTTTTTAACTTACGAATATATGGGAACTTTAATTTTTTTTATTTTAATAAAAGGAATTAAGAACTTGAAATCTATGGGTAGAATTTTAAATTTTGTTGTTTTGATGAAATCATTCATTGTACATGAAAAAATGATTTTTGGAAGAATCAAAATCTAGTAATACAATAGATCTAAATAATATTGTCTAATAAATGTATCAATTTATTAAAATTTGAAGTAAAAATGAAAAATCTTAAGTAAGTATATTAATTTAAAAAATAAAAATAAAGGAAAAAGGTGGTGATGGAGCAAACATTTTGTTTACTTGTGTAAAAAAATAAATAAATAAAGAGAGGGAAGAGCAACAAGTCTTATGCTTCCTGGATTTCGTGTATTTGCCCTTTCAACTAATCGATTGCCACCACAGGACACTTCCCCAGATTCCTGCCAACCCCAAAACGACACCGTTTTCTCTTGGGTTCCAAAACATTATCCCCACAATAAATAAATCCTAAATACAAAGCATCCCAATAAAAAAAATATATTAAAAATACTAATAAAATAAAATAAAATAAAGCTGAGTCAGAGCCGTTATTGTTCATCGGGATTGGCGTGCACGTGACCATTAGGAAGACACGCTAGTGACGTCATCAGCTGACAGTGACACGCCGCACGGGTGCATTATTATTTACAGTGCGGGTCCCACTAGCGACCAATGTCCACGTCACCGCCCCCTAAACGACAAAATAAAGGTCTCCTTTATATAGTTTGGTATTTTTGGACCCACCTGGCTTCACCCGTTCCGCTTATACTATCACTATTTCTCATTAAATAATCACAAAATTTCCCATATATTTTTTAATTTAATTATTTTTTTATTAAGTTTAAAATAAAGAGATTTGAAATTCTGCCCATTAGATGATATTTATGTAGGTTTTGTCCCATGAGGGAAGGTTATAATTTCAACCCTTTCTCATTGGCATCCACTTCAACTTTTATACCAACTCTTTTTATATTAATTATTTTTTATTATTAACAAAAAATTAAAAAATATAAATATAAAATATAATAAAAGCATGAAATTAAATTTTCTTTTTATTTATTTTTAATGTGAAATAAAATAAAGAATGAAATAATACCAATATTCAAATAAACAACCTTCATATAATAAAAATTACATATATAATTTATTTTGATATATATATATATTTTTTGCTTTTAAGCCTTTTATAAAAAAAAATGTTTTATGTGAGATAGAGATTAAAAAATTATTAAAAATATTCTTTAATTTACATTTTAATGTTGAATTTAATAAAATAACCTTGATTAATTTCATTAAAAGAGATTTTGAATTAAAAATTAGTTTGTTATGGAAGTCATAAAATATTATATAAAGTAATTTTTTATTTATTAAAAGAAATCATGATATTAACATTGATTTTTATTTTAGTTTTTAGTTAGCAGATAAAGAGGGTGTTTCATAAAACTTAATATTTATTGCTTAATAACTTAAGTTATACTTAAATTATTGAGTTAAAATTTATTACTTAATTTTTATTTTAAGTATTAAGGTTGTTTGATAAAATAAATTTAAATTTTATTTTAAATCATCAAATTAATGTATTTATTGTCATAAATTAAAATTTGAGCAATGGAGGTCAAATAATAATGAAGATTATGAAATAGGAAAAGAGATCATTGAGGTTATTAAAACAGTGAGAGTGGAAAAGTAAAATGGAGATATGGATTTAAAAATAAGCTAATTATTTTTATTTATTATTTAAAAATATTTTTGACTTTAAGTTATATTATGTTATTTTATTAAATATACTTGATCTATCTAATGATTAAAATTAAATTATTAAGTCAATTAAGTTGGTTTACCAAACACCAAAAACAATTAAGGAAATAGAAAGCTTTTTATATTAAAAAAAAAAATTCTTTAAATTCAAGGGAAAATTAATGCCTTCTCTCTTCAGTCCTGACAGCGTTCATTAATTTGATGAAACGAGACACAAACATTAATATGAAAACAAGTGTAGCGATTAAAAGTAGGAAAAAGAGGAAGAAACGAAAACGAAATTTGAAAAAGGAGAAAAATGTCACATGTTTCCTCAGAAAAACCAGAGGGAAAACGGGTGTGTGGACAAAGATGGTGTTGGAGAATGATGAAGACATCTGACTATGATCCGAGGCGTCCCACGACTGGTCAAGCCGACACCAAGGTTGCATATGGGGCCTGTGCACGTGCATGGATGATTGCCTTACATCTACCGTCTACCCCTTCAATAATTCTTTATTCATAATCCATCTTCTCAATCTAGAAGACTAGAAGCTACCCCTCCTCCCTCTTCGTCTTCTTCCTATCATTCTTTACTCAATACAATCATGGCGTAAGCCATATTAATATAAACTCTTTACCCTGATCATAACCCAATTATTAATTAATCAATACATACATGCATAGAATTCAAAACCCTAGTCTGCGGATAACATGTTGAATCATCGGTTTCGACCCCAACGACATGAATGACAACGAAATACGTTGTTGCTTGAAGAGGGAGAGACACGGCTGGAATGCTTCGCTTTCAAGGGTAAATACTATATGGAATTTTATAATTCTATATTTTTATTCGGTGTAGTTTGATTGGGAGGCATTTTTTCAAAGTCCAAACCACAATATAGGGGAAGAGATGCATATGCATAATCTTTAATCAGTCTCAACTCCATGCAGAGACAGTGGGGGTGTCATTTCAAGAGGATAAATAGTGGAAGCTTACTTGTATTTTTTAGGGTTGCGGTGGGTTACATACAATATTTTTTTAGGGTTTTGGTGGGTTGATGAAGAAGAAACTAGAGAACTGACTTACACGACTGGCTAAAGCCAGGAAATCAAATCACATGTGGAGACAACTTGGGAGAAGCTCCCAAAAAAACTTAAAAAAGAAAGAGGAAAAAAGAAAGAGCTCTTTGACCAAAGAATACCTTGCAATGATAGCCAAGGAATGGGCCTACGGGCTACAACCTTGTCTCAATACGCAAATCTGCATTATGAGTGTCAAGTTCAAATTGAAATCAAACAAGTTTTTCGAACCCCACCATTCACCCATTAATATTTATGAATTCGGAAGGATTAATCTTAAAGTAATTAATTGATTTCACTTTTGAAGTACATATGGTTTTGTTATTTGGCAAAAAGTTTGCATTATTTATTGGGTAATGGGCTGGCAATGCGTTTAAAAAGCACGGCCTGTCTCGGACTATATGATCATCATATATATATATGGTTACTAACACCATTGATGTTGGACATTTTCTTTGCCCTTTCTTTGGTTTTATTATTGGCTTTGTTGACACCATTGGAACTTTAGGATAAGAAAAGTTATCGACAAAGAATAGTCTTTATGCTTCTAAGCTCTTTTTATTCGATTCTTTTTTTCATTGTCGTATCTGCTTATATATTAAAGCACTTAAAACTGGGGTTTATTAGTCGATATTATAAATTATTATTTTTAGTGGAATATGATATCATTAGATACTGTGATACTCATGTTTATTTTGTGAAAATAAATAATGGAATATAAAATATATTGTGTTTCATTTAAAATATAAATTATATTAAATCCTAATCTTTACTACGGAAAAGAAATGTGAATATATTTGATGTTTAGTATTATTTGAAAATTGTTTTAATCGATAATTTATTAAGTATTTTTGTTTTTTTTTATTAAATTCATAAACAAAAAATATTATATTATGCTATTACATATATAAAAAAAATTATATAATTAAATAAAATATTAGTATCCATATATTTAAAAAAAATTTGTTTTCAAATCAAAACCTTAAGGTCTATTTGGCAATTATTTTCGAAAACAGATTTTTGTTCTCCAAAACGAAAAAAATAAGAAAACAAGTTTGATAACCATAAACTATTTTCTATTTTTTGTTATTAAAAAACGAAATTGAGAACATATTTTAGTTATTTTCTGAGAGTTGTTTTAAAAATGAATTATACAAATATATAGAATAATTAAAAATAAAATATTAGATATAAATTGTTTTAGAAAATAATTACTAAACAGGTCCTTGTTGTTTTGCAAAAAAAGTAATATAAAATATTTTTAAAAAATATATAAATAAGAAAGATAAATTTGTAATCCATGAGATATGTATAATTCATATATCAACTTACGATTATCAAAGGAAATACTAAAAAATATATATATATAATTTATCCCACAAATATAAAATCAATAATAAAATATAAACTTCTTTTCCAACTTCTTGATTTCTTAAATTAGAGGGAAAAATGCGAATGAATGAAATAAAATTATATTTAAAATTAACAAACTGTATTTTTAGATTTTTTTTATTTTATTTTGCATATATATAATAAATCAAACATGAAAAAATAATTCTTGGAAGTATTTTTTATCCCGGTTACAGTAATTTCTAGAATAGATGATAGTACAAATATTACAAGTTTGTCTAAATATAAATGAGTTAAGATTTGGAGGGCATCACACTGATTTCCATGATTGAAGTTTGATCCTGGTCAAAGAATGAAAGAAACCCTAATATAGAAATCAAGAATGGCTGACTGAATCTCTACTTGTGGGATCACATAGTATAAGGAGGCCAAGCCATTTAAGAAAGCGATGCCAAAATGTAGGAAAGTTATGGAAATACGTCAGAATCACAACTGTGATACAGACAACAGCTATTGTTTTCTTTGAATTGGTTAAATGGTTGAAACCCTCCCATGCCCAAGCGTGGATTCTACTTTTGCCCTGATGCCATGGACCCTAGGGGCTAAAGGGCTAAGGGCCTAAGGGCCTAAGGGCCTAAGGGCCTAAAGGGGGGCTAATAGAGCCAATTTGTTACCTAGGGTTTTAGGCTAATCTGCCCTTTAATGGTGGTGGGGTGGTGGGGTGGTGGGGGAGCTTCATCATTATTTATGCTTGCATTTGGATTACCTGAGTTTATTTTACATTTTTTCTTATAATATAAGTTTGGAATGTGTCTTTTGCGGAAATTTAGGGGTTGTCAATTTCTTCTTGACTTCATTCCACCAGACCAGTCCAGTCCACACGTAAAAGAAAAAGGCTACTAGGAAAAGTTTTGAGTTTGTTTGGGAAGGCTGTCAAGAAAATTTCAGGGTTTGTTTGGTTTGTATTTTTGTAGAGCATTTTGTGAAACAATTGAAAATATGAAGAATCTTTTGTGAACTTTGAACCATTTTTCATATTTAAATTTCCAAATAAAATTTTGATTTTGAAAATAATTGAAAACACCTCTAAAAGATTACTAGCTTCAAAATACAGGTCATGATTTCATAAACATTAATTCTTAACGCCTTTGACAGGATGTTGTAACAATGGAATTTAAAGAAGAGCACTCCATGAAAGAAGATAAGAAAGGGAAAATAAGGCTGACTGCAAAGACAAAGGAGTTCAGGGCAGGGGCCAGGGATGGCTTAAAGATTAGGTCCAAGCTAGGTCCTTGGTGCTCCAGCCATTAGCCAATTGAACAAGCATTGGGAGATTTCTGAGTAATATATGCAACACAGGAGAAGGCTCCAGCATTTGAAGTCAATAAGGATGCAAACCAAAACTGACCAGGGAGGGATGGAGCAGCAGAATCAAAGAAGCAATTTCACAGAAAAAGAAAAAACATTCTTATGACAGGTTTGTAGTAATAATAATGAGGCGGATTTCCCTTCAAAAACCAGGTTTCCTGGAATTCAAGGGGATTCACAAAACAGAGCACAACATTAGAACAATATCAGATGAAACTCCAAGCAGAAAAATTGATGATTTCTTAAAATTATCACCTTATTAATTCTGATCCAAGAATTACATCTATTAAGACATTTTCACACACCCTTCGTCGTAGGCACTGTAGGATGTGAGGGGCCAATGAAATCGCAAAAACATTTTGTATCCATCAACTAAAAACTACCTTCATCAGGGGACAGAGGTAAACCTTTCAGTACATCTCTGAGTGCATAATAATGGCTATCACATTTGTGGGCTGAGATTAAGTTGCTTGAGAGCACTATCCTCTGGAAATGTTCACCAGGATGCCGCCTGTGGAGTGTAAAAAATTCCCTACCTTCGCTATTGCTACTGCTGCTGCTGCTACTTTGAGTTTCCACATTCCTCTTCAGATAGTACACAGTCCCTGGTACAAACAACTCCTCAGGCACTTTAGTGGCAGCTGCTTCCTTTCTAACAACAGCAGAATTCTCTGCAGTTCTCTTGGAGGTTGATGATATACTGGGAGTGGTGGCAGATTCCTTTCCAAAGCGCGTGTCTGTTTGCAGAGACGAAAACAGAGGCATTCCATGAGGAATATGAATACTTTGACAATTCAGTAGAAAACAAGCATTTGAGCTTATATCACTAATCAATGAATCTATGGTCCAATATTTTGGTGACCTTCTTGCCAATGTAAAAAAAAAACATATGATCCAATTCATTAAGAATATTCCCTTATTAGCTAAAACAAATACTGATGCAATTTGGTCCAACATTGTGTGGAGGCATGACTATTATAAAATCGGTAACTAGGCTTCACAAAGGGAAGATTGAACAAGGCAACTAAACGGATTAGCACATGGGAGTAAATTTTGAAATTAAAATCTGCTCCCAAAGCTAGTTCCTTTACATGGATGTTCCTATGTGATGGATACCCAAGTGTATTCATATCCTAGATTTTGGGTTTTCTCTCTCTCTTGTATCTATTGTGTTCTCTGTGTCATGTACGTGTCTTGTATCAATATCCATGCTATATATGTGTGTGTGTGTGTGTAGATAGATAAATGGATATAGATATATTCTAGACGAACTTCATTTCTGAAGCACAAGATCAGGTTTTAAAAAAAGTTGGTAGATTAATCAGTCATCAGATTAGATAGAATAAAACTTTCTTGCTTCTTAGCAAGAGCAGGGCGGGGCTCACCAGAAGAACCTGTCATACTCCTGAACTTGGCGTAATCAGCAAGTTTACTAGCTACATCTTGCACCGAAGTCACAACCTGCTTTGCATTTGTAACCAAACCTATGACACTTCTCCAGTCTTCTTTCTCTAAGACAGTCATCCTGAGAAAAAACAAAAAGGAAAAAATTCATAACGCCCTTCCCATTATTACCAAACCACCCCAACATTGCTGAGTCAGTTCCAACCATAGTTGTTAACTCATAAAACATATTGTGTATCATTTTTTCTATTTTTCTGTATCGTGCATCGTATCATATCGTATATCGTAAGTTTTTTTATATAGTGAAAATAAATAAATAAAAAATGTATGTATATGTGTGCATATCTATTAAAAGTATAAAGTATAGAGTAATATAACCAACTTTATGGAAGACAATAGGATCTAAAGAGTTAAACTATATTATATCATGTAAAAACATTGCATGTTAAAGTTTTGACAAGTTCAAATTAACAAAATATAACTTTAATATATAGATTCATGACATAATCCACAAAAATAAACTTCTTCAATTTTTATCTATGATTTTTAATTTCAAATTCTAACTAGCCATATGCAATTATTGTGTTGTTAATATATATATATATACATGCACCTTTATGTGTCATCTTCAAAGTTCCAACTTTTCAAGTTTGTCACCCCTTCCTTTTCTACCAAAAAAGAAATAAAAAAAAATTAACATATTAAGTTAAAAATTTTATTCACTAATCACCAACAGTTTCATCATCAACATTCAAACAATTCAAGTGAAAATTCTCCAATATTCATTGTAAAAATAAATTTCTTTACTTCTAATATGGCATTTGGCAACAAGAATGTAGGTTTTTATATAAGATTATTTTACCTATTTCTCCTTTTTACAATGAATTTATAATCTTTTAGAATATTTTAAACAATTAATATAATAAATTCTTTTTAAAAAATTAATTTGATTTTTAAAAAAAAAATTATAGAAAATAGTTGAAGATGCATGTATTGTTGTATCGTTGTATCATAATATCATGTATCAGAAGATACGCTTTAAAATAAGATACAGATTGTCATACGTATCGATTTCCATAAAAAAATGTATCGTATCGTTATATTATATCGTGTACCGTAAGTTTTTAACAACTATGATTCCAACAATAAAACAAACTATTGTCAATATGCCAAGAAGTAAATGGTTAGCAATTACATTGTCCATTCGTGAGTAATATGCATGTTGTAGAATATAACTAAAAATATGAGAAGATTCGCAAGCATATACCATATCAATGTGATATCATGGCCTAATAAGAGATATCCCTCTTCCAATTTGCAGAGTGCTTGCTAAACCTCTCAACAGAATATACCAAACCAATGGCTTCCAAAATATCCTCTAAAGGATCAAACTCAACATTCACATATCCAAACAGCAGGAATGTCAACTTTCTGTAACTCTTTAACACATTTGGCAAAGAAAATCCCAAGGGTTTCTAGCATTCTAATAGTACAAGAATATTATTCAATGCAAATGACAATGCAATTGATTCTATTTTTTTTTGGAGCTTAAATTGCTTTTGTCCACCAAAACCTTCATTGGTTTGTTTATTTGCCAATATACAGAGAGTCTTACTGAATTAAGGATTTACCTTTTAGGTTCATAAATGGAAATATGCATCCTCAAAAACTTCTAGCCAGTCTAGATTTAAAAGAAAAACATTATTGCAACTTAGACATATAATATATTGGATTATTTACATTACAACATAATCTAAATAAGGGAAATATTGGCTGCATAAATACTAGTATTTACTTACCATTATTGCAGCTTAGACGTATAATATATTGGATTATTCACATTATAACATAATCTAAATAGGGGAAATATTGGCTGCATAAACACTAATATTTACTTACCAATCTGTTTGAGCAATTTCATTCCTCAGCCTCATCAAAGAAGCTACACTTAGTCTAGGAATTATATCATCCTGCAAATAAGGGAAAAAATGAAAGGGGATAAGAGAAGCACCAGAAATAGATAAATAAATAAATAAAAGAAACACATTAACAAGCTGAGGTCATTTTTGAAAAAGAAATGCTTCTTTTGGAGAGCTAGTTTGAATAGAATATCAAGGGCATTCACCCACCTGCACTACAACAGTTGTGACATAGTCAGAGCAGCTTTCAGCAAGTTCTTTAGACACACAAGGTGAAGTTGCAAATCCAATTGCAGAAACAATATCAGGACTAAATCCAAGTTCCTCACGCGACTTCTTATGAAGCATAATTGCTAGCAAAGAAGCTGTAGCACCACCAAGGGAATGACCCACCAACCTCAACCTAAATCCCTGTAGATGAATTAGACTAACTACAACAATCATAAGGAACTTGTTGAAAAAGGAAAATAAGATGCCTGAGATAGAATTTCAAGATCCAAAAACAGATAAGATGATATCTTATCCACCTCATATTTCTCCAAGCACTTCCTTATGGTTCCCATCTCATGATTAAGGAACCAACGGGCAGCTTCAGCTGTGCCAAAGTGGGTTGAATAGCCTTCAAATGAGACTTCTCCATCACTTGAAGTAACAACGTCAGTGATAAGGTCGTAGACCGTATGAGTTCCACGAATTCCAAGTATTACAAGTTTTTTACGAGTATCAATTCCTATGTAATATCCAGGCCTCATCACACTGGAATTCTTGACAAATTTCAGAACATTGCTTTCTCGAAGCATGCTGTATCTTGCTAGACTTGCAGCATTATCCTTATAAGCTCCTTTGGCTAACTCAGTGTGGTAAATGAGATTTTGGACCTAAAGCACAAAAGCATTACCCTAATAAGAACTCTGTCTCACAGTAGGGGTAACGACTCAAGATTAGAGAACAGCATTCTATATAAAATTGATAGAAAACTGTTATGCATTTCATTCAGTGTCCAAAAAGGTTTTTAGTAATTACTATTGAATCAGAGCAGATTTGAACACCCTTAACATCCTCCCATGTTTTGGCAGATGCTTGATGAAGATAAATGAGAAATAAGCCAACTGTAATGTCACTCAGGCTCCAATCCTGTATTCCAAGCTTACTTCGTTGAATGCTTGCAATGATCTCTGTAAGAGATCGGCCGCTGGGTGGAGATTTATTTCCAACTCCCTCTCCGTCTCCTGCAAATTTCTATATTACATTAGACTCCACTGCCACTGGGCAGAAACCATGATGTAGTGCTTTTAGAGACCCCCAAGAAACATATACACAAGAATCATACAAGGAGCACCAAGAAATAAACAGATGGAAAAATGAATAACAACGTGGAAAAAAAAGCCTCAACCCCTATCTACACCATATAAAAAACCAAATACAGCAATTTTCCAAAGCCCCAAGTGCCCCTCAACCAAGAAAATTTCTGAAGCAAGTGTCCCTCCTTTATGGAAAGCAGAAAAAAAAAAAAACAACCATTTCATAACACCTCACAACATTTTTCAGGGCATACAAAAATTCAAGAATTTTCTACCAAATTTCTCCCTGACTTTTTCATTCACTACCACAGTGTTGGATCTGCATATACATGCAGCTGCTAGTGACCCATTCAAGAACAATAATTTTAATGAACATGGCAAGTATAGGGTAAAAAGGGTTGTTGGCATTGGATTCCAAAATCGTCACTTGAATAAATTATGGTCCAAAAACAATGGACCTTTGCATTTCAAAAAAGAAAAAAAAAAAAAAAAGGGAACTTCAAATAGAAGCTTCAATCAAAAATCAAAACCAAATCAATTCAATTCATCCACAATCGTATCGCGGTAATTTGATACAGCCACCCATGAACTGAAACAAACCAACCTGTTGGCAAAGCCCACCTACACAACTGCAACGCAGGCTCAAGAGCCTTGCTGAGCCAAGCTAGCTCTAATCTCCATTTACTATCACTCAAATCGTCGTCATCCGAATTACATTTGCTGAGCCTAGATTCATGCTCTGCCCTCTTCCCCACTTCAGCCCTCACAGGCAATTTCAAATCCTTCTTCGCCTCCCTCGCCTCATTGTTTTCCACCTTCTCCCCTACTTTTGACCATTGTGACTGACATCGATTCAAGACACCATACACAAACCTCTGATAAAGGTCCTGTTTCTTTGGCAAATGTGTGCTACTATCTGAACAGTAAAAAACACACAAAAAAAAAACAAAGAAACCAAAATCAAAACAACAAATTCTGGAGCTCTTCAGGATTGAACCATAGATTTAAGGTTAAATCATTTCTCAAACCCTAGAAAGAGAGAGAGAGAGACAGAGAGAAAGGGACCTACAGATGCTGTGGAAGAGACGCATGATGCTTCGATTGGCCATTTCTAGAGAGAGAAACAGCAGTGATGTCCGTACATTTTTCTCAAGCGGCTGCGACGCGGCGGAGAGACAACAGAAGAAAAGCGGTTGCTTGACGAGGATGGAATTGTAAGTACGTCAAATTCTGAGGTTGTTTTGTTCATTTCATCTCTTAATTGGGCTGGGCCAACTAGAAACGATAGATTTGGGCCCAAGAAATAGAAAACGATTTAATTGTTTTTGGATTGTGGTATGTAAATATAAAAGAAGCATTCTATATTCAAAATTTCCCCTGAGTACGAAGGTTGTTCCGACTTCCGAGGCCCGTGAACCGTTCGTTAATAGCCTTTTTTTTTTTTTTTTTTTTTTATAATTTAACTTTAATTATTTAATAAATATTTATAAAAAAAATCATTTTCATTTTTTTTTTAAGGTTGTGTTTGAATATATTTTATTTTAAAACACTTATATTTATTATATGATTATATTAATATGTAAAATCATATCTATTTTCTTGAATAAAAAATAAGATTAAATTTTATTTATTTAAAATAAATATTTCAAATTGTAATTTAATGATGCACAATCTATATCAAAATTGGAAAAAAGCTTCTTACAAATGAATAAATTATTTATTTATTTTCTATATTTATTATTATTATTATTTATCTTTATTCAAAATTAAAATTAAGTCTTAGAAAAATTAATAAATCTATTATTTATTTTTTATATTTTTCTTATAAATTTATTTTCCTTTTTTCTAATTAGTAAATTCAAATATGAACTCGGCTATATAGTGAGGGATTTAAAATATTGAAATAGAAGGATTATGACATGTTTATACATATCTTCTAATATTAATATTTTGAATAAAAAATAGATATTAAATAAAAAGTAATTAATTAATCATAATGAATATAATTATATTTAATTTAGTTTATTTTTTATTAATTAATAAACAAACATATTTTATTATTTATTGAATTTTGAAAACTAAAATAATAATCTTATTCAATTAAGATTTCCAACTCTTATAAAATTAAAATAAAAAATGTATGTACTTTAATCATAATTTTCTTCCATAATGTATCAAGGCTAAGTATAAAAGGAGAAGCATTTATAAATAGTGAAAAAAAAATATAAGATGGTGTTTATTTTTTTACTTAATTTTAAATAGAACTTTAATGTTTAATAGTGTTAAATATTAGGTTGTTTGTTTTTATAGTATTTTATTTCTATTAAGTATTAAAAAATAAAGAAAATCCAATATATTATTTATTTTTTCTATTTATTAAAAGTTACATATTTTGGTTTTTTCTATTTAGTAAAAAATTTATAATAAATCATAAAAAAGTAGAAAAAACAACATAAATTCTAAAAACAAATTGTATTCAACAAAAAATCAAAAAAATAAACACCACCTTAGTCTTAATTTTTTTACATTTATAGTAATAATAAAATTAGTATGTTTTAAAATTTTTTTTTTTTAAAAAAGGTTAAAAATAGTGGAAAAAAAAAGTTGCAACAAAACTTTTATTTCGACTTTTATAATATAAAGATGTTTTATTTAATAATTAAACGATGGATCCACTTATCAGTTAGTTTTTAAAAATGGAAAATAATAATCTAGAAATAGGTTTGATTGTCATTATAAGGCATCATTTGAATAATTCAAATCAAAGCAATTAGATGTCCGATTCAAGCTTATATGATATGATGGATCAATAGCCTTAAAATATATATTTAAGAAGCCTTTAAAAAAAAAAAACTTAAATAGCTTATCTATACTATTTATAAAAATACAAAATATTTTACACATTTTTCATACCAAAAATACTCTTAATTAACGTATCTTCATGATTTTCAATTTGGACAATAAAATGAGATGATAGATGACATCATTGGGTATCCATTATAGTTATAGTTATTGGTTTACCTAGAAAATTTTTATTTGTTGATTGGAATTATATTGCATTTGAAAGCATTTTATTTGAAATGCATTTAGTTAAATATTTTTTTAAAAGTGCTTTTTGAATAATCATTGATCAAATATTTATACAAAAAGTACTGCAAGTGATTTTTCAAAATTTGAAAAGTATTTTCTAAATTTTGTTAAATGCTTGCTTTTTATTTTTTATTTCAAAAACATTTGTTTATACTATAAATATTTTTTTAAATTATTGTCAAATATACTCTTTTAAGTCTTAACATAGTTTGATTTAAAGTTAGCTTTTTACTATAGTTAGTAGTTGTGTTTAATTGTTGTTGGGTGGTATGATGGTTAATATTTGTGTTTGATGTGATATTGTCTTTATCGATTTTAATTTTGTTTGTATTATTATCAAATTAATGTATCAATCAATTAATAAATGTAAATTGGACTTTATAAGTGGTGTATGGTTTACAATTGTATTATTATCAAAGGCATATAATTTGAAAAATATTCTAAATATGAGGTGGTGTTTGTTTTTTTATTTAATTCTAAATAGAACTTTAATGCTTAATAGTATTAAATATTAGGTTGTTTGTTTTTGTAGTATTTTATTTCTACTAAGTATTAAAAAAAAAAATCAATATGTTCTTTTTTTTATTTAGAATAAGTTACATATTTTGTCTTTTTTTATTTACTAAAAAGTTTATAATAAGTCATGAAAAAATTTTCAACAAAAAGTAAAAAAAACAAACACCCTCTAAGGTGGTGTTTGTTTTTTTTTTACTTAATTCTAAATAGAACTTTAATGTGTAATAATATTAAATATTAGATTGTTTGTTTTTATAGTATTTTATTTATATTAAGTATTAAAAAGTAAAAAAAAAAAAAACCAATATGTTATTTTTTTTATTTAAAAGAATTATATATTTTGGTTTTTTTTTATTTAGTAAAAAATTTATAATAAGTCATGAAAAAGTAAAAAAACGAATAACCTAAATTCTGAAAACAAACTACTTTCAGCAAAAAACTAAAAAAACAAACACCACCTTTGACTTTCTCTATTTAGTAAAAAGTTTATAATAAGTTATAAAAAAATAAAAATAAAAACAAACAACCTAAATTCTGAAAAGAAATTATTTTCAGCAAAAAGTCAAAAAAAAAAACAAATTCCATCGAGTCTTTATCAATTTTAGTAAATTTGAAAAATAAATAGAAGAAAATTTACTTAGTTTGTATATGTAAAGAAAGTTTCATTTAAGGTTAGGTGTCACCTATTTACCCATGTACTTAAAAAGGTTGTTGAATCACATTTAGAAATCAATGGTTTTAATGCATGAATATAATGAAAGAGATAGATATGTTGTACACACTAAAATGTAACATCATCTCATATAATATGTGTATTTGTCTAACGACTTGATGTCTTGATGTAAATGGAAGCTTTAATGTGAATACATCCATGGAATAATACAAAAATAAAATCATTCATGTACCTTTGTATGGAATTTTAATGTAGTTCAATCAATCATTATGGATAAGAGATAATATTCCACTATGTGAAATAAAATATTATAAAAATCTAAACAGTTAACAACTAATTATTCATCGTTTTATATTTATACTTTGATTTATGATTTCTCTTACACCACCAAATGTCTCTTATTCTTTTTTTTTTGCATCTATACCTTGAACTGTAAATTTTTTTATTGTATCGAGTACGTTTGATAATGTTTATACTCGAAGTATTTTATCTTAAAAGTATTTTTGGGGCAAATTACTTATTAAGAGTCCATTGGTAGTGATTCTAGAAAACACTTTTAATATTTTTATTACTTAAAATTTTTTATCATTCAAATGTTAGAAATATTATAAATGTTTTATGGAATCACTCCCAAAGGCATTCTAAGAACCCGTCTGGTAGTGATTTTATAAAGTGCTTTTAACATTTTTTAAACTTGAAATTTTTTATTTTTCGAGTATTAAAAAAAGTTAGAAACGCTTCCTATAATTATTTTCAAATACACTAGTGTGTTTTACAGCGATTCTTAGAAGCGTTTTTAGTTTTTTGAATACTTTAATTTTTTTTTAAGTATTAAAAACATTAGAATCGCTTTTTAAAATAATTATAAAACAAATTATAAGAGTATATTTGATAGTAATTTTGAAAAGTATTTCTAATTTTTTTATTACTTGAAATTTTTTATTTTTCAAGTATTAGAAAAACTATAAACACTTGTCAAAATTATAACCAAACGCACTCTAAGTGTCTCTCTAAAAAAATGCTATGAGCGATTTTTCAAATTTGTAAAAATATTTTTGTAAATTTTATCAAATACCTAATTTTTTTTTTTAAAAGACACTTTTGAGACTAAAAATACTTCTAAAATTGTTATCAAACGGATTATTCGGAAGTCGTAACACAACAAACGGAATCTCAAATTCATGAAAAGAATTATCAAAAATGTTTTTTTTATAAATAATTTTATCTTAAGAACAAAAAAATTAGAACCATCAAAGAAGTTTAATATTTATAAAAATTTAAAATATAATTGAAAGTTATTGTAATTGGGTCGAATACCGACCCGACCGAGTTGGAGCCCAAGTATTAATACCAGCTCTTCATCTTCATGGTCCTGTCCTTGTTGTGGGGATTCTCACCTTCCCTCCAAAGGTAACAATTTTCTTTCCTTACTTTCCTCTTCTTTCGTCATTTTCCCACTCTTTCTCTCCCAGATCTGATTTTTCTCACTGTATTTTTTCATCTCTAAAATTGAATTAAACGGAGTTTTTTGGGCAATCTAGTTACCATCTCATAAATGAACCCTAACATCGGAATCGCATAAAAATACCAGATCCAAATTGATGTTTCTTTGTTTTTCCTCATTTTTTTCTTGAATTTTTGTTGCTATATCTCTATTCAATCGGCCTTTGTCTTAATTTTGATGGATTGTTTGGAAATTGAGAATAGACACACAAATCACAAGTCCGAGGGCTGAGGTTGCTATTCGAATAGGCGGACGAGGGGAATCTGTGATCTCAATCCATGAATTCCAGAAGGTTTGTTAATGATAAGTGTTTTAATTATCATGAATCGATTTTCTTTTTCCAATTTATTCAATTTTATGAGTGATTCCTTTTAGTATATTGACAGATTCATCATAGGAAGATTTTCATGTGTGATATAAGGAAACCTGATTTTCACTTTATTTAGCTGATTCTTTGAGTGCTATCTATTTTTATTCTATTGACTGAATTTTGGGCTTATTATTTTGTACAATTTCAATTGCTTGTGGTCTCCTGTATCAAATCACAGGAATCATACATATGATGCTGCCTATGGTGGCTGTCTTTGCCTTTTTAATTATTCAAAATTGTTTGATGTTGAAGGCCATGCTATGATTCGTCAAGGTTCAGTGATTTATTTGAAAGCTCAGTGTTATAGGGGCTCCAAGATCATAGCCAAGCATTTTTATGTGCATGTTTTTTTTTTTTGATAAATATCATGAATATATAAAAGGGCAAAGGCCACCAAGCATACAGGACGTATACAATCTGCCTCAAAAAACTCGAAAAAAACAAGCACCCTTACCCTCCCTAAGTGGCCGCTAGCCACTCCAAAAAACCTAAGAGTGAAGAGGACTCCTCTCCAATATACACCCTAGCCCAACTCCACAAGGTACAAACAAAAGAATTTTTGAGTTTCTGTATATTTAACACCCCTCCCTTGAAAGCTAACTTATTTATTTCCTTCCATACCGTCCAAAAAATACACAACGGTATAAAATTCCAAATTTTTTTCCTCTTTTTCCCCACAAAGGGGCCCTTCCAACTGAATAACGCCTCTTTCACCAACTCTGGGAACACCCACTGAACCCTCACTAGGGCAAAAATAATTTCCCATAAGGCCCTTACCACTATACAATGCAAAAGAATGTGATTTACACTCTCCTCTTCACAACCACACAAAAAACATCGGTTAGGGAATTGCCATCCCCGTTTTTGAAGCCTATCCAAGGTAAGAATCTTCCCCCACGCGGCTTCCCAAGCAAAAAACGCCACTTTGGTTGGGACCTTATCCACCCAAACGCCTCTATACGGAAAGTCACAAGCATTGATAACAACCAGCTTGTTGTAGGCATCCTTCACCCCGTACCTCCCATGGCCCCCCCTTTCCAAAGCACCACGTCCTCTTCTGAAGATATTTTGAAGTCCCTGAGCATAATAAGCAATCCTCTAATCAAGTCCAGCTCCCAATCATTAAAGTCTCTATGGAATCTAAGATTCCAACCTCCTGAACCACTGCTATGATCCCACATCTCATTAACCGTTGCATTCCTGTTGACCGCCATGTCATGCAATAGGGGAAAAGAATGGGACAGCCTCTCATTCCCACACCACTGATCAGACCAGAATTTCACTCTAGTCCCTTTCCCTACCTTAAACTTTGTATTTTCCCAACACCACTTGGCTTCCTTCATAATCTCCTTCCAAACCCCCACTTCATAAGTACCCCGGGCTTCTTTGGTTCTCCACCCAAGCTCTTCCTGACCATATTTCACCCCAATCATTAACCTCCAAAGATTATCCTTTTCAACTGCAAATCTCCAAACCCATTTGCCCAACAAAGCTTTGTTCAAGGAGTCAATCTTCCGAATGCCAAGGCCACCCTTCTCCCTTCTAGTGCACACCACCTCCCACTTAATTAAATGGACCTTCCTCTCCAAGCTGCCCCCTCCCCAAAGAAAGTCCCTTTGTAGTTTTTCAAGCCTCTTTACAACACTTTTCGGCATACGAAAAAGGGACATATTGTAGATAGGAAGGCTGGCCATAGTGCATTTGATTAAGGTGATACGCCCTCCCTTTGAAATATACTGTTTTTTCCACTGAGCTAATCTCTTTCTCATTCTCTCTTCCACCCCATCCCAAATGGAGGCAGCTTTGTGATGAGCTCCAAGAGGCAGCCCTAAATAAACAGTGGGCAGCACTCCCACTTTACAGCCAAGTTCCACAGCTAGCTCCTCAATGTCTTCCACCTCACCAACTGGAATTAGGACACTTTTATCAAGATTAATTCTAAGACCGGAAGCCGCCTCAAACCAAGCCAAAATCCGGCTTAGAGCGGACACTTGCTCTTTGCTAGCTTCACAAAAAATGATCGTGTCATCAGCAAAGAGTAGGTGGGAAACTATCATCTCCTCTTTCCCTCTCCCCCGCATTCTGCAGCCTAATACGAAGCCCCCTTCAACCGCCCTTCTAATTAGAATACTAAGAACTTCCATTCCCAACACAAAAAGATACGGGGAAAGGGGATCTCCTTGTCTTAGCCCCTTAGAATTTGAAAAGAAACCAGCCGACACCCCATTGATCATGACTGAAAATTTGGCGGTTGAGATGCACCACCAAATCCACTCCACCCACCGCGACCCAAAACCCATTTTGACCAGAATTTTCATGAGAAAGTTCCAATTAATGCTATCATAGGCTTTCTCAATGTCCAATTTACAGATCAGCCCTTTCTCGTTTCTCTTTTGCCAAAAATCGATCACCTCATTGGCAATAAGAGACGCATCCAAGATCTGTTTGCCCCTCACAAAGGCGTTTTGGTCCCCGGACACCACCTTATCTAACACTTTCTTTAACCTATTCGCCAACACCTTAGCCAACAACTTGTACAAGCTCCCTAACAAGCTGATTGGCCTGAAATCACCCAAATCTTCAGCCCCTCCTTTCTTAGGAATGAGGACTATAAAGGTGGAGTTAAGGCTGTTGGCAAAAGAACGCTGGACATAGAATTCTCTAAACAGTTCCATAATCTCCTCCTTCACTAACTCCCAGCTTGATTGCCAAAAAGCAATTGTAAACCCATCCGGGCCCGGAGCTTTATCCCCATTCATACCCATTAAGACTGCGTAAATTTCCTCTTCAGTAAATTGCACCTCCAGAGAATCAGCTTCACTAGAACTAAGACATTTAAAGTGCACCCCCTCAATATCCGCCCTCCAGCCAGGTTCTTCAGAAAGCACCTGCTGAAAAGCACTCACTATTCCCTCCCTCATCTCCTGCTCCTCCGTCATCCAAACTCCATTAACTTTTATTCTATCCATAGAATTGTTCCTTCGATGAGCATTGGCCATCCTATGGAAGAATCCAGTGTTTCTATCTCCCTCCTTAAGCTACAATTCCCTTGACAATTGTCTCCAGTGTGTCTCCTCCAGTAAGACCCATTTTTTAAAAGAGTCCTTAGCTTTTTTTTTCAGTTCAGTTTCATCTGTAGACAAGCTCCTTTCCCTTTCCACCCCGTCCCAAAATTCCACTTGTTGCATGGCTAAGTTCTTATTAATTTCCAGCCTACCAAACACCTCTCTATTCCACACTTTAATCTTATGCTTCAGCACCTTCATTTTAGTGGCTAGTCTGACACTAGCCCTCCCTCTAACCTCAATTCTTGCCACCAACCCCTCAGAAGATCCGTGAATCCGCCAGCTTTAAGCCACATATTTTCAAACCTAAACGGGAACGAACCTCTCCTCAACCCTCCCCCCTTCAGCACAATAGGAAAGTGATCTGATATCGGTCTGGGCAGCCTACATTGCACAATCTCACTGAAGTGGTCAAGCCAACTCTGGGTCACCAGGAATCTATCCAATCTGGCCCATGCCTGATTATTCCTCCCCCCACTCCAAGTAAGCATCCCTCCTTGTAGAGGAAGATCAATGAGTTCTAAATCATCCACCACTTGAGCAAACCTCCTCATTGCACTCGTTAATCTCCCCTGATTACTTCTTTCCCTCATTGACAGGGTGACATTGAAGTCACCCCCTATGCACCATGGGTCCTCCCAAATGCCTCGGATTGCTCCTATTTCCTCCCACATCCACTCCCTGTCCTCTTTAGAAAATGGCCCATAAACCCCAGTAAACATCCAGACTAGTCCGTCTTCCACATTCCTCATCCTACAAGAAATTGAGAAGCTCCCCACTTCCATTTCCATTAATTCCAAGGTCCTCTTATCCCAGCAGATCAGAATCCCTCCCGCGGTCCCCTGGGCATCCAGAGTACCCCAATTAAGAAACCTGCTAGTGCCTAAGCTTCGCACCAGCCCCTCTGTCATTGCTTGGATCTTGGTCTCCTGGAGACAGAACAAATCCACTCTTTGACTCCTTATCAAAGCCTTGATTACCTTTCTTTTTGAGCTATCGTTAGCTCCCCGAACATTCCAGCTCAAGATTCTAAGCTTCATTTTACCACCATAATCTGACACCCTCCTGCTAACATCCCACTCTTTTGCTTCTTTCCCCCTCGTAGTTAATAGAGCATTCCAACCTTTTCAATTCCCTTTCAAACTTGGATTTTTCTAAAAGGTTTTTACTATGGACCTTTTCCCTTCTCTCACGGATTTTAACCAGAAACTCCAAAATTTCTTTCTCCATACCTTTTGTAGAGAATCCCAAGAACTTGCTAAATTTGGCCAACTCACTTTCCTCCCAATTTTCCTCCTCCCATCCCTTTCCATCACATGGCATGGCTAGACTCAACTCCTTACCACTGCTCACCTTGCTGGCGCTTGGGCCCTCCCTCAAATCCCATCGGTAAGCATTTTCCTCTTCTGAGGGACCCAAGGGGGGAAGCATACGTAAGGGAGTTTCTTTCAAATAGGTTAACCTATCATCCCCAGAAATGTCGCAAAAATCCCCCAACGGGGTTCGACCAAAAAAGAGGATAGAAGAAGGAGAGGGCGCAGATGCCATTAAGTCACAAGGGATAGGAACACACCCGTACCTCGACGCTTCTTCAATTAGGGCGCAGTCGGTCCTTGACTTTTCCGCTGGACAGGGCTCCATTTCCTCTTGCCTTCGCCTGCCATCATAATCCCAGAACGGGAAGCCTTCAGCATCTGACTCCTTCAGTTGACTTGGGCCAGCCCACACAAGAGGCAAGGCCACTCCAACTGGATCAAGACACTCTTCCCTCCCAGATAGCCCACCCGCCTTAACGGACTCCAATGGCCTAATACCCTCTAAAAACGAAGGCCCTTCTGATGACGACGGCCCACTGGAACTCGGCCCGGCCTTAGGCGATTCAGACCTGTCGGGCCTACCACCCAAGTCAAGGCCCTGAAGAGGCCCAGAAAGCCCAAGCCTCCCAGGCACACCTTCTTGGTCCCCCAGACCCGACCCTTTTGGGCCTTGGGACCGAGCCCAAAGGGAACCCGACCCACCTATCTGCTCCCTTGTCCCATCAGCAGCCTGCAAGTGAGTCTCGAGCCTCGCGCCTTCCACCACTTCCTCCACGCGCTTACCCGCGCGTGTAGCGACATCACCCTCAACCCCACCTGCGCGCGTGTAGCTTGGCATGGTGCTTCTGTGAGTAAGGGAAAGGAAAAAGCTTGGAGGGCTGCTTCCCTTTGTTTAATGTGGACATTATGGAGGGAGAGAAATGAAAGAGTGTTCAATGACAATGAATGTACCGACCAAGCTCTAAAACTCTCTTTTTTGTACACTTTTGTGAATTGGGGTAGGGTATATTTAGAGACTCATTCTTTGTCCTTGTTTGACTTTATAGAATGGCTTTTGTCTAGATAGAAGAAAGGTTTTTCTTTTTGGCCTAGCTCCTTGGGCGTTGCTTGTATACTTTGTGTGTACTCTTTTCGCCTTTCTAGGCTTTTCTAATACATCCTCTTATTTGCCTGTCAAAAAAAAAAATTTCTAGACTTCAGTTGTTGGATATTATGAAATATATGTGTATCGCAAGTTTATCATTGATAGCTGGATGCACATGGTCTTAGTTATTCCACACAAAATGAAAATATGAATGCACATGTAGAGATGGAAATGGGAAACTGTATCATTCATCATTTTTGAGATTCGTCTTATCAATTTGAAAAGGCTGTCTGCATCTTGCAATGCTGGAAAGACACAAACTTCTATTGAAAGTTAATCTATTTATAATTGTTTCAGTTTCTTGAACCACAGGATGAAAATAAACCATGGTAATGTTGGCTTATCCATGTTGTTAGTTTGACAGCTCTTCTTTCTATCTGATTTCCACCTCTTTGCAATTTATTGGAGATCTTGTTTTTCTTTCCATACAGGGATTACCGTGGCAATAGAATTGCCCTTTTTGATGGCATTGAGGAGGGTGGTATCAGGGCCTCATCTTCCTACTCCTCCCATGAAATAGATGAGCATGATAATGAAAGAGCAGTGGATGGACTGCAAGATAGAGTTAATCTGCTGAAGCGAGTAAGTTCAAATTGGCTTGTAAGATGGTAATTCTTGGTGAATCTGTGATCCTGACTGATCTTTGTGCTTAGACAATACTAATAAATTAGATAAGAGTTTCACATTTTTTTTTTTTTTTGGTTCAGTTTGTTTATTTTCTTTTTGATTACTGAGAAGGTGGAGAATCAATAAAAAAGGGAAAAAAAAGCCTCTTGAAATTGCAACTATTTGGGTTGACATGGCTTTTTAGGAACTTGATTTTTCTCCATCTTCCAGGCAACCAAATTGACTATCTTTGCAAGTCCATTATTCTAAAGAACATGAAAGGTGCTTTGTTATTTCAATTTTATTTGGAAATTTGGAGCAACCTCCTTCATCTGGTGAAATTCTAGCAATGGCAATGTTTGGTTGCCTGCTTCTCAAGGGTTTTTTAAGTTCTCTAGAAAGTTTACTCAATATGAGCTATGAACTTTTGATGGACCATTTGAGCATTAGAAGTGTCTTCATCTTTAGTGAGTGCTTTTTCAATATCATCACCACTTTCTCTGTTACCTTCCTCTGCACTCTAGAGGCTGCACTTCTTTCTATCCAATTAGGACGTTGTAGTGTTACTGAAAACAAAGTTTTCTTTTTTTGTTTCTTTTACTTTGTGCACTAATATTGCAGTATATTTTCTTGACTTTTCACTGTTTTGAATTGAATTATAGCATGACCATTTTTGCAACTTAAGTTTATGCCTGATTCAGTTCACATCCTTTAATATAAGAAGATGCATTTGTGCATCTTTAAGGATGGATTAAGATGACAAAATATGGGGGCAAAGATGAGAGAAAGGAGAAGGAAGGACAAGGAAAAAAAGGTTTGAAATCAATAAAATATTTTCTCTGATCTTTCTCCAATTTCATTCCTATTTAATATGGAGAATTAAAACTTTGAAAATGGATTAATTTTTAGATAAATTTCTTGGCTTTAATTTTCTTTCATATTTTCTATATCAAAGCAAATAAGAGAATTCAAGATTCATTCCTTTTTTTTCCCCTTCCCTTAAATTCTTTAAGATCTGAATGAAGCTTTAAAGTTTTGAGCTGCATTAATGATATCTATAATTGCCCAGGTGAATGTTAATACATTTTGCTCTGTCATTTTAACAGTTGACAGGTGATATACATGAGGAGGTTGAGAGTCATAACCGCATGCTGGATCGAGTGGTATGTGTGCTGCAGTTATAAAACCCATTTTTTCTGTGTTGTTTATACCATCTCATGTGGATTGATTTTGTTATTAAGGGCAATGATATGGACGCTTCAAGGGGAATCCTATCAGGAACTATGGATCGATTTAAAATGGTATGATCATGATAACCTGTATTCTTCTCCAAAATGTTTAGTTTACTGTTTTTGGTGGAACACATGCTGTATATTGGCTGGGCATGATGAGTTTGTTTGTTCTCAGGTATTTGAGACAAGATCAAGCCGGAGGATGTTTACACTTGTGGCATCATTCGTGGTTATTTTTCTAATCATATACTATCTCACTAGGTGAAAAACCTATGGTGGATGTGATACAGCTGCTAGCTTTCTGTTAGAACTGGGGAGACTTTTCCATCTGTTTTTACTGCATGTAAGATACTCCGATTTGAGAGAGTTTGTGTAAAAAAACTGTTTCAATGTATTAGATGGGTATTGGATGCATCATGCACAAAGCAGGTAGTAGTTTACTAGTTTATATGCCATTGGAGCATACCTGCAGTTTGGACGGAAACATCATCCTCACCTTTCCGGTTTATAACTTTTGGGTGTATTTCTTTGGGCCAGTTAGGTCATGCAGAGCCCAAAAGGGACAGGCCTTGTTCTATTTACACCAGTTACCGGTTTGTTTGAGTTTAGTCGAAGTTAGAATGGTGTGCACTCTGGGCTTACCCCTAGCCTGATCTCAGCAATTTGATCCTCTTAATTATGTATATCAGTGGGGCTTACCATTACATTGGCTGTGCACTTTCTGGGTAAATATATATATGGACAAGAACTGCAAATAACCAAAGGTCTTTTGCACACCTTTGGCTTCTCGTTTTACACGTTTAGAATTCCTGACTGAATTTATACAGATAGTTGGGGGCAAAATAAATCATCTTGCCAATTGGCAGAGTTGGAAAAAGGATGCCAAAATAAATCTTCTTACCAATTGACAGAGTTGGAAAAAGGCTTGATTGCACCAGCCGGGAATCGAACCCGGGTCTGTACCGTGGCAGGGTACTATTCTACCACTAGACCACTGGTGCTTGTTTGTCTAATTTTTTCAATCTTGATATTAATTAACGGAATCCAATGTACCTCTTGCTTTGGCCAAGTGCCGCGAGACAAGTAGAGGTTATCATTATTCATTGATGCTGATGCATCCTGCCTAGTAGTTGCCTTCTCCGGCATTAAATTGCAGCTTGACCCTTGGGAAAATTGTGTTTAAAAAAACACACATATATATGTGGGAATCAAAATTTTGCAAAATTTAAATTTAATATATTTATTGAAAAATAATTAAAATTTTGTACACTTTTATGTCGAAGAGCACATTTTTTTTATTTGAAAATACATAAAATTGAAATTATTTTAATAAGATTCGTATTTTCATATTTTGTGACTTGTGTAAGAAAAAACTTTTTTTTATTTTTTTATTATTTTTTTATTTTTTTATTTTATACTTTGTTCCATTTAAGAATTTTTTCTCACGTGTTTTTTTTTGGTTGGTGGTTGGAGCCTAGTCATGAGTCATGACATAACCCACAACCACACTCACGCCTCATCTCCTTCCCTTCTCTTCCATCACAGGACATATACGAGTCATGGGCTTTGAAATCAAAATATTGTATTGGCTTTTCAAATATAGAGGCAGTATCCATTACCTCCCCTATTAAACAAAGTTCCAGGTCCTTGCTGCTCTTCTTAACGAGGTGATGTAGGGCTGTGGACTGGCCTCCCTTTTAGAATATAGATAAAAGTCATAAAACTTTTCCATTATTAATATTGGTCATACTCTTCCCAAAAGCATAAGCTCCATTGCAGGCCAAAACAACCATATAAGCATGCCAAGCTGACATCTGTTCTTTCGCCAGTACTACAAGACCAAGTCAAAAGGTCTTTCATACTTTCCCACCTATTTATATATAACACAACAGTCACAATTAATCTTCCCTTTACAAAATTCGGTTCTTTCTTTAATTCAGTCGTGCTGGACTTCTCCATTATTGGGTCAATAACGACAGGCTCCAGTGCCTAATGCCACGTACGTTTGTACAAAATAGAATGGCTGATTTTTGTTGATCAGAAACCTAATAACATATTTCCTTATGTGGGTGTAAGGTTGATTACATTTTAGGAAAAAAAAAAAAAGTAATATTATCACATTTTAATTGCAACTGTTTCCTCGTAAGTGTAAATGGTATACACCATGGTTTGGCTTCTAGGCATGCGCTGTAGCTAGATGGAGGTAAGTGAATTTTTGGCCTCTCACCAGGTATTTAATCATGTATCGGCGATAATTCGTGTTTATGGGTTATGTTTATGTCATGTTGGTAGGTTAGTTATGTTCGTTGTGTCAAAACTTAAATACTCAATTAAATAGGTTAATTTAAACACGACAGCAATAGTAAACGAACAAAAAATATAAACCCGAATATAATCTAAGTTTTAAATAACGTTTTATAACTTATTTATAATAATCAGATTGATAAATATTGGTTATGGTAATCTATATGATTCGTGTTATGCAAATTGACACACGATAACCGATTCACTAAACGATATGAATATTATTATATTCTACTTAAATCCATGAAAAGCATGTTGGTTCCATGGATTGTTATTCATAGTATTTCATGACCTAACAAACGTTTGATTTTGTGAATCTTGTTCTACATTCTCCAACTGAAAAGTGGAGGGAGAAAGACAAACTATGGTGCAGGCCGGCCTAGTGAGGAAAGATGAGACCATTTTCAGCTGCAGGACTCGCAAACAGAAGTTAGTTAATTATAAATCATATGTATAGTTCGCTTTATGCATTGAAACTATTCTCACTACCTCTATGATGAACATTCTCAAACATACGTACTGAGAAATTAATTAGTCTTTCTTGGACCTTTATGATGAACATTCTCAGAATCTACTCTTTTCAAACATCATAACAGCTATGCTAGCTCAGCTTGATGTTCTCCTACCATAAGAAAATTAAGAGAGTACACATAAGCTGATGTACAACAATGATGCCTTTTCATTTCAATTTGAAAATTAATTGCCAATTTACAGTACATATATACATATGCAGAAAAAACAAACAGATGAGACAGTTAGATGGAAAAGCATATGTAGAAAATAATTCTTTTAGAATTAAACTACTATCATGAGTCTACCCATTTGAGGTTGCTTCATTACTGAACCATTTGAAGGAAATTTAAATTTTTATGGTATACAAGTTATGATAATGATGAGAAATGAAGGGATTTAGGTTGTGTTTGGTATGGTAGAGTAGGAATGAAACTAAGAAGTTTGGTATGTCTGAATAAGAATGAAAATAAGATAGGAATAAAAGAAAATCACAATGTCATCGAGAAGAAATGAATCACAATTATAGGAAGTGTAGATTTAGTTTTTATACTAATAAATTTTTTGTTCTCGTTAATTCTAATTAATGGGTATAAAAGATAATTCAAATGCATAAGTGAATGAAAATGAAAGTGATTTTTCATTTTCATTCTTTATTAATTGCAACATTTAAAATATGATTTTATGTTCTTTTGGATTTTTTTGGTTAATCTCATTTACACATACTTAGGTTTAGTGTAAACGCATAAACCACTATTGGTTTTGAATTTCGTCAACAGCATTCCTATAAATTTATTCTATTTATTAAATTTATTTCTTAGAATGATTTTAGGTAAAAAAAAAAAGACATTAGATAGATGTGTTATAATTTTAGAAATTATTAAACACGTTTATCTAATATCTTTTTACTTAAAATCTTTCTAAGATGAAATAAATTTTATAAACAAACTAAATTTATAAGAATGTTAACCGATAAAATTTGAAATCAATGATGGTTAGATGCATTTATATCAAACTTTACAAGGGATTTCACTAAGGACATGCATTTTGCATATGTCGATGCTTTCATTCAAGTTCACTATATCCCCTACTCCTCCAAACCCGAAAGCAATGTCGATCCATCTATGAGGAAGCTTATTTGGGTCACATTTTCATGGTTTAGTTCATCGACCAGCATATATAGAACTGATGCAGCTAAACACCCCTATATATGAGCTTAAACAAAAAACTTCGACAATGATTTCTTTAACTAAATGGGACATATAAGAAATCTAAGAAGGATTAAGCCTCTTCCTTTGTCCCATTTTCTTTAACTAAATACCTAACTGGGATTAATTTGTTTGATAATTTGATAGGTAATTCAGTCAAGCTCTAAATCTCCTTAACTAGCTGACATTCTAATTGAATAATTGATTTACTTCTAAATCATTACAAATAAGTGGCATGCCAGTTTTCTTTACTTTAATTCATCTAGCACAATCTGAAAAGAAAAAGAAAAGATCAAGAACACTTCAAAAGAATTTATATATGTTATTACAGGATCAATGTAACATGAGTGGATCTAGGGTTAGACATTTGAAGGAGGAAACAAAATAACTGATGACTTGGGAACTGATCATAAGTTTGTTTCTCAATCATCTTCTCCCTCTTCTGAACTCCAGAAAAAAAGGGCATTTTTCTTCCATGTCTGCCCAATAAGACTGCCACAGAAGATAGAAGACTGCCACAGAAGATAGGCCTAAACATAACCTTTTATTGTAACCAAAAAACTATTGATAGCTTCTCATATAAGAAACATAGAGGATTATAAACAACCCACATATGTATATATATATATATTTGAATATAACAAATATCAGACTATTTCTTAAGCTTATAAAATAACATACTAGGGATTGTGACCAAGTCGAAGCTCCAAATCCAGTTCATCTTCTTGCTTCTCTTCTTGTCCCTTCTCTTTACTATCATATGCACAAGACGGACCAACCTGCAAGCTCAGACACGTGCGCCAATCCTCTTTGCATACGTTCAGAGTCTCTTGCTTCTCAGCACGAAAATCATCAATAGGGTCCCTTGCAGGAGATGTGGATGCCAGAATATACTCTTGATAATTTATCTGTGCCTCAGGAGCTGTGGAGTTGGGCGGCTTGTAGCTTAAGATTGAGACGCAGAAGCCAGAATTCACGAAATTTTCTTCAGGTTTTTTGGGAAGTACTGATGAAGGAGGCTTGGCCTTGGCTCTATCTTTTCTATGGATATTCATGTGTCCACCTAGGGCTTGTGCTGTGGTGAAGCCTCTCTTGCAAAACACACAATCATAGGACGGGCCAGTGATCATATCCTCATCCTCCTCTTGCTCCGGTCTCTCCGTTTCTTCGCTTGAATTCCTAGCTTCCTCACGAGGGCCTGATTCCATGGCTGGATCAATAGAGAAAATTCTAGGGTTTCTGAGAAAAGGGAGAGGTACTATGTATTATAAAGAGGCAGAGGTGTAAAGGGTGATAGAGAAGAGAGACAATTAAAGGACATAGGCATTGCCATTGAGTTAAGGGTGTGTTTGATGAGGGAGACAAAGTCTTAGACTTTTGCTAGGAGAGGCATTCTTTTAGCCGGCTGCTAGTGGATCCATTTGTACCCTACACATTTGTTTATCATTTTCTCAATGCAGATTTGTCTCTCGTGTAGCTTTCATCTACCTTTGGTTTTCCTAACGTGGTCTTCACTTTGTCTTTTACCTACATGTTTATAATACCTCGTAACAATTTTCACACTAGAAAATATTAGTCACATAATCACTTTTGTCACAATTTTTACCATTCTTTCACTACCACAAAGTGGTTCAATACATTCAATGTATTCTCGCTACCTTTTTCCACGTCCAATCACATGTCATGTAAGATAATGATAATAAAACCGGTAAAAATAATAGTACATGTTGCATTTGCATCATCCATTCACACTAGGTTTAAGGTTAGGGTTTAAGGCGAATTTTTCTCCGTTATAGTCTTGATCAATAAATAACCAATCAATCGGTCACATGCAATTAAATAAAGGGTGCTTCCATCAAGCATATGAGATTTTGTCTATTTCGGGGAGTAATTCCGAGAATTGGTTAGAGAAAAGTATTATTTTTCTTGGGTAATTATATATGATGAAACCCACTTCTTCATTTGTAAGCAAATAGCTATAATAATACTAATAAAATTGCTGACGAATGAGTTGTATTCTATTCTAGAACCCTAGCTTGGTATTTATCACATTCTAAGGAAAGATGTAGGAACCTTCCCACATGAAATGAAACGAGCAAATTAAAAACATTAAATCTTTGGATTTTGTTCTTGTCTTGCAATACGGTTTGAAGTGCTTTCTACGCCACAGCTATACGAAAATACTGCATCCTTATGTCACACCTCATCACAATCAACATCTTATAAACAAGATCATGGGCACATTAGGAATTGTAAACTACTGATTCTGATTGTAAATTAGAATTATTTGGCTAATCTGCCTGCCTAGAGAGGAGGAAAAGAAAGTATATATTTGGCAGCCGACAATTTTCGTATCGTAAATACAGTTAATAATGACTTCATTGACATTGATTTTAATCTTAAAATAGCTCATTATAAATGATTATATATATATATATATACTGTTTCATGTGTACGTTTTGGATTTGGTTTGCTTAATTTATTGGAACGACAAAAGTTAGAGTAATATCATTTTTTAAAAATTGAATTTTAAAATATGTGGATGAGTATATCTTCTCATCCAACTCTCCATTAAAGATGACAATGTGATAGGTTTTTTCAGATACCCGTTCCGTCCATTTGAAATTTAAATAAATGGATTGGGGGTGAATTTAAGATTAAAAAAAAAAAAAAATCCAAAATAGATTTGGGTATTGCATTGTCCCACCTTGCCCTATCTTGATTATATATAAAATTAATTTAATTTAACTTTAATTTTCTTATTTTTAATATAATAATAATAATAATAATAATAATAATAATAAAATTTCAATAAAATAAGTTATAAAAAATTATCATATTTTAATTATTTATAAAATATTTTTATTTTAATGTAATTAAATTCTTTTTATAAAATTTAAAAAAAAAAATTCAAAAAAAAGTTAAATGGGTGGGTATGGAAATTCGCATACCCTCGTGCACCATCGCCCTATCCTGTCCTACTTAATTTTTTTAATGGGATGAAAATGAAAATGATTTTGAATAAATGGGATAGGGTTGGGATGGGTCCCCAACCGTTGCCATCCCTACTCTCCCCTTCTCTCTCTTAATATATTTGAATTTTCCATGAAGTAGTTCAAAAGAATGAGCAGACAGAAGGTAGGGGTCATTAACTAAAGGAAAATTGTTTTGGTGTGGTTGTCTCAAGGTGTAGCAGTTTGAGAATTCTTTACAGCATATAAGAAAGTGTTGATTTTGACGTGATCTTTATTTTCTCTACCAAATCATGTCTTCGCCTTATGATTATCTTGTGTACATAGATTAGAAGGTGGATTAATTCCTCATAATGATCCACTAAAATAAAACAAAATTGTTTTAATGGTTGTTTTCTCTTCTTTCATTTTCCTAGTAACCAAACAGAATGCTTTGAACAATATGAGACTTGGAGTCATATGATAGGCACTTCAGCCAGATAACAAACAGGAAAAAACGTCCAAATCTTTTGTGGTTTTCTTATACCATCTTGGAAACTAAATGATCTTAACACCCAATTAAGAACAGTAAAGGTGGGCCTCTTTCTTCTTTGGCTTAGAAAGAGCCGGCCCATTTCAACTGTAGAATTTCATAAAAATACAAATTTTTTGAAGCCCAAATTATTCGACTAGTTGGCCTGATGTGGTACATTGAATGAGCCAGCTCAGGTGACTCTCCATAGTCAAACTTTTTGAAAGTCCAAAAGTGTAAGATAAATAAATAAATCAATTGCCCCCACGGATTATGTTTGATTCTTTGAGCAATATAATTGCAATTTATAAAATTGAAAATATTTATACATCATATCTTTTTGAAAAAGTACTCCATCAAGATCTAGTAACCAACTCACTCAACTCAACCAATATGGGCTGGAAAAGCCCAACACCTTGGCCCAATTGGAGGCCCACTGAAATGGAGCAGCTGACCGGAATAAATGAGCATGAGGAGGACATGGCCTAACCTTTAGGCCATGCCCTCTTCAATCTTTCACAAAAATAGAGTGTTTGGGAGGTGGGGTACACCCTAAATGTCCCTTTTTTTAAGAATGCTTTTGGGGGTGAGGACCCACCAAAGTATATAATTAATTATTTCCTATTAGGGAAAGGGCCATAATGTCATTGAGACCCAAACAAATATTGGGAACATGCAAAAGATGATAATTTGGGAAAAATTTAATTTGACAAGACAATTTGTACCAATGTACTCTCTCTTTTATGTTTTTGACAAATCCCTCTCTTCTGCATACCCATCAAATGATAGAAGTTGTTCTCAATTGTACCACCCCGGATTTTGACTTTTCTTGGAGAGATTCAATTTAAAGGAAAGAAAGATTACATTAAGCAAAATAATTTTTCTTTCCCTGCCTTGTGTTGTTTTGTAATAATAGTTTAGAGATTAAGAAGATTAATGATAGAAATTTTGTTTTGATGAAAAAGGATAGATAAATCTTACCGTAGATGTGACTCTAGGGTGGTATGATCACTTGATTGATCAGCATGTGATCCTCGGAGATATGCTAATGGATTTTCTACTCATATCTTGAAGGGACTAAGCAAGATGATATTTTCTTTCACTGCTTTGTGTAGTCTTGTAATAATTAAGTTTTTAGATTAAGAAGATAATGATAAATATTTTGTTGTGATGAAAAAAGATAGAAAAAAATCTTACCGTGCATGTGACTCTCTGGAGTGGAGAGGTACTATGATTTGCATAAGCACATGATCTTCTAAGATAATATTAATTAAAATTTTCTACTCATTACTTGAGCAGACATGATTAATCATCTTCTTTCATGATTAAGGAGAAGAAGGAGAAAACATGAAAAGTAAAGAAAAAATATTATAAAAAATTGTTCATCTAGTCACTTCCTGTATAAGAAGATAAAAAAAAAAGACGGAAAGAGAAACATTTTCCTTGGATGATTCAATAGCAATGATGTCATTGAGATGTATAAGACATCTATCATTTACTATATGTTGCTAGTGTTGCTTTCTTTCATATTTTTATTTCTTGGTCTTCAATATTAAATGGCTCATATGTTTCCAACCTGGCTTCTTTATCCTTTTGCTACGTCACTTTGGTACACACCAAGGAGAGAGATCATTTCAGGCCGAATTGCAAATTCAATTGCTTGCCGATGAACAACCCACTTCATGTAGATATCTTTTACTCTCTATCAGAGTAGATAATATTTATATTATTCAAAATAGATCATTACAAACAGTAAAATAGAATTGGAACTTATCCTTGATCTTGACGTCAAAGCTTGTTTGATCTCATAAAAAGTATTTGTTTCTTTAACTTCGTAATCCTATATGATATGATGAGTACATCATGTTTGTATAAAAAGTGATTGTGACATTTGGATAGAAATTTGTTTTTCTAGAGTTATATATGTATGAACTTTTTTTAATTATGTAAACACATTTGAAAGTTGTGATAATTTTTAGATTCAAAATACATATTATTTACATAATTAAGAGTGAATTGTTACATATCCTTAATTGATTCATTTGTGATTTTAAAGTGGGAATTTACTATGTAGATGCGTCACACATTTGAAAGTTGTGAGGCATTTTAAACTCAAAGTGGACAATATTTACATAATTGAAAGTGAATTATTATATATCATCGTATGATTCATACGCGATTTTAATGTGAGAATTTACTTGTGAAAGAAAGCAATGGACGACATCTCATTAAAGGTTAAATTAATTTTTTTCTGTCTCGAATATTTTTGACTTAGAAGTAGAGTAATTCTTCTAGAATTACTGGGAAACAGAAAAATAGTACTTGATAATTCATAATAATATATAGACTACTAACTATGGATGTCTTGATTTAAAACTTAAGCAATTAATTGCTGACTTTAAAGTTGTCAATCTTCATATTGAGGTAGTTTAGGGTTTATTAATACATCATAAATAAATGTAGAGTTGCATGCATATAAATGAGCAAATTACATTGATAAAAAGACATGGATAATGTGGATAGAAATAAACTAAAATAGTAGTATTATTTTTATTGAATCATATGATATGTTTGAATTAAATTATTTATCTATTGTATCAATATAAAATGCATAAACATATATGCAGGCCAACCCTATTGTAATTTTAAAATTGCTTTTTTCAATTGCCATTTGACTTGGTAAGCACTAAGCTAAACCTATGTAACAATTGGTGCAGGGTGCATCCTTAGGAATAATAAAAGTTTTCCGGTCCAAAATTTTATGCTCCTTGTTGCTAACTCCTTTCCCAAGAAGAATGACAAAAGGAGAAAGAGAAAAACACACCCAAAAAATTTTCAAAAAAAAAGAAAAGAAAAAGGGTTTGCATTACCTAGGGCAAAACCCTAAAAAGAAAAAGTGCTCTGTGGATAAACATACAATGGTATTGATCTGTTAGCAACTTGGTATACATGTGTAAAGCTATCTTCGAATATAAGCTTTTCAAGGGGTCTCCTGAAAATAAAAGAAAATTTGGAGTTGTAAGGTTCCAAATTTTCTTTTCTTTTCTTTTCTTTTCTTTTCTTTTCTTCCATATATTCTTGGTTGCCAAACGAATTGTGTAGTAAACGGCAAGATGAGGAGTGCAAGAAGCTAAAAGTTACACAAAGTAAAAAAAAAAAAGAAAAAAAAGCACCTAATTATTATTGGAGTACCCAAGTCGGAGCTCCAAGTCCAAATTCTCCTTTGGATCTGACCTAATACGCTTCTCCCTTTTCAAAATTTTAACCTCATCTTCTTGCATGAAACTCTCTACTTTTCCAAGCCCAACAAAAGCTCTTTTGCTGCTCTTCTTCTCCTCCTCCTTGGTATCTCCATAATTCTCTTCATCAGTAGAGGCTGAGGATGGTGATGAAGAGAAAGCAGAGAAAGATGGAGGAAGTGAGGGAACAGCGAGATTGAACTGCAGGAATTTAGCTGAATGTGGTGATGAGAAACTAGGGTTAGGGTTATTATACTGAGAAGCCCAAGGGAGTGAGTGTCTCAACCAGGCTCTATCTCTTCTGTGAACATTCATATGACCCCCAAGAGCTTGAGCGGAACTGAATTCTCTCCTGCAGAAGCTACATGGATAGGATTTTGGAGGCCGTGAAGCACCATAGTCTAAGCTGATCAACCTGTTACACTCCCTCGTGGCTTTGACTTGGCCACTGCTCAAAGTCAAAGGATTCTTCTCCATTCAAGCTCAAATGCATATAAGATCAAGAAGGGAAGAGAAGAAAAGAAATGAACCCATCTCTCAAATTTTTAGACAGTAGAGAGAGATGTCGGAACTCACCGTGACTGCACCGCTGATACTGATCTGATATTGAAGAGTGGGGGTTAGCTTAGGTGAAATGAAATAAGAAAGTGGCATATATGCTGAAGCATAAGTGAACATCCCATTGAGAGCATACTCACTCGCAGACGTCTAATACTATATCTGGTTTTAATTTACTTGGCCAAATGTATGTCAGGTTGTAACTTGGCTTGCCTCATCTAAGGGAGATTCAACTGGGGAAAAACAAGAATGCCTGCATATAAATATATAGACACATAATAAATACTAGAAGTGAAATGATCTACAATTTAAATAGACAAATCGCACGTGAGAATTTGAAGAAAATTTTCAGAATATTTAGGGTTTGTTTGCAACTATTTTTTAAAATAAATTTTTATTTTAAAAAAAAAAATATAAAAAATATATTTAACCACCAAAATTTATTTTTTATTTTTTTATTTTTAAGAATAGAACATATAATATTTTTAAATAACATCTTTTAATTATTTTAACTTATTTTTTTAGGGTTATTTTGAGAAATAATTATACAAAAATCTTGAATAATTAAAAATAAAACCCTAAATATAAAATTTATTTTTAAAATATATTTAAAAATATTAAAAACAGTTTAAATTTTTAGACATACTTTTGTTCTATAAAAATAAGAAAATAATTTTTAAAAACTATTTTTTAGAATTATTTTTAAAAACAGTTATCAAACAAAGCATAAATATTTTTTCTTAATAAAATTTATATTATTTGGATGAAACATAAACAAATTAAGCAAGAGTAGAAAGAGAAATTTTTAGCAAAGCTAACTCACAGACACCTTAATAGAATCGTCGAATCTTAACTCTACCCTTCAGTCGCATGACTGAGCCCCTCAGTCGGGTAGACTGCTAGCTCTCTTGACCCTCCAGTGTAGTTTAACATAAACAAGCAACATTAAAGCCTTTTGTAGTATAAAGATTAATTAGATGAAATGGTTTTAAGAAAATGACTTAAAACTGTTTAAGTGAATGGAAAATTATGATCAAAGTGATAAGACACTTATTCTTTTTTTTTTATTTTATAAAAAAAGACATGTTTTTTAAAAAAGATGTCAAATGTCCAAAGATATCACCCTTCCAACCTACGTGTTTGATGTTTTAAAGTCACTATATCCAGAGAACCCCTTTTATGGCATGTCATTCATTCTAAGTCCCTTCTTCCTATTGAAGTCATTCTTAAATATGGTATTTCATTTTAATTATGTCCGGTGTTTTATTTTAAGGGATAATTGTGTTTTGGACTTAGTTGGACCAAAAAATTAAGTTTTGGTCCATATAAGTTCACTATTTCAGTTCAAGACCTAGAGAACGTGGGAAAATTGAGAAGAATGATATAAATTTTTTATCTTTCTAAAAATGATCTTTATTGATTATGAAAAAAAGAGTAAAAAAACATTAATTTAAATTTTATTCCTTTTGTAAACCTTAATATAATTTAATTTAATTTAGTGATTTGAAAAAAAATACACTCTTTTCCAAAAAAATAAAAATAAATTATTATTATTATTATTTAAAAATCAAACATCTTAGAAAATATATATATTTAAAATTATGTATGTAAAAACTAACTAAAAATATGTCAAAATTATTTTTTTAATATTTTTTTAAAAAATTAGTTTTCTAAAAATAATAAATTTTCAGAATAATTATTTTAAAAAAATTAAGATAAAAAAGTTTGTCAAATATTGTAATAGAAAATACTCAAAATAGTTTTGAAGGGTATATTGGTTTCTTCACATTTTATATCATTCCTATCAATTATATAACTTTTATGAGCCAAATCTTAATTTTTGAGCTCAACTGGGTCCAAAACACAATTGTTCATTATTTTAATTCATTTTCAAATTTGAAATTTTATTCTAATAAATTATGAGTAACAAGTACGTAATTTTACAACGCTCAAGCCATTATTATAAACAATACAAAACATTATTTTGATTTATCATTTTTTGTGAGTTGAAATGCCACTATCACTATCATTATATTCTAAGTATCAAACGACTGCTTCTAATTAAATCATAAATACTTAAGCCGAAAAAAATCGTGTTCAGAACATACTCAAAACCCTAATCACAATAATCCTTATATTTTCAATAATTTCAACAACATAAACATCCAATATGTTAAATATTGGACTAAGTTTACAATGTGCTAAACATGCAAGACTTATGATACAAGTGAAACGAGAGTTTAAGTCCAAAATAATCCATTTGTTGAAAAAAAATTATAAGAATAGTACCTATTTCAAAATATTTGTCAAACTAATCTTTTGTATTCACGTAAGCATTCACATAGATTTTTTTTTTTTTAAGTGTAAAAAACCACAGTTGGTAACTGTGGTTTTAAGAGTTTCAAAAATATCCTTAAAACCACAGTTACAAACTGTGATTTTACAATTTTCCTTAAAACCATAGTTCCTAACTGTGGTTTCAAAATTATTTTTAATCCACGTTCATTTTAATAATATTGTGATTTTAATATTATTTTAAAAATATTCTTTATCATAATAACCATAAAAAAAATATTTTTTGTCATGATAATCATAAAACCATAGTTAGTAACTGTAATTTTAAAAATATCATAAAAATCACAATCACAGACGGTAGTTTTACAATTTTCTTTAAAATCGCAGTCACAAACTATTTTAAATTTTTCATTGTAAAAAAGTTTATTTATAAGTGGGGAAAATTTCTTACCATTTTTCATTGTCAATTTAAAATTATTTTTTTGTGCAAATTATTCTTAATAAAATTTTTTGTTACGACTGTTTTAAAATTATATATATATCTTTATTTTTTCACATTTTTCTTGAAATTTTGATAAAAGAATTTGTCTTACATGCATTCCCATAAAAATTTATATATTTATGTTAAATAAAATATTTATTTAAGGAAATTTGTTAGAAATGAACTTTAAAAAAATTTGGTATATCGTTAAGAAATTTTGGTACATCCATAATTTATACTAAAATTAAAAATAAAAAAAATAAAGTTTTAAAATCTCATATTTTTTTAGTTATGATTACATGAGTTCCCTCTAATTGTGGTTTTAAAGAACTTTAAAACCATTGTCATACACTGTGGTTTTATAGTTATTACGACAAAAAATATATTTTTTTATGATTATTATAATAAAAAATATTTTAAAAATAATATTAAAATCATAATACTATTAAAACGGACCTGTATTAAAAATAATTTTGAAATCATAGTTACTAATTTAAAGAAAAATTATAAAACCACAGTTTCTGATTGTGGTTTTAAGAATATTTTTAAAAATTTTAAAATCACAATTATCAACGATAGTTTTTTATACTTAAAAAGGAAAATTCTATGTGAATACAAAAAATTAATTTGACAAATATTTTGAAATGAGTGCTATTTTTATCATTTTTTTCAATAAATGGATTATTTTAGACTTAAACCCGTGAAACGAAGTAAAAAAAATAAAGAATAGAAAACTGAAATTTAAAAGTCTCTTTTTATAATTTAATTAATCTTTCACTTCTCTTTCTTTCCTAGTTTCTGCCTCCCGTAATTTTCTTCATTTATCGCCCACAAAGGCTGACCCTTGTCTTTTCAAACAGGTCAACATCTCATCGGTCGTTGTTCATGTGATGGGCCTAACTTGCTTCTGAAAAAACTGCCCACACCCCCAACACATTAGGCTTCTTTCGGTACTGAAGAGATGTCCACCAAAAGGATCATCATGAACTAAGGGCTTTTTTTAACTTGTACGGCTGTTTTAAAAAATAATTATTAAAAAATAGTACTTTGAAAAAAAATTATTAAAATATGATACTTGTAAAGATATTTTCAAATCTATGATATTTTTTACCACCGCTTTGAAAAGTCAAAGAGATATCTTCCCTATTTTTCATATCAATATTACATGTTAAAAAAAATTAAATTTATAATTAATGTACCTCTTGAAGAGAGTTCTTTCATAATTTCATAAAATTGAATTTATGTTAAATATGTATATTTAAAAGATATTTTTTGATATTTTTTTTATTAGTCATATACGTTAAAAAAATTGAATTTATACTAAAAAAATATCATTTTCACAATACTATAAAATCAAAATTATCTTTTGAAGAGACATCTTCGATAATTTTCATATAAGTCATACAGTGAAAAAAAAAATGAATTTATATTGAAGGCATCTCTACAATTCCATAAAATTGAATTTATTATAAATATGTTTTTTGAAGAAACACTTTCCACAGTTTTTATATTAATCGCCTATCAAAAAAATTAAATTTATATTAAAAGTGTCTCTTGAAGGAAAACCTTTCAATATAAATTTAATTTTATAGAATTATGGAAGATATATTTTGAAAATACATTTTTAGTATAAATTGAATTATTTCAATGGATGATTGATACAAGAATTGTTGAAGGTGTTTTTTCAAGAGACACTTTTAATAGAAATTTAATTTTGTGAAATTGTAAAAAGTGTGTGTTAAGAAAACATCTTTAGTATAAATTCAATTTTTTTTTTACTATGCAATTGATATGAAAATTGTAAAAAATATCTCTTTAAAAGACACTTTAAATATAATTTGATTTTGTAAAATTATAAAAAATATCTTTTGAAAAGACACTTTTAATGTAAATTCAAAATTTTTTTAACATGTGTTAAATATAAAAATTATGGAAGGTGTCTCTTCAAGAGACATCTTCAGTGTAAATTCAATTTTCTTTTAACGTATATCATTGATATAAAAATGATGAAAGGTGTATTTTCAAGAGACATTTTAAAGTAGCAAAAATATCATAGATTTGGTAATATTTTTTACTATACTATATTTTAAAAAATTAATTTTAAATTCACCGTACAATTATAAAAAATCCTATGAACCAAGCCCTCATGCTCCAACAATTTGGAATTGGGAATGAAAACTAACAACGTTTTGTAACATGATACATGCTCCACATCTAATCCCTATATATTCCAAATTTTATCAAATAACCTTTTTATTATTTTTATTTCTTATTTTCATTATCTCACCTCTTATTCAAAATGAGAGAGGTGCATGATGAAATTTTACACTTGTAGGAACTAAATGTATTTAGCCAAAACCTCAAAAGAAAGTAAAATGAAATTAATCCAAATAAAAATATATGTGAAATATAAAAAATTGTTATCTTCTTAACATACTTTATAATCATCATTCATCAATATTTTGTGTCAAAATATCTATCAATATTTTTTAATATATCCCGACATATTTGTAAAATCGAGTTATTGATATATGTATCAAAACTAATATTTTATATGAATGTAAAGAGAAAATTAATAACTATATTTGATATATGTTTTTTTTAAGGTTATATATCATCTTTAAAAAGTATTAAGGAAATTAAAAATACTTGCAAAATATATAAATTTTTTGTATTTAGATATCACAAAAAGAAATATAAGGAAAAACTGTTTAAAGATTTTTTTCTTTTGTAAAGTTCAGGAAAATATATTTTTCAATAATTTAAGTTTCTTCCTTTTAATTTTTTCATGAAGAACAAAAAGAAAAAAAATAATTTTCTTACTTTCTTTTCTTTCTTTATATTTTTGTTCTCTATTTTCTTTTCAAAAGTTTCAAAAATAAATACAGGATAATTCTAAATGTTCAACCATTTAGATTTTTCAACTATAACAAAAGATCGAATGAAATTATTTGGTTACTCTTCTCTAAGGAAATCCTTAACCCTTTCTTTTCCATTTTCTCTTCTTCTCACTCTTCTACTCTTTTTTCCATGGTTTTAAAAATCGGATCAGACTTGCCGGTCATAGTTTCGATTCGATCCGACCACCGATCGATTACAGTTCTAGTTTGATCCAGTTAATTGAGCTGACCAAGGGTTGAATCAGAATTGAATCGACGATTGGACCGCTGAATCGAATGAACTAGCCGATTCCCTTCAAATGGGATCATTCAACCTTTTTTTATTTTTTCTTTTTTCTTTTTTAAAGACAAAAAAACGTTTTGATGCATTTTGCACCAAAACAACGTTTCCTATTTAGGGAATCAGATCACTCTATGAGGAGCCCATCCGACCCATTTGTCATCAAGTCCAATTTTGCAAGTTGAAGAGCTTAATGTCACAGGATGCTTCAAATGATCCTCCCCATTTACTTATATAGGAGGAGAGAAGCTTCTGGAGACTCCTGGAGCCATCTACACTAAGCCATTGGTGGGAAGAGTGTGGAAGGTTCTAGAGATGCCTAGAGATGTCCACACATCTCTACATTATGGTGGAAGGTATGAGAGGAGTCCAAGGCTTTCTAGAAGATTATAGGAATCTCTTGTATATTCTTGTACATAGGGTTGTACATAGAATAGGGTAGGATGTTCTAGAATATTCTTGATTTGTAAGGAACCCTCCAAGGTTCCAGAGAGTTCCCTTGGTGCCTATAAATAGGTGAGAGCCTCATTTGGCCAAGGCACCACCCAAATCACTTCCTAAACAAGCAAGTGAGCATCCAAGCACTTGTAAAGGTTTCCTTGAGTTAGTGAAAGCTTCCATTCTTTCAAGAGTTGCCTACCAAGCTTCTTAAGCTTTTGAGTTGCGAGTGTCTTAGCCGAGCGAGCTAAGCATTGGGGAGGGGGGGGGGGGGGGGGGGGGGGGGGGGGGGGAGGAACAAGGTTGACTTAGCAAGATCAAGCGTCTTGACTTGTCTAAGTGCCGCACGAGTTTAGTGAACGACTAAGTCCGTGACAAGTGGTATCGGAGCGCGGTTAAGAGGTGGGCATATCAAAGGAAGCATGTCGGGCTCTAACGTGGAGGAGACTAGCGAGCAAACCCGTGGGAGGGAGACCGAGCCTACTGCACGGGGCAGGGGCAAGAAGGATAAATCTCGTGATGTCGTTGCCAACATGGAGGCAAGGCTAGCCAAGGTGGAGCTAGCCATGGCGGACACTCGGGAGGGGTTGGACTTGATCGAGCAAGGCATGGAGAAGGGCTTAGAGGATCTAAGGGAGCAGATCCAAGACCTTCGTGAGGGGGTGCAAGTCTCACAAGTTCAGCCAGTGTCACACGAGGAGTTCATGTCCTTCCAAGGAAAGGTCTTGAGCATGCTTGCTAGCATGGAGTCAAGGATGGAGGCCTTGGCCACTCGAATGGAGTCCCGAGACCAGGAGGTTAGGCAGGAGTTGGCCATCTACAAGGCTGCTGTGTCGGCACGGGTCATGGGCACATAGGAGGCATCTAGGGTGGAGATGCCGAAGCCACATGGGTTTAGTGGCAAACGGGATGCCAAAGAGTTGGATAACTTCTTATGGCATATGAAGCGATACTTTGAGGCTATCGCATTGACGGATGAGGCGGTTAAGGTGAGAACTGCGACCCTCTACCTTACTGACACAACTACTCTATGGTGGCGTCGAAGGTTTGCCGATATGGAGAAAGACATTTGCACCATAGAGACGTGGGAGGACTTCAAGAGGGAGATTAAGAGGCAGTTCTACCCCGAGGACGTGGCTTACCTGGCTAGGAAAAACATGAGGCGTCTCAAGCACACAGGTTCAATACGTGACTATGTCAAGGAATTCTCTTCGCTCATGCTTGAGATTCCTAACATGACTGAGGAGGAATTGTTATTCAACTTCATGGATAACCTGCAAGGGTGGGTCGAGCAGGAATTGAGGCGTCGAGGTGTTCAAGACTTAGCCACTGCCATGGCAGTAGCAGAGTCTTTAACGGATTATAAGAGGGGAGACTTCTCCAAGGTTGAGTCTTTTAAGGATAGCCACACCATGGGTGGGGGAGACGAGGTTCCAAGGGACCACAATGCTCCTAAAAAGGGATCAGACAAGACGCCTAACATCCAAGAAGGAAGGGGTAAGGCGGAAAGGAAGGAGTTCACGCCTAAAATCAAATGCTTCCTATGTGACGGACCACATTGGGCACGGGATTGTCCAAAGAGGAAGGCGCTTAGTGCCATGATCGAGGAGAGTGAGCAGGAGGACGAAGCACATATGGGCTCAATGCAGCTACTAGGTGCCCTCCAATTCAACCCAAAGCCTAGTACGCCTAAGACCTCCTTACTAGCAGGGGTGCGAGTAAAGGAGGAAAAAGGGGAGCGAGCTGAGGTAGCCCGCACACACATGGAAGAGGTCACCAAGGGAAAGGTGAACTCAATGGGTAAGAGGAAGCAGCACTCTAAGCATCGAAAGCGCACGGGTCTGCATCCATCTGGAGCCTCACGGGAGAAGGAGGTGAAGAACATCCTGGCTGAACGGGTCACCAGGAGACAAAGGGTCCCTCCTGTGATAGAGTATCTAGTCCAATGGAAAGGACTACCTAAGAGGCAGGCAAGCTGGGAACATGTGGATGCCTTGAGGAGGTTTTGGAAACACATCGAGAGGTTTCAGAAAGAGGCAACGACGAGGACATCGACGACATAGGTGGGGGAAAGTGTCACAGGATGCTTCAAATGACCCTCCCCATTTGCTTATATAGGAGGAGAGAAGCTTCTGGAGACTCCTGGAGCCATCTACACTAAGCCATTGGTGGGAAGAGTGTGGAAGGTTCTAGAGATGCCTAGAGATGTCCACACATCTCTACATTATGGTGGAAGGTATGAGAGGAGTCCAAGGCTTTCTAGAAGATTATAGGAATCTCTTGTATATTCTTGTACATAGAATAGGGTAGGATGTTCTAGAATATTCTTGATTTGTAAGGAACCCTCCAAGGTTCCAGAGAGTTCCCTTGGTGCCTATAAATAGGTGAGGGCCTCATTTGGCCAAGGCACCACCCAAATCACTTCATAACCAAGCAAGTGAGCATCCAAGCACTTGTAAAGGTTTCCTTGAGTTAGTGAAAGCTTTCATTCTTTCAAGAGTTGCCTACCAAGCTTCTTAAGCTTTTGAGTCGCGAGTGTCTTAGCTGAGCGAGCTAAGCATTGGGGGGGGGGGGGGGGAACAAGGCTGACTTAGCAAGATCAAGCGTCTTGACTTGTCGAAGTGCCGTACGAGCTTAGTGAACGACTAAGTCCGTGACATTAAGCTAGGACCCTTGGGTATAAAAATTTAACCATTAAGGTATGAAATTTTTTTATTGTATTATATTTTCAAATTTTTATTGTATAAAAGTATAAAACACTTTCACATTTATTTTTATAATAATTATGTAATGTAATTAAAAAATAATATAAATTAATTAATATAATAATAAAATACAAAAAACATGCAAATAAAATTAAATATTATAATTTTTTTCATTTTAAATATATCTTTATATTTAAATATTATAAATGTTCTATTTAATAAAATTTAAAATGTTAATATATTTATATTTCTTTATCAAATATAAAAATGAATATTATTAAAATTTTTAATTATATATCATTTTAATTTCTTATAATTATTTAAAATTTCATATAATATATAAATTATTATTTATGATGTTATCAGTTCGACCGCAGTCCAATTAGTGAACTATGAGTCGATAAATTTTCCAATTCAATTACCGATCTAATTCTGAAAACATTGTTTATTGTTTTCTCCTTTATTTTCTATTTGCTTTTGAAGATTTTAAAAAATAAACATCGGAAAATTCTAAATGTTCACACATTCATATTTTCCAACTCTTAACAAAAGATCAAATGAAACTCCTTTCTTCGACCTCAAATCACTCATCCTGAGAAAATTCCTTTTACCTTTCTCCATTTTCTCTATTCGGCACCATTTTCTACCCTTTCTCCTTTTGTTCTTTATTTTATTTTTTCAAAATTTTCAAAAATAAACATAAGAAAATTCTAAATGTTCACCCATTTAGATTTTCCAACTCCAAATTACTTGGCTGCTCCCTTCTTGGACCTCAAGTCATCCGTGAAGAAAATCCTTAATCCTTTCCTCTCCATTTTCTCTGTTCTTCCCCCATCTTCTACCCTTTCTTAATAATAATAATCATAAGAGAAAAAGAAGAAAGTGGGGAAGAGAGGAGAAAATAATTAGGATTTTTAGGTGGAAAGAGAAGGATTGAAGGAGACATGTCCACTGATAATCAAATCTACAATTATTTTTAAGATCAAGTCAATGTCCATTAACTTATCAAGACGAAATCAGAGAAGTTACACAAAGTGGAAATTGTTACATTTCTTTTAATTACAATTTGCATTACTCCTTTATCTTTTCTACTTACCATAATTTTTTTTGGTAAATATCGTCTAAAATCTCATCCTGTAATGCTACTTAAAATTTCAAAAGATACCCACTGCCAAAAACTTTCACATTATATAAGATATATAAGATTATTAATCAAAGTACACAAAAAATCTGCCACATCCAGTGCCTAGTCCGTGATTTCTATGCTTAAGTTTTGAAACTAGTACCTACATTTTTCACATTACGGTTATGGGGTTTAGATTGTCCAACAAAACTGAGCTATGGCCTCCCCAACACCAAGGGTCATCACTTCATTGTTTCGATGAGTTTGAATTGAGAAGGATGCAGAGATAATTGCAGAAGCGGGACAGGGATGATGAAGGAGATTGTAGTTGAGGAAGGTGACGACCAGAGCTTGAATGGGAGCCCTACAATCTCAATTCATCCGGTATCTTTACACCCGACTGCCACCACCCCCTGCAATTTCCTTACCTCTCATTTCAGTTCTGGAACCCATTGATATTTGTTGCTGTTCTTGTCCATTGACCATCTGGTACACAGCATGTATCTAATCCATTATACTTTGGGGTGCCCAATGCCAGAAGGTCCATGATTTATTAGACTACCTTGGCTAGTGGTAATGTGACGATTTACCATAAGAAACAGAAAGATCAAAAAAAGTCATCGAATGCCCCCTCCCGATCGCTTTCCCAGTGTTCAGATCCTGCAGAAGGAAACCATCAAGAAAAAAACAAATGAAGTTATTTGCAACATGTCCTATTTAAACAAAACCAACAGTACTTTAGAAGGTCCTCATTTGTAACAGTGGTTATTTTAAGAGAACTTCGTACATTTGCACCTTCTAGAATTTGATGTCAAGCGGTTAAACATGTCGATCAATGATGTGCTTAGTTGTGAAAGAATCGAAGTGCACAGTTAGACAAGGAAAAGTAAACTGACCTGAAATTTCAGTTACTGAAAGATCCTGAACAATCATCTGGAGAGCATCCGGATGGAAAGAAGAGTAAGTCACTGAACTTGGAACAGGGGTTGGAAAAGTAAAATCAGAGGCAGTGGATGTAGCATCAGAGGTAGAAGAAACAACATCACCCCGGTCATATCTAGCAATAGACCCTGATGTTGAACTCGAGTTTGACGACGTATGCAAGATCATTTTCAGCGCTGAGACCTGTTCTGACATGCTGTATATCATCCTGAGACACACTAAATCATACCTAGTATCAGCCAAATGACATGCAGAAATTTTTTAAGTTGAAGTTGTTTATATACTTGTAAATCGTAACTCTTAATTACTTGTAAATATCTTTAGGGGGACAGGATCCCTGAATTAGTTAGTATACCTGCTAAATAATCAATCTCACCAAGTGAGAGACATTTAAAAATTATCACTAAGTTCATAAATCTCTGATTGTGTAAGTTAACATTCACATGCAATTTATTGTGGACTCACAATTACAGTGCTCGAAACAATGATCTGGTGAACCAATTCTCCAGCAACTCACTTTCTGGTTCAGGTCTTTCAGCCATTCTTGAGTCTTCTACATTCCTGAAGTTGGATTCTCCAGACATGTGCTCTTTTTTTCTGATTACCATGTGTTCTTTTTTGTCTTACATAAACAACCTTGATTAGTTGTGGTATTTTTACAAAGACATTGTGATATCCACAGCCAGACAAATCATTGAGAGATCAAGCTTATTGGTCATACTATGAATGTGTGCTATCATGTGCGTGAGTGAAAAAAGCTTAAGAAAACAAGCAAAAAGTTCAAGAAACTAATGTCTAGGCCAAATCCAGCCCCACTAATCATCCTTAAAGAAGCTCCTTTCACCTTCATTACCAGATGTAAAAATAGAAATACCCATGGTCTCCATCAAGGAGGTTTCTTCTTCCTCCAAAATATCCTGTGCGATCTTTATTTTGTACTTCTTAAGAAACTTCTTCCAATACAAGTCAGCATCTTTTTTACTGTACCAAATACTTTATCATTTGTGATTTTCATTTTACAGATTTTTGCAAGTTTGTAGATATTGTAATGTTGATCATGCTAACTGCATTCATTGCTTACTTTCTAAGTGTCCTTATCCTTTCTTGGTTTTCCCAATGGTACAGTCCTGGCAAATGAAGATAGGGCTTTTCTTTTTACAATTTCCATTTCTTTTAGATTTCTTATATTTTCTAGGTTTCCTATGTTTTGGACGTCTTATTATTTTAGGTTTCTTAGATTTTTACGGTTCATGATTAGCTAAAACAAGTAGGATTGCAATCCTTTTCCTATTATCTGTATGATGAGAGTCAATGAATACTTAATATGGTGAAGATTGGAAGATGTTCATTATTATTTATCAATAATTTTTTTTTTTCAAAATTCTATCAAGGAAAACAGCAAGTTCTTCTTTGTTCCTATTGTTCTTGGTATTCTATCAAATCAACAAGAATTTAGATGCCTAATTCTTAGTATTTTCTCTAAGAAAATCAACAAGGTCTAGAAAATGCTGTTCTTTGTGGTCTATATGCCCACTTTTCATTTGGTATCAGAGCTGAAACCCTATGGAAATCATGAACCAGCTAAAGCTTTGTGAATTCAGATGACTTCATAGATTATGATTCTTCTATGATTTTATGATGAATACACCAAGGATGATGGTCATTCATATCTGCATTGATTATCTCACAATCTTTAGTTCATATTGATAAATCATTGACCAAAGTGTATTCCTAGGAATCAGCACACTACTGCAAATTGCATAATGAATAGATTGTATTCCTAGAATTCAACACACTACTATAGTAGGATAGTCACCCTTATTCATGTAATTTTTCCTCAGTCAATGAGCATTTTTTTTGTTCTTGAAATTTTCTTTTAGACATCTATCAACAAAGACAGTTAAGTTCTTCTTTCTTATTTCCCTTTTTTCTTTTTGTGGTTTATTTGGTGTATTTTCAACAAGATTGTGGGGTAAGAGCTACTGTCGAGGCTCTCCCATGGAATCAACAACACTTTAGATGTCTAGCCCTTGGTATTTTCTCTAAAAAAAATTAACAAATTCTAGAAGATGGTCCCTTTTATTGTTACTCAATCATGTCTCTACAAAGCTGTTACATCACCCGGTCCATTTTTCTTGCACCAAATTTTGAATTATATATATATTTGGAAAACTGAAATTCTTGGAAGAATTTCCAGATTGAAGAATAGGAACAATATGGTGTGGCTGTGAACAATAAGGTGTGGCTTTGTATTGGTATTCATGGTAACAAGTTGCTAAAGTTTAGAGGTAATGATGATACTTTTGATGGCAATCATGATGGATTAAAATGATGACAGCAATGGTGATGATAGGGGTTGCGCTGATAAAATGTTGAAAATTAATGTAACTGTGGTGGTGTTCTGGCAGGGGACAGTGGCATCTGGTTGGAAATTTTTGGTGGTGATGTTTCTGGTGAAAGCTTATTGAAGCATCATTGATCAGAAACAAAAGTGGAAGTGGGTGATTCTGCCAACAAACATGGAGGTAATAATGGTTGTTATGGGTTATCTGTAGCGGTAGTAATGGTTACGAGTCACTGGAAGCAGTGAGAGTGATGGTGATGATGATTATGGCTGTTGAAAATAATAACAATGATGGCAATGTTATAATGGAGGTGACTGTCGGATAGCGACAGTGATATGCTTTAATGGAGGTGAGGGTAGTTATGGCACTGCTTAAGTTAAAAGTGTCAATGATTGTCAAAGATGATAGTAGCGAGGTTGCTAAAAATCATGGTATGTTAGTTTTGATTTGGGGTAGTTGCAATGGCGGTATTAACAAGTAAACTAAACAAAATTTGGCCATGGTGGCAAAATCAGCATCTGGAAGGAGTCAAAGTTGAAGGTGGTGGCAGTGTAGTTGCAGTCCAGCAGAATCAAGGGATTTGTGAAGATAATATTGGAATCTAAGTGATTGTGGTGGCAATTATTCACTAAATTCCCACCCTAATTCCTAGCACCAAACATGCCATAAGCCAAATTATAACCTCCATCACAAGAAAAAAAATAAATGAAATGAGTTTAAAGCAGCATATAAAAATTAACTTATTAATTTTAAATCTATTTTTTATTTTCCTTCACTTTTTCTTTCCTTCTACCTTTCCTCTCTATTTTCTTTTCCTCAAATTTTCCAGAAACCAAACATAGTTTAGATTAGTAGCCTTTGCATGTTGAAATCTCATTCTTCTGAACTAGGAAAGTATTTGGTGCCTATTCAACCAACTTTTGTAATTTAGAAAGGCTCATCTTAGAAAGTTTGTACTCACAATCACAAGATGATTAAACAAACCAATAATGATATGTCCCATCTCAAAACCATACAATATTGCAAACTGCATGATCAATATATGTGTGCACATGTGTGTTTCCCATCAATCACCGCTACTTTGCCTTTCCTAGTAGCCTCTTAAAGACAAAAATAATTATTATATAGTAAATAGAGAAATCCTATTTTCTTAAGCAAGTTTCTTTATCTATATCGATCCAGTTTAGCATGAGATTCCTTTCACATTTTTTCATTGAGATTGAGTGAAATACAGTAGTTTGTTCTAAGTTGTATCCTAGCCTACTGTTCCAAAATCTATCCCCAGTTCAATGTCAAGTGGCAATTTTATAACGAATCACTCCATCCAATCCATCATACAACATGATGGGCACTCCTCAAGTTCCCAAACAGATCAAACAAGATATTATCCACCAGTTTATCACCAATCAGCTCCATCAATACAAGCCTCAAAATTATTCTTTGTTCTACCTTATCCTAGAAATATTCTCACATGTTGATAAATAACTTTGACCCTCTTTCACTTTTTTACTGTATGGATAGAGTAGCAAAATTTTTACTAATTCTTGGGTAATGAAGCCATGCACAAGGATATTCTTCCCCAAACAAAAGCTACTGGAAATTTTTCATAAAAAAACCCCCTGTAAGGTGACAATCCTAACAAAATCAGAAAACAGAAATGACACCATTTTTCAAGGTTTGGAATCTTTGGATTGCATATTAATTATGTTTTATCTCATAATTGTGTTCGACCTTCCTAATCCATTTATGAATGAGTCAAATTTGTAGTTAGGGACTTCAATGCATTTTCACTTGTTTAACTATTGCATCAAGTTGACACACTTATCTCCCAAAATCATAAATGACTTGTTTAGCTCATACAATTATGTATTATTAGAAATTCAAAAAAAAACCTTCACTAATAGTTCTACATATGATTCTATTACATTTTCAATTTAATAAAGCAAGTTAAACTACAATTTCCCTAGATTTAGTTTTAAACAGGTTAAAACAGTCATAATTGTGTCCCACAAGGCATAATTGTGTCAAGTTGACACATAATTTAACAGGTTATGCTTTTCAATTTGAACGAGAATAGACCCTAACCAAACCTATTTGTTAATGAGTTACATTATGGTGTTGGTTCCTATCTGAATTGAATTGTGTCTTAGTGAAAGACATAATTTAACAGGCTATGCTTTTCAATTTGAACAAGACTAGACCCTAACCAAACCTATTTGTTAATGAGTTACATTATGGTGTTGGTTCCTATCTGAATTGAATTGTGTCTTAGTGAAAGACATAATTTAACAGGCTATGCTTTTCAATTTGAACAAGACTAGACCCTAACCAAACCTATTTGTTGAATGAGTTACACTACAGTGTTGTTTACCTATCCGAATCTAATTGTGTCTTAGTGAAAGGATTCTAACTTATTATTAAAGGAGTTATGTTCAAGTTAAGGACCTTTTGGAATACTCTTACCTTGACGTGACACTGATGCAATCCGGCATGATCCATTACAACCCATGTAATAGTGCCTTGAAGACACTATAAGCTGAAAGTATTTCGGAGTGGGATTAGCTATCAAGGCAGAGATATTAGTGTTATTGGAGAATTTGATGCAGGCTAAAGCTTTGTATCTATCCAACTTAATTGTAGAGGAAGATTTTTCTCTTGTTATCTCTTGAGTTTCTAATAAGAAAACAGGTTCATGGAAGTTTGATAGTTGACTCCACAAAATTGTAGATGTTGCTAGTGAGGTGAGATGCCCCTTTTCTTTGGTTCTTGTTCAGCTAACGAAGTTGAAGGTCAGTTAGCAAGCAAGGAACAAAGGATTTAGTTCTTTTGTTGGAGACTTTTTTCCTCCATGAGTGCATAGAGCTTTTATAATGTGTCCTCATTGCTTTCTCTGCCTATAGTCTGTACAGATAGTTCTACTTTCATAGAGCACTATATGTTTCTAATTTCTGATAAGCAGTTGTAAATCTTGGAAGGACTGCTCCTCCTTCTACATATTTTCCATCCAATGACATAAATATGTTTGTTTCTGATTTAAAAAAAAAAAAAATGTAGCACAAAAAACAAGCAGTATGATTAACCTCATTGGCAATTACCTTAGTTTCTCTATGGCATAAGGTTATTCTAAGCATTTACAGATCACACTCCAATGGATGGGATGCCAACACTATAGTCAGATAGTCACATCGTTGTCCTTGGAAGGCTATTGCTCAAGTCTTTCAGGAGTTTTCCAAGTTTACTCGATTTGTAGTAGGAGATGGGGAAAGAATTCGGTTCTGGGAAGACTTGTGGTGGGGGGATCAACCTTTGGGTTCTCAATATCCAAGACTATTTAGAGTAGTCACGGATAAAAATAGTCCTATTTCTTCAATTCTCGAATCTACTCTGTCAAAGGACAGCTTTGCTGTCCACACTTCTTTCCTTATTTTATCCCACAATTGTTTCCTTATTTCTCCATTTATTATTCTGTCCAGTTAGTATACATTATTTGACAGATTATAGTTTACATGTATAGGGCTAGAATCATGCGGGAATTTATTTGCTTTTATTTGCTTTCCATGTATAGCATCCTTATAAAGTCTATATATGATATACAAAACTCAAGGCCAAGGTAGTTGGCCATTCACATAATATTTTGACATACTCATCCCTTTTCATGGAACTTTAACTTTCGACGCAACCTATCTGATCCTGAGATAAAAGATTTAGAAGGTCTCATGCGGTCACTTGATTGTCTACATGTGTCATTTTCGGTTCCAGATGCGAGATCCTGGTCTTTATCTTCTTCAAGGCTTTTTACAGTCAAATCTTTCTTTCTTGCCTTATCCCAATGTTCTGGTTCTCCTCCAGTTTTCCCTACTAAGTGTGTTTGGAAATCTCAAGTCCCTTTCAAAGTTAAGTCCTTTGTCTGGTTGGTGGCACACAAGAAGGTAAATACTAATGACAAGGTACAACTGAGAAGACCCTACAAAGCTCTTAGTCCTGATATTTGTAAGTTGTGCATGAGGCATGGAGAATCAGCTGATCATCTTTTCCTACATTGTTATTTGACGATGGGGTTATGGCACAAATTATTTCAGTTAGCCAAGATGGATTGGGTTCCCCCAAGGAGCATTTCTGACATGCTGTCCATCAATTACAATGGCTTTGGTTTATCGAAGAGAGGGATAGTTTTGTGGCAAGATGCTTGTATAGCTGTAATTTGGGTTGTGTGGAGGGAAAGAAATGCGAGGATTTTTGAGGATAAAGCAAGGAATTCAGAGAATCTTTGGGATTCTATTCATTTCCCTGCTTCTCTTTGGGCTTTTTGTTCCCAGGTTTTTAAGGGAACTCCCCTTATTATGTTACAACTTGATTGGCTAGTGGCGTGTAATTCCTTTGGGTTTGTCTAGTCTAGAGAGTTTGTTCTTTTTTACTTTGTATTTTCTTGTTTTCGTATTCTTGTTGTTTAGTTTTCTTTGGTGGAAGGATTTCTCATCCTTCTCTTGTATTTCTTTTTTCTTTTAATATATTCCTTTGTCGTTTCCTATAAAAAAAAATTACCTTAGTTTCTCAGACCAAGGCTATCACTTCCATTGTGATGATACAAGGTCATATATGATGGGAAAATTATTGGCTTTTAAGGTATGAAGATTTGATATCTCAAAAAAAAAAAAAAAAGACTCATGCCATTCTTGCTGACAAATTCAGGCATATTTTTTGTTATGGTCTACTTAGTTCTAGAAATATTTCAAAGGTGGTTTAAATTAGAACCATGACCGAAGTTGATGTCAAACTGAAATACAAAACTTATATATGTTCAACCAAAAGGAGTTTTTTTTTTTCCTTTTGCACACCAGCTAAAGAAGTTGAATACTGCTGGATGCAATGGGTTTTTCCAGAACCAAGGAGCTTCTGTTGGGCTAGAAGATTCGGAGCTTGGACAAACAAAGGAAGAAGATTTAGTGAATGGCTCTCCTTTCCTTATCTTTGTTATTTTGGAGAAGCACAGCCATGAACTTTCAATGAAGATGAGCATTCATCAAAAGCTGGAGGAGAAGTCCCTTTGGGATTGGCATCAGGTCCCACTAGGATCAGTTAATGTGCACTCCTGGTTTCATAGATAGTCTAAATTGTCGATAACAGGATATAGTTTTGTTGCTTGTTGGTGATGTGTGTGTTTTCTCTGTTCTTTGGTGCCACTTGTAAACCCTATATACATGGGGCGCCCATTTTTTTTGTTAGGCACCTTTGAATGGACTTTTTGTTTGCCTATAATAAGAGAATCAACTAAAGACGAAGTCTAAACCTCACTGTAGGAATCGGAGCAAAATAATGTTCTAATATCGATATTTAGGGTTAAGCTCAATGTGTGTTTTATAGTCAATGCCCATTTTGTTAGAATTCCTGTTCTACCTAGCATATCTAACATGTATGAAATCCAACTGGGACATCAAAGGAAATAATGTCTTAACAGGTTATATATTAATGCTACCTGTTCAAAGATTCCTGGAGTTGCTGAACTCTTCTCTCAGTTTCTTCTAACCTCTTGCGTCTTGCTTCACTGGATTCCTCGGCTTCTTCCAATTTCCTTTCAAAGTCATCAGCTCTTTGTTTTTCTGATTGCAGCAAAGCCTGTGATATACAGATTTCTTGTTAAAAGAAAAAGAAACATGGACACTACAGAACCAAGTCAAACAGTAACCAAACAAGGAAATTAATTAACAAATAAAAAGAATATTTATTAAATAAGTCATGCAAACTGAAGTAACAAGTTAAAAATGGAGCTCATGCGTCACCAAAAACTGCACATGATATGCTAAGCCAATAGCCATTTTTATAAAAGAATGCATGATGAGCAATCCTAGTTTTGAAATTACATTGCAGCAGTTGATCATCATCAAACTATCAAAATAGTATTTTGATTATATGGAACTCCAGTGAATCATAAAATTCCTTTTAATTAAAAAATAAGTCTAGTTCCTTGTAATTTGGGAAAGTTAAAAAGCAGAGAGATAGAGATAAGGGGAAATTTAGTAAGTCATACAGTTGGCTTAGGGTTGAGTATAGTGTGAGTGGGTTTGGTTTAGGCTGAGAATTCTCAACTTGTTTAATGAATGGATCAAAGTCAACTTGAGGGTATAGCAATCATTATCATTTATGATTATCATCACAACTTGAAACCCATCCACCAATTCAAGCCACCTTATATATCTGTAGATAAAACATGGAGCTACTTTTTTTATGGGCACTTAACCATTATGAGGACCAAGATGTAAAGGAAGATAGAGGAAACACTTCAAATCTTGGAAAGAATGATCATAAGAAAAGTAGATGTTAGAGTGCATGATATACATTAGTAGTTCAACACAGTATCAAAGCTTCGTTTGGTGGGAGGTCATGTGTTCGAACCTCACTACTGTATATTTACATTTATAATTTATTTAGTAAGCCCAAAAGAGGTTGATTAAGGTTGTTTGCCTATGGGCTTGTGTGTGTCTCCATGTGCAGGTATGGGGTTGCAAGTGAGGGAGGGTGTTAGAATGCATGATATACATTGTAAGCCCAAATCCTACAAGCTTAAACTTTAGGAAAAATTGGTAGTTCAACAGTAGGCAATAGAATGATGTTAACCTTTTCAACATATGGTGGTAGGAAGACACGATAATAGACTTTGATGAAATCAAGTGGAACATGCATTCCTCAGCTAAGCAAGGTGAGAACTTGGAATTTGTAGCATGACAAAGTCTGAAGACTCACTTTTCCAAATTTATTTTGTTCAATAGTCAACAAACAAGCCTCATTGAGCTATCATACCAATCTCAATGTGATTGAGTGGTTTGTGTTTGCAAGATGAGCTTTGAGAAACCTTAATATGGAGTATGGAAATGGTGTGTTACTTGGAGCAGAGAAAACTGCAACCTTCATAGTGAAAATCCCATAGGTCTTAATGGTGCCCTTTTTTTTTTGATAAGTAACTTAATGGTACTCATTTGAGCTCACAATTTTTGTTGGTACATATTTTTAAGCAATTTTATTTAATCATAAGAGTGCATAAGGTTGAAAAAGCCTAAGCACTTAAGTGCTTTTGCATAAGCACAAGTTTGCACAAGTGCTTACGATTAAATGTTTTTGGTCTCTACTTGGGTGTTTAATTAATTGAAACCCATTAGGGTTAATTAATTAAATAAGACCCGTGGGCTAGAGTAAGTGACCAACCAATGATGGGCCTAGTCAATAGTCACTAAAGCCCACAAGTGTTCTATATGAACTTTCTTAGGGTTTTGGGCTAATAGACTTGATCTTTTATTCTTTCATCTTCCGTAGAGAGTAATACAATAGAAACACTAATCACCAACCCTCAATAAGAGTAGTCACTCTACTCTAGTGCCAAAGAAAAGACAAGAGTGATTGGGTGGAAAATCTTTGGTCTTCAAGATCGCCTTCAATACTTGGAATTTGAAGTTTGGGAACATCCAGACCTAAGGTCAATATTTTAACTCTAAAGAATCAAATTTTAAAAATTAGTATTGCTTCCATTGTGCATAAATCTAGATGCCAATAAGTCCTTGCAGCAATTTGATGTCAAGAATGTATTTTTACATGGTGATTTGGAGGAGGAAGTCTATATGGAAGCTCCATTGGGATTTAATGAGAATTTCAATAACAACCATGTGTGCAAGCTATGGAGTTTGAAATAAAAGATCTTAGGAGATTAAAGTATTTCTTAGGCATCAAAATGACTCATTCAAAGAGCAGTATTTTTATATCACAACAGAACTATGCTCTTGATCTATTAAGGGAAACCAAGATGCTAGGATGTAAGCCGGTTGACACCGCTATTTAACATAATCACAAACTTGGTGATGTTAAGGAGGCATTTGTAGACCAAAGTATGTATCAAAAGCTAGTTGAAAAGCTGATTTACTTATCCAATATAGACCAGATATAGCTAATGTTGTGAGTGTCACAAGTCAATTTATGCATTTAACCAAAGAAAGTCATCTTGAAGTAGTCTACAAAATTCTTCTATATTTGAAATTCATTCCTAGAAAGGGAATTCTATTTAAAAGGAGTATGGAGTTGATTTTGGAAATGTATACTAATACAGACTAGGTGGGGTCAAATGTAGATTGAAGGTCAGCATTAGGATATTGTATTGTAAATCAAAGGTCAACTCAGTTACTTGGAGAATTAAGAAGCAAGGAGTTATGGTTAAATTGAGTGTAGAGACAAAGTTCAAGGGTCATGTCATAGGGAATATGTGAGCTTCTTTAGTTGAAGACTGATCTTGATGATTTTAAAGTAAAATGGGAAGGCACAATAAAGTTGTATTGTGACAACAACTCAGCTATTAATATTGCATACAATCTTGTCAGACATGATCGTACAAAGCATGTGAAAGTTGACATATACTTTATCAAAGAGAAGTTGTATAATGGTCTGATTTGCACTCCCTATGTTTTAATGGAAGGACAATTAATAGATATCTTGACAAAAGGACTTCCAAGTCAAACATTCCATATTATCATGAGTAAGATGGGAAATGGATGATCTATTCACTAGCTTAAGAGGGAGTGTTGACTAATCAGTTAAGAATCCCTCTATGTATGGCCTTTGTTGTTGATAATGCTTTTCCTACTATTTGCAATGGAACAAGTTTCGATTGGATTAATAGGGAAGTCAAAGGCTGATAGTAAACAGATTTTCAAATTTAGGAAATTACTTTTTTTTTTCCGTATTTTCCATGTAATTTTGATTCCTTGATTTGTTTTGATTTCTTGATTTTAGGGTAGATATTTTAGAAATTTAATTCCTTTTTCCTTTTTTCTATTGTGTATAGATACCTATAAAATTGTTCAGACTCCTTATTTGAAAGACAGATGCATATTCAATTTCACATCCTTTTATGCAGTGAGAGTTCTATTGCTTTTCTTTTCTTCTTCTTCTTTTCCTCTAAAAGGTTGTAATATTATATCCGATGGATACTTAAAATGTAAATTTGTGAAGAAACTATGATGAAGATACTTAAAATGCAATACTATGCCACATTTGAATAGCCATATAATACAAGGTAGTGGACTCAATTCTACTGAACAAAACTGTAAGCACAAGTTATCCAACAACTTTGTAAGCAAATAGACATGAAAAATGTAAACAGAGGTACTCCCATCAGCATTACCTTCAATTTTTCCACCTCTGCAGATAGATTATTAATCTTGTCAGTATCTTCAACAAGAGAGAGGGTTTCTTTGATAATAGGAGGTGCTTCTTCAAATGACCTCTCAGCAGCCTCACATTCCTTGACAAGCAATGCATTTGTTAGATCAACTTCATTCCGCATAGCTCGTAAGGATTGTTGCAACTTTGTTATTTCCTGTTCATTTGCTTCTTCCAGTTCAGCCTGTACACATGATTTTAAACTTCTTTAGAAGCTAAACATATCAAGCAGCTTAGGTTTATTAATGATATCTTCTTCAAACTCAACACCACTATCAGTATCACCATCAAGCTATTGTAAATATAATGTATTAGACAACCACATTACATTTTGTAGTGTACTTCATTTTATTAGTCCTTGTATTCTTATCTACACAAGATTCATGTACACGTGCATGCACTCTCATAAAAAAATCATCAAAAACATTTTTTTCCTTGCTATATAATTACCAAACATTTAAAAAATACACAAAATTAGAGTTACAAAACATGTTTAATAATTATAAAAATCAAAAACATAATTGAAAATTATGTTTTCTATTTTTAAACACAGTAAGAACAAAAAGTATCTAAACAGCACCCAAATAAATAAATTTAGAAAACGCTAAAATAGAGATCTCATACAATACTAACAAAAATTTAAAATCTTTGGTCTTATTTTGAACTTTAATTATAAATTTTAACTTACTTTTTCTCTGTTAGTTGTTGAGCCCTCTTAACAGTGTTTAATATTTACTATTTTATAAATTTTTCAGTTATTTCTTGCAACTAAATGGCCAGTAAGCAAGGTAAGATAGAAAGCCTGCAGTAAAGCCCTTAGACTTATTGATTACAACCATAGATGATAGGAACATGATGAAACAAATCATTGACATTTTAGATCTATACTCAACCTGCTTAAATTTGTTTTATTTTGTTGGACCCAATAATCCAAAAATAAACTGATTGTGTTCTTTTCATTTTTCTATTTCCGGCTGAATGTTGAACCTAATGGACATGTCCGAGATGATTTCCTTCAAATTTTTTGGTTAGTGCTTCTCTTTTGATGCCAATGTGGCAAGATGCAATTGGTTAGAATAACTTTCTTGAGTAGAACTAATTCAATAAATAGGCTATGGCATCATGCACATGATATCAATCTTCTCCGACTGTTTTTTTCTTCCATATTCTGTAGGTCCATTTCATACCTATGTTTGTCTACATTTTACTTTCAGGTTAGACTTTGGGTGGGGGTAGGGAAATGACTTAGAAACTAGATCAAACTACTCAAAAAAAGGAAGTGTAAAATTGAAATGAGATGATTAAGGGTATAAGCTAATTAGAAATGGTTAAGTTATAATGGCAAAACAGAATGGTAAAATTGGAAATGAGAAGTGAATATTTCCTAAAACTGCAGGATGAGAAGAAACAACATTCCTCATATTTAGTTAGAATTATGATATATTACCCTCAAACGTCTTTCCAACTGCAAACTTCTTGTGAGCTCCTCCACTTGTTTTTCAAGCTTAGCTTTGGCTTCCTGGAGTGCACCTGTTTCTTTAGCAGCCTGAAGAAATTGCAAATGCAGATTAGAACATGTAATTAGCAAATGGAAATGAGAGTATAACAAGCTACAGAGGTTCAGCAGGAACTGTATATTATCACGATATTTTCATTTCTTCTGGTACAAATAATGCATGACTTGTCAAAATTAAAATTGGAAAAGTTGATTTAGTACATCATTTCAAATTGCTTACTGGACACAATGCATATGGATTTGTATATCTATATTACTAAAGCAAAGTATTTAGGGGCCAGTTCAAATGTTTTCACCAAACCTGAGCCCTAAATACAATAAAATACACTTAACAGTAAAGATAAATGTGTGAAAGAGACGGTAACTCGATCTAGCAGTGTCAACAGGAGAAATGGTTAAGGATTTTGATGTTTTGTAACAACTCCTCAAGTAAAAAAAATTAACTACTATAACTAGAGAGAGAGATGGTTATTGTAGTCAATAGGAGAGATGGCTAATGTGTGAAAGAGAAGGTAATTCAATCATACGTCAATAGAAGTGATGGTAATGGTTTGATGTTTTATAAGAACTCCTTTCAAGTAGCAATATTGACACCTATATCCAGAGAGAGAGAGAAAAAGAGATCTACACCTATACCCAGAGAGAGAAGGAGAAGGACTCATGGACTTTTGCCAATTAACCTGTGAAATAATAAAGACTGGACCTCTGACCTACCAAACTAGAACCACTGCAATAAAAATTTTAAAAATAAAATAACCACCTACCAAAGTTCTATCATTTTTAATATTTTTGAAATTACTGGATTTGTGGTTTATTTCTAGTTTCTTGGCTAGGCACTTAATAAATGGGTCAGGACACAGATTCATGTAGAGTTTAGTCCTCTTCAAAATACATGGCAGATTCAAGTTAGGGAAGTTTTTCACACAATATACCATGTTTAATCATGGCAGTTCTTGTCATCAATATTGTGCTAGAATGCTTTCCAATCCTCACCTTCCTTCAACTTAGTAATTAAATGATAAAATCTTGCAGCTTAGATAAGCACTCTCTAGAATTTCTGCAATCTAAGATTCACCAAGAATTTGAACAAGTATTAGGAATAGACAAGTTCAACTTAAACTTGAGGAAAGTGGTGGGTGAACCCAAGTGGCTGGAATTAGTGATTTGTTGAACTGGTTCTTCAAAAGATCGATAATATCAAATTAGCTAGTTACTTCAATTTGATAGCAAAAGAATACCGATACCCACAATGCTTAGTTGCCTCAGCTCTTTCCTGGCAATTCTCCCCCTCCATCCACATTGTGATATGATTGATGCTCTTTTGAGTTTCTTATAGTATGAAAAATCTCTATGACAGCACCAACGGGCCTGCAAGTATTATTTTCAAGTAAGCTTGTTCTTTCAGAATATAATAGACAAAGGCCAACATCCTTCAAGCAAAAAAACGGCTAGATAACAACCTGAATGATAATTGCTGCCTTGGTTTCCTTTCTATATCTGAATTCATCATGAGCAGCCATTGCTCGTAAACCTGTCTGCAAGACAAGTGCACAAGACATGAGTTTGGTGTAGACCTTTCTGGCCAGGTGTCTACGAAGATTCTTCTGAATTTTAATTGCAGCCCCCTCCTGCCTCATGTGTGCATATAACTTGCAAGCAACTTTTTCTACAAGTCATAAACAATGAAAACATGAAATTGTACATTATTATAAGAAGTAAACTATAAGAAGCTGATTGCAGCTTGAAGAGTGCCAGGATAACAAAACTACATACATGAGCTAACAATATAAAGCTGTCATCAAATCTTTCAAGTAAGCAAGGTCCTAATCTCAACATCAAGGGTACAGAAAAGGGGGAGACACCGACTGAGAAATAGACAATTTCCTGACTTCTAGTTTAGTTTGAAAAAGAGTAACATAAAATAGTACTAAAACATAGAAATGTTCAATAAAACTTTCAGAAGGGTCAATTTAAACAGCAAAGCATCATCCAAAATCAAATGACTAAAAATAAAATGTACACATGGTTAAAAAAGCATACACTGATGAACATATATATAAGCAAAAATAATACAGTACCACAAAAATATCTTACAAAACTAATTAAATTAAGCCTACTATATTAAAATACTTAAACTTAAATTCATGTATTTAAATTAAAATATATCCAATAATAATTCATTTCATATTGATGTTACTTTTTATGTACTTTTTCTTACCTGGCATCTCCCACAATCCCCTTACCACTTGAGCTAGGCCTCAAAGGCAATTCATGAAAAGCAATTATATCAAGTAATCACATCAAATTATTTACTAATTTATTACAGATTAATTAACATCAACAATGAAATCAGAGAAGATTAAAAGATTAGAATCTTGAAAAATGAGTGAGCGTGGAAGATGCATAGGAAATTTCCTACATGTAATTTGAGTCATTTGACTATGAAGTGAAGAATATGAGTGATTGAAATGATCAGAGCAGTGAGAAAACAACAAACACATTTCATTGCAATCTAGCCCTAAGTGTAGTTGTTTGCAATCAAGCTGTCAACTAAGATGTCATTAATATCTCCTTGATATTGTTAAAAAATGGTTTCTACAAGCCAAAAACCCTTCGATATCTCTATTTTCTAAATATTTTTCAATATTTTGATCGAGAAATGTAAAAAAAATGAAAGGTGTGACTTTTCTAGGTGTAGCTTGATATTAGAGACCATTAGTGAAATCTCTGCAATTTTATTGAGATTTTAGGCCATGCATCAGCTGAAAAATTGCAGAAAAAATGCCAAGGTACTTCCATAAACAGGCATAACTAGCAAGGACAAGTTTCATGTTTCAAACATTTTCTAATGGATTCACCTCTCCATAGAGATTGTGCATGAATAGTCGCCACCCGCAAAGCAACATACTGTTTACGAGCAATATGAGTTCTAGTCCGCCTTTGAATAATCTTAATTGCATTTCCCTGTACTTCTGCTCTTCGTGCATCTAACTCAGCCATCTGACCAGCTCTCAGGAAAACTTTTGTATTTCCAATCTGCAAAGCCATTTATAACTCCATTATGTAGATAAATTCATTTGCACATGCGAAATTGATCAAATATATAAACATTCTGGTATTTTTCCTTGAAATCTGCTTATAGGCTTTCTGTTAATATGGATAGACCTGTTGTGTTGCAGAATCAGATGGTGGAGCAGAGAATGCTTTGGAAACTGAAAATTATGTCCAAGAGAAAATGTTTGTATGGCTCCTGGTGAAACAAAAGATTTTATCAAATGATGGAAGAGTTGGGAGGGGGTGATCACTGTAGCACATTGCAGCAGCTGTGGAACTGCTGTGGAATCTGCCTAGCACATTGTAAGAGATTGGTCTAGGATAAAACAGGTACAATCAGTTTTAATTTTTCCTAATAAAATCAATCTTTGCCTCTCCTGTTCTATGGCGGACTGGGTGAATTGCAATTTGAGAGAGAGGATGAGAAATTTGGGAGTGGCTATTGAATGGAATGTTGTTTTCAGTGTGTTGCTGGCATGTTTGGGTTTGGAGAAGTAATCTCTTTCTTATTTCATTGAATTTTTCTCATGATCCTGTTGGAAGGATTAAAAATCAGGCCTAGGAGATGCATAAGGTGGTGTGTAAGGAGAGGAGATTTGCTAATCAAATTGGATCAGACTTAGAGGGATTTGTGAAGATTAATATTGATGGTTGCTCCAAAGCTAATCCTGTGGAGGCTGGAGCTGATGAAGTGTTTAGAAATGAGGAAGGGATTTGGATTATGGGTTTTTTCAATAAATTTGGGCATGTTTTTTAATGTAATTGCAGAATTTTGGGCTACCGTTTACGTTTGACACTGGCTTTGGAGCAAGGCTTCGGAATGATTGAGCTAGTGTCTGATTCCCATTTAAACTTGATATAGGGGAGATGTACAGGGCCCTCATCAGCATTTTGATTTGATAAATCTCCGTAAAATTTTTCTATGTAAAGATTGGCTTTTACCATGCGTGTTGAGAAGCTAATATTTGAGCAGATGTCATGACTCATGGCAAATATTAGATTTCAATATAGGGAAGGTTGTCATTGATAGGAATCCTCCAAAGAAGGTTGGGCTTTCTTTGTTTGCGAAGAGGCTGGATTGTGTAGAGGGAGGCATGCAAAGATGTGCTGTTTGTTGTCTGGGCCTTTCACCTTCCTTGTGTTAAATATATATATATATATATATATATATATATATATATATATATACATGCACACACACACATTCATGACAAATAAATACACACATAGAGCTATAACTATTTCAAGCATACATCAATAATAGTTTAGGAGTTCACTTGAAGTTAAATATATGTGCTGATGTCAAATAAATTTAAATAAGAGCATATAGTTTGTAAGAAAATCTATTAGGAAAATCAGTTTGTTAGGGTATTTACTTGTTATAAGCCGAATGGTTCAGATGCAATTTATTATGGTTCGGATAGGATTTATTCTCCTATTTTTTAGCTAGTTAGTTTTCCTAGAATAAAGGGTGGTCAGCTATAAAGACTGATTGTAATCATCTGTTAACATTTTTTTAAGAAAAATTAAAATTCAGAATTAAATTAAAGCAGTGTTTTTTATTGTTTCCTTCTGTGTGTTAGCTTTTATAGTTATAACTTATTTCAAGCATACATCAATAATGGATTAGGAGTTCACTTGAAGTTAAACATATGGGCGTACCACCAATTTCTGATTGGGATCAATGTTTAAGTATCTGGAGCAAATGAGTTTTCTGACACTACTAAGGTATTAACTTAAGGGTTAACAAAAAACGATTAGTCATAACAAGTATGGGCAATCCCAGTATTACCTGAAACCCGGTAAACCCCAACTTTTCCAGAATCTTTTGACATACAAACTTCTCTTCATGACTGCCCAGAAATGCAATAACTTCATAAATATGAAAATAACCATAAAAAATAAAAAACTGCAGAAACTGTAATTTTACGAAGCACCAAACTGTTGAACAAAAGACCAAAATCAGTATTCAGTTTAGAACATAAACTAATACTAACTTCTCTGTCAAAACCTCTGGAGAAAGAATACGAAACCGATTTACAAATTCAGAAAATGTCCTGTGAGTAGGATATCCAGCACAACTGATTCTAATTGCCTCTAGAACGCCCTATATGACAAGATCAAGCATTAAAAACACAATCATACTAATGATAATGGATAACACTACAACAAACAACTACAAATCATACTCACACCAGAACGTAGTTGTTGCATGACATTGGCATTCTCAAATATGGCAGGCTTTAAAAGAGTGTTGGGCTTCACACATCTAATGTAATGAGGTTGTGTGGAATTAAGTGTGTCCATTAAATGTTGTAGTTGTAGCTGCACCAGTTAGACCAAAACATCAGATCTCACCATGTTGCAGTAGCAATGGCATGAATTGATAGCATGACTAGATCACAAATTTTTCCAACAACTAATTTACTGAGGTAGACTCCAATAAAAATCTCAACAATTACCAAAATAACAGGTACCTTAAAATGAGAACCAATAGAGGAAAACTTCGAAGATTTCATTGTCTCCTCAGAAAGTAGAGGGAAAAGGCCTGCAACAAAACCACATTTGGAGGCACTTAACAAGTCCTGATGCTCAGGAACAACATAGTCTTTGTTTTTGTCTAGAAATTGATCAGACTGGTATTGAACCTGAAATAAAAATGTGCAAAATGAAGATGATTAGGTGTTGAGTGAAACAACCACCCACATCACATGAACTAATCCCAAAGTAAGAAGCATGAATTGACTCACTTCTCCTGCATAATGAGCGATGGTGAAATCTGTGCGAGCCAACTTTGGCTTGATAAAGCGTTTGTGAACTTTGAATGTCTGATAAAGCTTATTCGAAAATGTCTCATGGGTTGACTTTGGAAACATACTGGAAACACAGGAAGTTCGTATAATGAGCAGGCAAAAAAAGTCAGTTCACCTTTAAACCAAGAAGCATAAATCTGGCTGTTTACTTGATATTCTCTAGGACAATACTACTGAACCAAGAAGACGATCCTTCCAAGAAGGAAAAAATTACTACAGTAAAGGCAAAGAAATTCTATCATACCAAGCTTCATCAAGCAGGGCAATGATTCCTCCAGGTTTCTGCAAAATTGGTATGAATTAAAGATCCGTGCATGGAAGATAAATCAGGAGTCCATGTAGTAAAAGGTTAATAGCTTAACGGACAAATTGGTAATCACTGTATGATAAAAGAAAACCAGGATACATGAATTATGAGGCAATTGGATATTATAAGAATTATCACAGTTTGAAAAATGATGACCAAGTCTTAGGAGGCCAAGTCAGTGACCATATAGTCCTCTGGGCAATATTTCTTTCAAGGAATATGCAATCTCTCAACAAGGATGGTATAAGAGGCATTAGAAAACAAGGAGGATGTCTTCCAGCAGAAATAAAATATTGTCCCATGAAAGATTTAAATGATAAGAATTTTTTGAATGAAAGAAGCAAACTCAGTTAGTGAATGCAGAATAATAAGCAAATTGGAAACTTTTCTAAATTATATGCATCTTAAATGTAGTGTCTCAAAGGGTGTTTAGTACTGATCTGGAACAAAAGTACTGAGGGAAAAACCTGTTAAAGGATTCAAGGTTCATTTTAAATACATTCAACTTGAAACTCAACTAAACTTAAGGTACTACTGTTACAGTTGAAGGCTAAATTTTCCTATTTTCTACAATGGTTATCGCCTCTTTGTCCAAGAAGAACAAATGTGGGGGGGCCAGGGACTTGGGTGTGTGGACTGAACTTCTACAGTTATGTAAAAATATGCAAATAATGATTTATTCATATGCTATATATAGAAATAGAAATTTTGCATAGAGGAACAATAGAACGCATTGATAATGTCTTAAATCATCCTCCCATGAGAAAGAGGACAGCCTTTGCAGCCAAGTCATCTCCTCATGGAATTACAGGAGAATGCTAGAGTCAAATAAAGTTCTGTTTGATAGCCTTTTGATTTAGTAAGCAGTGCTAACCCCTGTGGCATTGATATGGGCAGATGTGCTCCCATCCTTTAAAGTAGGACCACCAAAAAAGAAAATAACCAAACTAAGCATATCAATAAAAAGGAAGACGGGGATAAACCTTTTCAATAAGATCCAAGACATCTTGATTATCAATAAATTCTATGTAGCTCCAGTCAATTCCCTCTTTTGAGTACTCCTCTTGCTCCATCTTAAATACATGCTGAATGACATCATCACAACAAAAATTAGAAGTTGCAAAAGTTGAATTGAAGCTGAAATAGCTAAATATGACTGAACATGGCACCTGGTTAAAATGTTGTTGCAGCTTCTCATTTGTGAAATTAATACAGAACTGTTCAAAACTGGGCAGCATGATATATTAAAAAATTAAATCACAATAATTGATGAACCTAATAAGTAGTTAAAATCATTATTAAAACTTACTCTCTAATTTATCAGTCATTACCTATTAGTTTTGAAGCTTTCAAAACCATAGATGTCAAGGACCCCAATCGTAGATTTTGAATTAGGATCTTGCCCAATTGAGAAATTAATCTTATTCACCAACCTGCATAGAAAAAAAATCATGCACCCTTAGCATCATTTCTGCACATTAGTTTAATGTATTAATTCTGGAGAATAGAAAACCATTTGAAATTTTGAATATATAATGAATCAAAGAAATACAACATTGACACAAAAGTTACAATCTTACCAGTCAAACAAGCGAGAATATATTGTCTTCGCTAAGCCATCCCTGCTAACTGCAGCACCAAGAGGATCAAGACTTCTCTTGATAACTTCTTCAGGGGTGACCATTACTCGCTTACATAGTGCATCTTCCAATGCATGAGGATCACACCTGAAATAAGGAAATAGTTACTAACATAGCAAAGAACGTAAGAAAATTGAAGATGGTAAACCATGAATATATCATCCAATCATACATGAGAAGTTCTGAAGTCATTTGAAGATGGAATTTAGCTTTGTCATCTTTCAAAACTGATGAATCAACTTCTTCCCCCTTAGCAAAATCAATATTACCAAGATGAAGAATTGCAGCCACAACTCTGAAAATAGCCTCCTGAGAGAGAGAGAGAGAGAACTTATTCAAAGTTGACTTTGTAAAGACATTGAGCATCTGCAGTCAACATATTTACATCCACAGCAAAGACTATACCTGTTCCTTTTCACTTATTCCAACAATATCCATAGCTCTTCTAGTAGCAAGATAATACTGGGCATCATTTACATCCAGAAGTTCATGGCAATTTGATTGATTAAGGTAGTGAAATGATTTAGGATTTCCCAACTTATATCTCTCGATTTCCTGACAAAATTTGACAACTGTTAAATAGAATATTGTTGCTAACAATTTATCCATTCCAAATCAAGTGGATGCAGTACAAAAGTAAATGATCAAGTTAAGATAACTACCTCTGGTGGTGCTGCACAAAGATGGTAAAAACAATGATAGTTGCGTTCAGGATCTGAAATTTGGCAAACACGAGATCTCTCAAGAAGATAAGTTCTAATGGCTGCCCCTGATATTCGCCCATGCTTATCAAATTGAATCACAACAAATTTACCAAAACGGCTGCGCCAATATGTTTATAAGAAACATCAATAAGGGCAGAACAGCAGTGAATTTCAGAAATGGCACCTATTTAATATATGTAAAAAGAAAATAGTTGGCTCATCTTGTCAAATCAATTTAACTATCAATAAAAATATCTATGACATCCATTTATGCAACCTTATTAGCAACTTAGAAGAATGACTACAACATCCAAATCATACTGTAGTCAAAGTTGTGTCCACCCACTGAAAATCTTCAATTGAACTCAAAAGCACAAGAAGATTGCAACAATTTAGAAATCCCAATAAATATTACCAGCTGTATTAGATTGAAGGCAGAAAGCAGTGTCTTCACAGATGCAAACAGACCACACATAAATGCAATGGCACATTACATGAAAATCTTCTTTGGAACTCAAAATAAAATTAGATGCCAATTTGATGATCAAGAAAACCATTAAATATTAGTAGCTATCTTACATGGAACTGGAAGCATGAATCATTATCTGGCAAAAGCTTTAAAAATCCAACATGTAAAGGTGCAATAGCTTACTAGAAGTGGAATAGGAATAAGCATAACCAATTATCTTATAGCATGATGAGAACAGCATCTCACCTTGAATTGTTATTTCTGACAGTTTTTGCATTGCCAAATGCTTCAAGAACCGGATTTGACTGCATATATCAATTAGAACAAAAGCTTCAGATAGATCCAACCTAGAAACTGAATGCAAATAATCTATGTTGAAAAGTGATGCAATAGTATAGATTTCATCACACTATCATTTAGGAGAGGCATAAGACACAAAAACCTGTTTCTGGTATTTAATTGATTTTAAGAAGATGAAGAGAGATTTAGGAAAACTAAATAACAACCTGGCAGCGATATTTGTTAAATGAGATAAAGATGGCAATCCAAAAATTTCCAATACCCCGAAGGTCACAAAATTTACCAAGTCCCACCAAAAAAGTTATATGATAGAGGAGTACTTCAGGAGCATATGGCTGAACCTACTTGGTTTTTCCTTCTTGAATCTGGAGAAATCGGAATATTGTATAACTTAAGGGTACTTTGGCAATTTAATATTGATAATTTATTGATTTCTATTCGTTTCTAGGATCAAAATGATTTTATTCAGTTATTGTAAAACTTTTCCCTGTTTAGTAGATTTTCCAAAATTTGCAAAGGAATAGAAGAACTTATAGGAAGTTTTTGTTTCTGTAAGTCACACTTGAATAAGCTTCTTATTTCGTTTTTTTTCCCAAATTTTAATCTTATTTAGAGTTCAATGAGTCTTTCTTCTGCAAAATTTTCTCATTTTTAAAGTTTCCATTTGTTTGGGTAAAGGAATTTGGTGGTCATACCTCTATATAGCAAAAAATTGTAGACAACTAACAACACTATGAATAACAATTCTCTGTAGGTTTTGGCATTTTATACTCTTTCAACAATGGAACTCCATTAATTTCTCCACCGGGTGAGATGCCTGAAGGCTTATCTATCTACCCTTTTTCTTTACTTTTGCTGTTGAGCACACTGTAAACACAAATCCAGCCACAGCCCCTCCCCCCCACCCAAAAAAAACCCTAATTTTAGTCCTAAAACCCTACCCTTTGATCACAAGCTCTCACCCTACGTTTAGCCTCACTGCCTTAACACTAAAACCCTCAGAGCCCCCCTGCCATCCAAAAATTCCAACAAAGAGAGAAATACCTCTCCTTCACCCTTGATTATCAAAAACCACAAAATAGATGCATCCTTTAATGGGACCGGGTTATGTCATTGGAGCTTTCAAAATGGAAGGTGCAGCTGCTGATTCTGATTCCAATCCCATGATCTATGACCACCCTCTTTTCCTTTTTATTCAGCCCATAAGAATCTTACGTCATAGCAAAAATCTTACCCTTTATTCTATCTATTAGCCTTAGTTCCACCTTGCCCTCCTTAAACCTTAAAAAATGAAGTTAGCCAATGGTTCTTAAATTGTAGGCAAACTACTTCAAAAGCTTTCTACATCAGATTGTCTGCTTTTACAATACTTGAATACGAAATAGAAAAAATGGCTTTAAGACCCAAATGTTTTGAACAACTTTGAGAATATTTTATAGTAAATAGTGCATTAAAATGATGTTAAGGTCTTGTCATGACCCACTATCATGTTATTGTCTGAAACATATCCACATATTTCAGAGTCATCACTCCTTATGAATGCCAGGAATTTCTTCTCCTTAGGCAAAATGGGATGCCACAACTCACCCTCCTATACTCCTATTCAGGGCTAACATCCCCATTGGCCCATGACTCATGAGGTTCTTGACTCTGCACATTCTGATTGAGGATTGACTCTAATACTACGTATCATGACCTGTTGTCATATGTGGATCTTGTCCACTTTAGGTCCACTGCCCTTATGGCTTTAAAATGTGTCCACACATCTCAAAGGAGTCACTCCTTATGGATGTCAGGAGCTTCTCCTCCCCAAGTGATATGCGATGCCACAGGTCCAATATAAACTATATGAAAAATCCTTGTAGAGAATCATCTCCTTTGAAGAAGGGAACAATTTCTAAGTGGTACGTTATTTGATAGACAGATTCTGACTTTGTCAATCAACTTCTAATATATTGTTCCTTCTCTCTGGTATACAGGGAGGATTCTGAATAGATTCAGAATAGCTTAGGTTATGCCAGATTCATTCTACAAGCTCAACAACCAATGGTTTAGCAGGGAAACAAAACACTAGCAGTCAAGAATCACAGAAAATGCTTCAAGTCATAGAGGATGTCGCCAACAGCTTTATTTCCAGCATATTTTCCATTTCCTTCCTTAAATGGTTTCAACACTGCTTTTGTAGGTTTTTGGACCACCCATATTTTCTAGAGGTATAAGCTGTTTAGTTTTAAATCTTGGTGTCCTGGAAACTTTTGTGGCAATATGATATATATATATATATATATATATATATATATATATATATATATAGTTATACACACGCACACATATAGATATAGGCATGCCCTTAATGAAAACAGAAATAGTGTTTGTTTTAGAAAACTAATGTGAAAAGAAAAACAACCAAACAAAACAAAAAGAATGACTAAGACATGCTCATGTTTTCACCTCACACCTTGAACCTATGTCATCCATGACTAAGACATGGGGACATGGGTCACATATCCACCTACCAACTTGAAGCAGGAGCTATATAATGAGGACAATCATATCTTTTCTTACAACTTGAAGTTATGGAATAGAGAAGTGTCACATATTTGCCTCACAACTTGGAGCAGGAGCTATATAACAAGGAAAACCGTATTTTTACCCTTACAACCTATCAAAAATTAGACCTGTGCTCCTGCCCATGTCCAAAATCTACAGTTTTCACACCTTAATTTTTTGGAGGTCACTATATCAGAAACTTTTGTCATGTTAGAAACCAACAACACTTCTTAACTATGTTAAATGGGTTTGGGTATGAGTGTCGGGCACATGTATGTGTCTAGGTGTCAAATCCTTTGCATCCCAAAATCTTAGGACACTAGATGAAAAGGACCTCAATTATGGGTGCAGGTATTTGGATACATCATTAATTATCATATGTGTAGAGAATATTGTTTAGGATCGAGTTTGTTATGTTTTAGTTCTATTAATATTCTATTTTTTAAATTCAAAATAGTAGGTGATTAGGAAGCATCATCTCTTTGAATTTTCCGGTTCTTATTTTCTAGGGATTTAGTTTAGATTAGATTCTCTCTGGTTGTTTCCTATTTTCGAAGGATTTAATTTAGCCTAGATTCTATCTAGTTGTTAGGTTTTTTGCTATAAATGTACTAGATGTTCATTCCAATAAATCAATTGTGCTATTCCATTTATTTTCTAGCCTCTGTTTAGAATATGTTTTAATTGAATGTTAAACATTATTGAAAATTTTCTTTAATTATAAATGTGAAACATATTTATGATGAATCTTTTATTTTAATAGGACGTTGAGAGAAGCATTAGGAAATTAAATAAGAGCACATTTAAATGTAAAGAACTGTTATGAAAATGTATGATTGATTTTGACTTGATCTTTATTAGTTGAAAACTTTCCCTTTTTTTATAAGTGTATAAGTTGAAAACTTTCTTATACAAATTAACTTATTTATTTTAAGATTGACTTAATTTAACTTAAAAAATCTTGTTATCTCAAGTTAAGTTGATAAAATTAGTTTGAATTTAATATATTTTTATTTGTTATCATCTACTATAATTTTTTATGAGGATGATAGATAATTGTTATTATCTATTATGATTTAAAAAGAAATTAAGAAGAGATAAGAGTCCAATAACTTATATTGACACTATTAAAAAAAAATTAAAGAAATTAAAAATAAATAAATAAAAGGATAAATCCATATCTGATGCAATCCAAGCATGTTAGACACGGATTCCAAACCCGTTCCCAAGCATGTTAGGCACGGATCCCAAACCCATTCCCATGAAGAATTAGTCGACCCAGATATTTTGGTTGAAATTAAAGTATCCATGTATCACAGCTTCTTAGGATTGGATACACAGCCCACAAGTCTTGGGGCATTTCAACTATAGTTCAGCCTTGAGGCTTTTAATTGAGTCTTGCCTTAAGCATAAGCCCTCACATTAAAAAAGATTGGTTAATATTAAGTTAGAGTTTAATTATCTAAACTTACTTCCAGAACTTTTTGTTCAACAGACCGTCCTTCTGTAACAGTATTGCCACCCAAATAAGCAAGGTAGCGCATAAGCATTTTAGTGGTTTCTGTCTTACCAGCCCCACTTTCACCACTGACCAGAATGGAGTTGCCTTTCCCCTCATTGGCCATATCCCTGTTCAAATTTCAAGAAATTTATTAAACCATTTGCCTTATCCTTTAAGAAAGCAAAATTTAGAACTAAACAGAATGCTGGATGACCTATAAGCAACATCAGCAATGGCAAAAACATGAGGGCTCAATTCTCCAAATGGTGCTCCCTTGTATTTTTCCATAGCGTGTGTATCATATAAATGAGGAAGACCTTGGAATGGATTGATGGCAATAAGAATATTTCCAGTGTAAGTCTGCCAAGATGTCAAAGGGTAGGATATATGTTATGATAGAACTAATCATAGATGAAATAATTAATGTTTTTCTCTCAGCTGGGTGTTACATCAACTGGTTTAAAGCAGAAGCTGAAACAATCTTACATAGATTTGACTGAGTTCATATCTAATTGCCAAATTCTGCAGAACTCCAGGCTCATGCAAATATGAAAGCTTAGTCATGTCAGCAACTCCATGGGCAGGAAACTCCATCTCTTTTGGATATAATTTTGATAAATTTGCAACCACCTGACCAATATCAAAGTAGGAAAATGCCAATTAGAAAATTAGGCCCCATTACAAAATTAAGACAAACATTAGATTTGATTTAAGGATGTAACCCCCCTATTGCAGAGGCTATGATACCCAGATCCTTCAACTTCACTGAGCATACCCATGTGGACATAATAAGTAATGGATCTGAGTATGGGGTCCTTATAGAAGACTCCCACTTTTCTTTGGATCTAGCTATTTGATTTTCTTGGATTTATGTTTTTTATTTTAAACTGGCATAACAGACAACTATATTGAAAAAAAAAAAAATTGCACTAGAAGTGAACTTTTATAAAAATATTTAGGATAAGAAAGAAAATATAAGGATAAAATAGAAAAGGAGAGTTCTTATCAAAGATATCTTTGTTTTTTTATTGATATTTAATTGATTTTTCTTTAATTTTTCCTTTTTTATGTCCTACCCAAGTGTATATACCCATTATTCAGATCCCTCTTAGCCAAATCCACTCATCTTAAAACTTCTGTAAAAGATCAAACACTTAGACACAGACCCATCCATGAACCTATGCAAGATAGTGCACTGATATTAATTATATGAGATGAAACAAAGTAGTGAAATTTTTAATTAAAAGCAGCACCTTTTTAAAGCAGAAAACGATGAAGGGTGAGAAAACTAAGTAATGCATTTCAAACAGTAGCTTTTATACATCTTTTGTGCAATGGAGGATAAGCCTCTAGAGCTCAATGACAAGAAATGATTGAGGTAGCCAACCAGAAGTAAATGGGATGAGGCTTTTATTAAGTGGAGGAAAAAGGTATACATATGAACTCTGACAGGAAATAGTTTTTGGGAGAAAGAAGCTAAAAAGGAACACCAAAGGAATACATATTATTGTTTCCATTCTTTAATGAGGCTGACCATAGGAATCCTTACACAAATTGCTTTTTGAAGAAGAAATGATAAAACATTGGCAAGAAAATAAGACGATTTGTCCAATTGAGAATGTAGAATTTTGAGAAATATAAGCAATGGGAATACTCAGTAGGGAAAGCATCAAACCAATATTTTGTAGATTGCTGGTTCATCCCATGCTGACCACATCCTTAATATCTATATTTCCCTAAATGTTACAAGCTTTCTCATATCTAAGGGACCACAAGAATCAGTTTTGGACTCCATTAGATGGGATGCTTCCTGGAATCAGCACTCCAATCAAAACTTAAACAATTGAAAGATAGCAGAGGTTGCTTCTCTTCATCCTTGTTGCGGTTAGAAGAATAGTAGTTCTTCTTTTCTAACCACCTTTTTTATCATTGCTTAATTTAAAGAGGCAAGGGTCTTTTAGCTTTAGTGAACTTATTTGAAAGAAAAGGTTGAGTACAAAGTTAATACTTCCTCTTGGTTCTTTGCCTATAAAAAAATAAATACTGAAGAGAACTGTCAGATTAGAAGGCAAGGGGAAAGCCTTCTCTATCAATGCTGGTGTATGTTGTATAGAGAGAGAGCTATGGGTCTGTTAATCATCACTTCTTCCATTGGCAATGCTAGCATCATGAACATTAACCAAATCCATAATAATGCCAGAAGCACCTTTTTTAACTAATAAAGATAAAGAAGTTTTACCACTTTGAAAACCATTATTCATTAGAACAGAGCTAAACTTTGTATACCAGGCTTGGGGTGATTGCATGAGTCCATAAATAGCTTTATTAACTTGCAATTGGACCTTTTGTAAACTCTTGAGGATATCCTAGTGGAAGCCTAGTATACACTTCTTTCAAATCTAAATGCAAGAAAACATCTTTAAAATCCATCTGAAGTAGTGGCAAATCAAGATTACCTACCAATGATAAGAGAACACTTAATGTATTCGTTTTCGCAATCAGATACACCTTATACCACTAATTGTTTGTTACTATTATATTTGATTTTATACACCCACCAACATTCTGTTAATTTTATTTTTGTTTACCTAACTTGATAGTATCTGAAGTAGTATTTTCATCAAGTGCTTGAAGTTCTTTTCTCATGATTTTTCTCCATTATGAATATGTTACTAATTTTAGAAATCTTGCTTAAGAAGGCAAAATAAGATTGAGATACATTGCTATAAGTCAAGTAATTCTAAATAGGAGAAAATGTACATGATAAATGAGATATTGGCTAGTGGATGACGAATTCTTGTTGAACAATATTAAAAGGAGAATGTTGAATATCCATGATTTCTTGAATGCATTGAGATTCGAGTACAACAATGTTGGATATCATCTTAACATTTGACTCACTATCTTATATAGGAGTTGAATCTAAATTGGAATTCAGAGATGGGTCTACATTGGGACAATAATGAGAAGATGAATCATAACATTGAAACCAAGGAACCTTCCATGGTTGAGCCCTTCAAAATCTTCATGGGGGCCCAAACCTCGAGGTGCCACCATGCTTGTCACAACCAACACCTGGTAATCTAAGGCATTCAACCAGCAGCATGAATCAAACCTGAGACCATGTGGACTGTGCCTTTACCACACATCCCGACATCAACCCTAACCATTTAGGGACCCTAACAGGCTTGAAACCTCCTTAGTACCAAATTTCAAGTTACTAAGGTCACAACACACTTGTACCCTTTTTTTTTGTGGAAGAATACCAAGAAAAAATGTATTTTGTGGCATGTGGTTCAAGTTTACCAAGATATACTGGAGAAACATGTACATAACAACAAGATTTCAAAAACTTACAAGCAAGAAATATAAATTTTTCGAGATTTAAGAATCTTTAGAGTAGATTTATAACCCAAGAATACAACTTGGGAGCCAATTTATCAAATAACTGGCAATAAGAACTACATAAGACCAATATTATTTTAGGACATTCATCTGAAACATAATGGATTTAGTATTCTTTAAAGATGCCTATTTTTCCTTTCAGCTACATGGGGGTATTAACATAATTGGTTTTATGTATAATCCTTTGACCATTATACATTTAGTAGAAAAAAAAATCCTTTAGGTATTGTATACCATTTATCAAACCAAAGAATCTTGATGCAACCACCAAACTGATTAGCAACCATATTACAAAAATCCTTAAAAACATGAATATCCTATGTTTTCAATTTCAACAAATAAAGCCAAGTAACTTGGGAAATTTGTCAACGAGTGTACAAATAATACTTGTGGGTTGCAAGTAGAGGGTTTTATAGATCTCCTACGGAGTTGGTGGCAGGGGATTGTGGTTAGAGGCAGTGTCAGCTTTAGGTTGGCTGCAAAGTTGAAGGAGCTTAAACAAAACATAAAATCTTGGAATAGGGATGTGTTTGAAAGGCTAGAATGCAATAAAATGTCAGTTCTTCAACAAGTGGAATTTTGGGACCTGGTGGAAAGCAAGAGAAGCCTGTCAGAGGAAGAAACATAATTAAAAAATGAAGCAAAGGAAAATTATAAAAAGTGGGTGTCATTGGAAGAAGTCCATTGGAGACAGCTTTCAAAGGAATTATGGTTAAGGGAAGGGGACAGAAATACGGGTTTTTTTCCATCGTATGGCAAATGCCCATCGTAGAAATAACTCCCTGGACAAAATTAAGATAAATGGGGTGTGGCTGTCAGAGAAGCAAGAAGTGAGGGAAAGGGTAGTTAACACCTACCAACAGATGCTATCAGAAGATTCAGACTGGAAGGTTGATATTGGGAGGCTGCAGTTAGATCAAATAAGCCACCAAGAAGCTAAGAACTTGGAAATTCCCTTCTTTGAGGAAAACGTCCACTCTGCTTTGAAGGATATGAATGGAGACAAAGCCTCAGGCCCAAATGGCTTCATAGTGGCTTTTTGGCAAAATTGTTGGGAATTTGTAAAAGAGGAAGTCATGGAAATGTTTAAGGAGTTCCATGAACAAAGCTCCTTTTTAAAAAGCCTCAATACCACGTTTCTGGTTCTAATACCAAAGAAAGGAGGGGCTGAGAACCTTGGGGATTTTAGACCTATAAGTCTGTTGGGGGGGTTGTATAAATTGATGGCTAAGATGCTAGCTAATAGGCTCAAGAAAGTGATTAGAAGAGTGGTCTCCCCTGATCAGAATGCTTTTGTGATGGGTAGACAGATTTTAGATGCCTCCCTAATAGCAAACGAGGTGATTGATTCATGGCAGAAAAGAAAAGAGAAAGGGCTTATATGTAAATTGGATATCGAAAAAGCTTATGACAGCATTAACTGACAGTTTTTTATGAAGGTTATGCAAAAGATGGGGTTTGGGTCAAAGTGGTTGGGATGGATGTGGAAATGCATCTCTATAACTAAATTTTCGGTATTGGCTAATAGGGTGCCAGCAGGCTTCTTTCCGAGTACCAAGGGGCTTCATCAAGGAGACCCCCTATCTCCTTACCTCTTTGTTATGGGAATGGAAGTGCTGAGTGCTTTCATTAGGAGGGCTGTTGAAGGGGGCTTCCTTTCAGGGTGCAGAATCCGGGGAAGAAAAAGGTCGGATTTGAATATTTCCCACATTTTTTTTTGTTGATGATACAATTGTTTTCTGTGAGGCAAAGAAAGAGTACCTAACTCACTTGAGCTGGACCTTATTTTGGTTTGAAGCCGCGTCAGGATTAAGGATCAATTTGGCCAAAAGTGAAATCTTCCCAGTTGGTGAGGCGGAAGAGGTTGATGTGATGGCAGTGGAGTTAGGGTGCAGGGTGGGTTCTTTGTCTTCTTCTTATTTGGGTCTGCCTTTAGGGACTCCTAATAAGGCTATCTCTGTGTGGGATGGGGTAGAAGAGAGAGTGGGGAGGAGACTTGCGATTTGGAAACGTCAATATATTTCCAAAGGCGAGAGAATCACTCTCATAAAGAGTACGATGGCTAGTATGCCCATTTATCAAATGTCTCTTTTTTGAATGCCCAAGGTAGTAGCAAGAAGGTTAGAAAAAATTACAAAGAGACTTTCTTTGGGGAGGGGGAAACTTGGAGAGGAAAGCCCACTTAGTTAATTGGGAGGTGGTTTGTGCAGATAAGGAGAAGGGTGGGCTAGGCTTAAGGAAGCTAGCTCTCTTGAATAAGGCCTTGCTTGGCAAATGGATATGGAGATTTGCTTGTGACAAGGAAAATCTTTGGAAGTAGGTGATTTCGGTGAAATATGGGCAAGAGGGCCTTGGTTGGAGGACAAATAAGGCTAATGAGGCGTTTGGAGTAGGGGTTTGGAAGGAGATTTTGAAGAAAACAGATTGGTGCTAGGAAAATATAGTGTTCACAGTTGGAAATGGCAATAAAATCATATTCTGGACTGACCATTGGTGCGGCCATACAATGCTGTCCCAAAGTTTCCCACAATTATTTGCCATGATTGCACATAGGAACGCCACGGTGGAGGAAGTTTGGGACCAGAATTTCAGTCAGGGGGGTTGGAATCTAAGATTCTTTAGAGCTTTTAATGATTGGGAATAGGATTTGGTAGGAAATTTGCTCCATGTCCTGAGGGGCTATAGGCTAACTTTGGAGGATGACTCAGTCTCTTGGAAGGGTAGAAGAAACGGGCAGTTTGGAGGTAAGGAAGTGTACAGTTTATTGGTCAACCCCAATGACACCGCCTTCCCGAAGAATTGCATATGGGTGGATAGAGTTCCAACCAAAGTCGCTTTCTTTGCTTGGGAGGCTACGTGGGGGAAGGTGCTTACATTAGATAAGCTCCAAAAAAGAGGGTGGCAACTCCCTAATCGTTGTTTTTTGTGTGCTTGTGAAGAAGAAACTGTAAATCATATTCTTATACATTGTATAGTGGCTAGAGTTCTTTGGGAAATCGTCCTAGTTTTGTTTGGTGTTCAGTGGGTCTTTCCAGAAACTATAAAGGAGGTCTTATTTAGCTGGAGGGGCCCTTTTGTGGGAAAAAAAAAAAAAAAAAAAAAGATTTGGAAATCCATCCCGTTGTGCATTTTTTGGATTGTTTGGAAGGAGAGGAATAGGCTAGCCTTTAAGGGGGTTCTTTAGCAATTCAAAAACTCAAAAATTCTTTTGTCTGTAATTTATGGAGTTGGGCTAGATTGTATATTGGAGAGGAGTTGTTTTCTCTTATAGGCTTCTTGAAGTGGTTAGCATCCACTTAAGGGTTGGTGAGGCTTTTGGTTTTTTTTTCTTATCTTGTTTTTGAGGTTTTAGCTACCTTGTATACCTGTATGCTTTGTGGATGTTTGCCTTTTGATAATATATTCCTTACTTATTTATCAAAAAATAAACAAATATGAATGAATCAACTCAAAAGATTTAGATGTTAAACAATCAACAGGAGATGAGTTTGTTTAAAAATTGACAAACCTCACTAGTATGAGACTCAAGAACTATAAAAGGAAAAAAGATGAGTGAAGACATACTAGAAAGGTAACCTAAATGCTTATTTCAGACAAGACTATTGTGAGAGGATACTAAAAGTAAAGCTTTGTCTATTTATTTAAGAGAGTACAAACCATGAGAACAAGTATCTTCACTAATATTTTTTCCCATGCTATAATCTTGAAATACCACAAATGAAGAATAAAAAATGATATCACAATTTAAAATGTTAGTGATCTTCCAATGGATACAAGTTAAGTAAGGAATGGAATATAGAGAACTTCTAAACTAGAATAATTACTAAAGAAATTAATTTTAACATTACCAAGCACGAAAATAGAAGCATCATTTGAAAGAAATATTGATGTATTCGATTTTGATGTAAAACCTAATAAAAAATTTAGGTTATTTGTCGTATGGTTTGTGGCACCTAAATTGATAACCCAAGTTCCATTATTAGAAAGTAAGGATAGGAAGGCCTGAAGATTATTTGAAACTTGAGTAAATAAAGAAGAGTCAAAGACTACAGTGTTAGATTTCCGAAGCTTTTTAAGACATTGGACAAGTTGTTCAACTAAGATAGAAATATCTGGTGTGCTAACAGAGGCTTTATCAATAATAAATCCAACACCGATCTTTTGCATGTCCAAATTTGTTATAAGGACTACTCTAGGAAGGCCATCTTTGACATTTTCCTTGTCGCCATAAAAATCTTGATTTCTAACTCACTTATTACCCATTTCTTTCTTTATTATTGGAAACAATAAAAAAATATGTACCAAAAAATATAATTGAATCTAAATAACTACTTTGATACCATGTAGAAAAAATAATTCACATAAGAAAAAAGAATTTATGTGGTTCAATAATGCGCATACATCTATAAGAAAAAAGAAATAAATTCATTCATAGGTGTGTTATGGTTGAAGTAATCCCACATCGATTAGGAAACAAAAGGGGGGGAGCTTCCTTGTGCGATAAAAGGAAGCCTCCTCCACTATCCATTCCAAAAAGAAAAAAGCTTCCATCCTTTTGTAAGCTTTTATATTATCTCCTCCTAATTCAGAGAAAGGTTATAATTTTGTCTTCATAGTGGATATTTTTCTAGTCTTACCCCATGGAAGTCTTCAACATAATTAAGAGGGTTTTACCACATTAGTACTTTTGCTCATTGTTTTATTTATTACTTTATTTTCCTTTTATTATTCTATTTTCAAATTATCGTTGCGGATATCATTTTATAACAGTGATATTAAAGCCAAGTTTAAGACAGTAAGTGGTTACTTGTGTGGTTAGTATATGTCTAAGAAAGTTATGTCAAACGAGTAATAAGAGCCTAAGGAAAGCAGGTTTTAAGTAAGACCATTATGACTCATCCACTTTCCTAAGGACTTTCCTAGTGTTTAACACATAGGTACTTATTACTATTATGGGTTACTGTTCACTGTAAAAGTGAAACAAATAACGGCCAAATTTGAAATGGAAAAGTTCAATGCAAGCAATTTTGGGCTGTGAAAAATGAAAGTCATCTTAAGAAAGGAAAATTGCCTAAAAGTAATTGGTGAAAGGCTAGAAAATGTTCAAGACAAAAGTGGGAGCAAATGGATGAGGATGTCTGTCTTAAGCTTGTATTTAGCAATAGCAGATAATATATTGTCAGCATCTCATAATTAAAGACAACAAAAGAAATTTGGGATACTTTGAAAAAACCACATGAAGCCAAGTTGCTGTATAGCAAAATCTTCATGAAAAGAAGACTATACGGTCTTCAAATGTCAGAATCTACTTCAATGACTGAACACATCAACACCCTAAAAACTCTATTCTCTCAATTATCAGCTATGGAGCATAACATAGAAAAGAAAGAACGTGTTGAACTTTGTTGAAATTTGGCATTCAAAGTTAGGGTTTTTTAATTTAGGAAAGTATTTTAGGAATAAAGAAGGAGAGATCATTTAGGATGATTCAGTTTCCTAATTTTAGGAGAGAATCAAGCTAGATTGATTTTTTCTTATTCAATCAGTTGTGTATATATATGTGTATGGTGTGTACCTAAAGGATCAATAAAGGAATTCAGAAATTCTTCATGGTATCAGAGCCAGTTTTCTGAAACCCTAATCCCTTCTGGCCACCTCGTATTCAGGCCATCATTCATTCCGGCCAAATCTCTCTAGCCATCTCTCAATCCGACCATCTCTCATTCCGGTCATCAGTCCCTGTTCTCAGAGCCAAGGGAGAAAACGCTTTCCGGTCGGTAATCGTCGTCAGAAAAACATTCACCGCCGGCGAACTTTTCCGACGAACTTTTCCGGCTAACTTTTCCGGCGAACTTTTCCGGCGACGGTTTTTTTCACACCGCAAGGAGCGTCTGGAGGAGATCTACAACTTTTCCAAAAACACCGGAGCCAGAAAACCATCCACGCGCCGCCCACGCGCGTTTTTCCGGCCGGTGACTGCATCTCACGCGCCGGCGCGTGAGGGCGCGTGAGCCACTTTCCGGCGACGCGCTTCCTACTCCAAGCTCGCCTGACGCCGACCAGCCACCCTACGTACCTGTTTCTGCCATCCAAGCCCTGCACGTGCCTCTTTTGGGGTCTTTTTGCCTCCGCGAGCCCTCTGATCAGCTTTTCCGACGTCCTCCGGCTATTTTTCCTCAACTCCAATCCCTGCACGTGCCTTGGGAAGTGTTCTTCTACCTTTCCGGTCCATGACGAAATACGGAATGGCATCATCACAAGTATCCAGCGTCACGTCACCAGAATTAGGAGGCAGATCTGAAATTCCAAACCTTGGTGGTAGTGATTCCTCTCCTATTCTCATCACAGGACACAAATTAAATGGCCATAACTACTTACAGTGGTCACAATCTGTGTTGCTGTTCATTTGCGGTAAAGGAAAGGATGAGTACCTCACTGGAGAAGCAGTCATGCCAGAAACTACAGAACCGGGTTTCAGGAAGTGGAAGATTGAAAACAGCATGATCATGTCATGGCTTATCAATTCCATGAATAATGACATAGGTGAAAATTTCTTGCTGTTTAGGACTGCAAAGGACATATGGGATGCAGCCAAAGAAACTTACTCAAGTTCTGAAAATATTTCAGAACTTTTTCAGGTTGAATCAGCCCTACATGACTTCCGCCAAGGAGAGCAGACAGTTACTCAGTATTACAACACACTCACAAGGTATTGGCAGCACCTTGACTTATTCGAGACTCACTCATGGAAATATCCTGATGATGCAGCAACATACAGGAAAATTGTGGAACAAAAGAGACTGTTCAAGTTTTTCCTAGGACTAAACAGGGAATTGGATGATGTTAGAGGCCGAATCATGGGCATTAAACCCCTGCCAAGTCTCAGGGAGGCTTTTTCAGAGGTTAGGCGTGAAGAAAGTAGAAAGAAAGTGATGATGGGATCCAAAGAGCAACCTGCCCCAACATTGGATGCCTCTGCCCTTGCGACTCGGTCATTTAATAGTAGTGGTGGAGATCGTCAGAAACGGGATAGGCCTTGGTGTGATTATTGTAAGAAACCAGGCCATTATAAGGAGACTTGCTGGAAGCTTCATGGCAAACCAGCTGATTGGAAACCAAAGCCACGGTCTGACAGAGATGGCAGAGCACACGTGGCTGCCAACTCTGAGAGCACCTCTGTTCCCGAGCCTAGTCCATTCAACAAAGAGCAGATGGAGATGCTACAGAAACTATTAAGCCAGGTTGGCAGTGGCAGTACTACCGGTGTAGCCTTCACTGCTAATCGAGGAGGAATGAAGTCGTGGATAGTGGACACAGGTGCTTCTGATCACATGACAGGAGATGCTACCATTCTTCAAAATTACAAGCCAAGTAATGGTCATTCATCCGTCCATATTGCTGATGGTTCAAAGTCAAAAATTGCCGGGACAGGTTCTATAAAACTTACTAAAGACTTGTATCTTGACTCTGTTCTCCATGTTCCAAACTTGGATTGTAATCTTTTGTCCATTAGCAAATTAGCCCGTGATCTCCAATGTGTTACTAAATTTTATCCAAACTTGTGTGTTTTTCAGGACTTGAAATCGGGGAAGATGATTGGCAGTGCTGAACTGTGTTCCGGGCTCTACCTCCTCTCATGTGGTCAATTCTCAAACCAAGTTTCTCAAGCAAGTTGCGTACAGTCTCAGAGTATGTTAGAGTCTTTCAATTCTGTGTCAAATTCTAAGGTCAATAAAGATAGTGAGATTATAATGTTACACTATCGCCTTGGTCATCCTAGCTTTGTTTACCTTGCAAAATTGTTTCCCAAATTATTTATCAATAAAAATCCAGCATCTTATCACTGTGAAATTTGTCAGTTTGCAAAGCATACTCGAACAGTCTATCCTCAAATCCCATACAAACCTTCGACTGTTTTCTCTCTAGTACATAGTGATGTGTGGGGTCCCTCCCGGATAAAAAATATTTCTGGCACTCGATGGTTTGTGACATTCGTTGATGATCATACACGGGTAACATGGGTTTTCCTTATGAAAGAAAAGTCAGAGGTCGGACACATTTTTCAAACCTTCCATCTTATGGTTCAAAATCAATTCAATTCCAAAATTCAAGTCCTCAAGTCAGATAATGCAAGGAATACTTTACTAGTAGTCTCAGTACTTATCTTCAAAATCACGGCATTATCCACATAAGTTCTTGCGTTGACACCCCACAACAAAATGGGGTGGCTGAACGCAAGAATAGACATCTCTTGGAGGTTGCCCGGTGCCTTATGTTTTCCTCTAATGTTTCCAAACTATTTCTGGGGGGAAGCTATTCTCACAGCTACTTATTTGATTAACCGTATGCCATCCAGAGTGCTTACCTTTCAATCCCCACGTCAACTTTTCTTAAAACAATTTCCTCACACCCGTGTAGCCTCTTCTGATTTACCACTCAAAGTATTTGGTTGCACGGCATTCATTCATGTGTATCCTCAAAATCGTAGCAAATTTGCTCCTCGAGCGAATAAGTGCATTTTCCTAGGGTATTCTCCAACCCAAAAAGGGTACAAATGCTATTCTCCAACCAACAAAAGATTTTACACCACCATGGACGTCTCTTTCTTTGAACATGTATTCTTCTATCCCAAATCTCATGTTCAGGGGAGAGCATGAATGAACATCAAGTTTGGGAGTCTCTTCTTGAGGGTGTACCTTCTTTTCACTCAGAGTCATCAAATCCTTTTCAATTCGCGCCCACTGAGTTGTCCACACCCATACCGTCATCAGTCCAGCCATCTCCTATGACCATCCAGTCTCCCATGCCTATTCAACCTATAGCCCCACAACTTGCTAATGAGAACTTACAAGTTTACATCAGGAGGAGGAAAAGACAGGAATTAGAGCACGGATCACAGTCAACATGTGGCCAATATATTGACTCCAATTCAAGTCTTCCTGAAGAGAACATAGGTGAGGATAGGGCTGGAGAGGTGTTAATTCCCAGCATTGATGATTCTACTCTGCCGATTGCATTGAGGAAGGGTGTTAGGAGATGTACAGATCACCCAATTGGGAATTATGTTACATATGAAGGGCTATCACCATCTTACAGAGCATTTGCTACTTCTCTGATGATACTCAGGTTCCCAACACAATACAAGAGGCATTAAAAATTTCAGAATGGAAGAAGGCAGTACAAGATGAGATTGATGCACTTGAGAAGAATGGGACGTGGACTATCACAGATTTGCCGGTTGGGAAGAGGCCCGTGGGGTGCAAGTGGATTTTCACCATAAAATACAAAGCGGATGGATCAGTCGAGAGATTCAAGGCTCGTTTGGTAGCTAGAGGGTTTACGCAATCCTATGGGATAGACTATCAGAAGACTTTTGCTCCTGTTGCAAAACTGAACACTATCAGGATTCTTCTCTCATTGGCTGTCAATCAAGATTGGTGCTTGCAACAACTGGACATAAAAAATGCGTTTCTAAATGGTGACCTAGAAGAGGAAGTCTACATGGAAATACCACCTGGTTTCGAAGGAAGTATGGCAAAGAATCAGGTTTGCAAACTCCAAAAATCCTTGTACGGCCTTAAACAATCTCCCGAGCCTGGTTGATAGATTCACAAAAGCAGTCCTGAAGCTGGGCTACAAACAAGGTCAGGCTGATCATACTCTATTTGTCAAGAAGTCTCATGCCGGGAAAATGGCCATATTGATAGTCTATGTTGATGATATTATTCTATCTGGGAATGATATGGAGGAATTACAGAATTTGAAGAAGTATTTGTCAGAGGAGTTTGAAGTTAAAGACCTTGGAAATTTGAAATATTTCCTTGGTATGGAAGTGGCTAGATCAAGGAAGGGAATTGTAGTCTCTCAAAGAAAATACATACTCGATCTTCTTAAGGAGACCGGTATGCTTGGATGCAAACCAATTGATACTCCTATGGATAGTCAGAAGAAACTTGGTATCGAGAAAGAAAGTACACCGGTAGATAGGGGGAGATATCAGCGGCTCGTCGGGCGCTTGATTTATCTCTCACACACTCGGCCAGATATTGGCTTTGCAGTGAGTGCTGTAAGTCAATTCATGCACAGCCCACTGAGGAACACATGGAAGCAGTCTACAGGATTCTTAGATATTTAAAAATGACACCAGGGAAAGGTCTATTCTTCAGAAAGACAGAGAACCGTGACACTGAAGTATACTCAGATGCGGATTGGGCAGGAAACATCATTGACAGGCGGTCCACTTCTGGATATTGTTCTTTTGTTTGGGGAAATCTTGTTACCTGGAGGAGTAAGAAGCAATCAGTTGTAGCCAGAAGTAGTGCAGAAGCTGAGTACAGAGCTCTTGCACAGGGAATCTGTGAAGGGATTTGGATAAAAAGGGTTCTTAGTGAACTGGGGCAAACGAGTTCATCTCCAATTCTGATGATGTGTGATAATCAGGCAGCTATAAGCATAGCAAAGAACCCCGTGCATCATGACAGGACCAAGCACGTTGAGATTGACAGACACTTCATCACAGAGAAGGTGACTAGTGAGACGGTTAGATTGAACTATGTTCCTACCAAGCACCAAACCGCAGACATCCTCACCAAAGCTTTACCTAGGCCTAACTTTGAAGACTTAACTTGCAAGCTGGGATTATATGATATATATTCTCCAGCTTGAGGGGGAGTGTTGAAATTTGGCATTCAAAGTTAGGGTTTTTTAATTTAGGAAAGTATTTTAGGAATAAAGAAGGAGAGATCATTTAGGATGATTCAGTTTCCTAATTTTAGGAGAGAATCAAGCTAGATTGATTTTTTCTTATTCAATCAGTTGTGTATATATATGTGTATGGTGTGTACCTAAAGGATCAATAAAGGAATTCAGAAATTCTTCAAACTTCTATTCCAAAGTCTACCTGATTCATAAGATCATCTCATCATAAATGTGGCAAATTGTGTTTGGAGGACAATGTCAGTCTTTAATGATGGTGTGGCTACTACACTTAAGGAAGAATACAAACGCAAAAACAAGGAAGGTTGAATATGATCCTCTCAGCAAACCGAGGCTCTGATTATTTTTAGAGGAAAATCAAGAGAATGCGGTTCTAGTGGGAGTCACAACCAGTACATGTCAAAGTCTTAGGGTAAAAAGAAAGTTAAATGTTATTACTATGGAAAGCAAGGGCACGTGGAAAATGAGTATTAGCATTACAAAGGAGGGATCAAAAGAAACATGAAAGGGAAAGAATTTGTGTCATCAAATACTCAGAGTTGTGTAGCAAGTATTTCAGATGAAGACGACATCTTGTACAACGAGGTAACAACTGTTGCAGGAGGTAGAAAAAGATTTGTTGAAGGTTGGTTAATTGACTCAGCAGTAACATGGCACATGACTTCTCATAGAGAATAGTTTCACCAATATGAACCTATTTGAGGAGGATTAATGCATACGAGAGTAATGATTATGCCTTGAAGATTGCTGACATTGACTCCATCAAAGTAAAAATAAATGTTGGCATGATTCGCACCATTACGAAGGTACAACATGTGAAGGACTTAAAGAAGAATCTTCTATCAATGGGACAATTGAATGACCTTGGATATGAATTTCATGGTAAACGGGGAATCATGAAGGTTATCAAAGGTGCACTTATAGTGATGAAGGCAAAGAAGATTGCTACATGTTGTATAAGAGGACATATCAAGAGGTGGAAACTTTTGTTGCAAACTCTAGAGAAGAATTGGCAGAGATGTAGTATCATAAACTTGGTCACACATCATAAAAGGGCTTGAAAACCCTCTTAAATCAAAAGTTGCTTCTGAGACTCAAAATTGTAAGTCTACAATTCTATGATCATTATGTTATCAATAAGCAACATAGATTAAGATTGAGTAAATCTACAGTAAAAATTAAAGGCATTCTAGACTTAGTTCATTCTGATGTCTAGGAATTATCAATTACATCTCTTGGAGATGCAAACTATTTGGTATTGTTTGTAGATGATTATTTCTAAAGATGTTGGATATACCCCATCAAGAGAAAGTCAAATGTTTTTCTAGTATCTAAGCCTTTAAAGCACGAGGGAGCTTGAAATGGGAAAGAAAATTAAATGTTCGAGGACAAACAATGGAGGAGAATTTTGTATTCAGGAGTTTAATGCATTTTATAGTCAAGAGGGCATACAACGATAGAAAACTGTTGTTTACACTCCATGACGTAAATTGAGAGAGCAGAATTGTGGAATAATTTCATTTTCATTCTTCTCAGAAAACTACATTTGGTGTTAGCTTTATACAGAAAAATCCTAGCTATAGAAAAGGAAACTAATTACTAGGCTATATCAAATCCCATGATTTATGGGATACTTTAACAAAATAGGAAACTAACTAAATTAACCTAATTCTAGGAATTCTGGCTGTTACAAACAAACTCTCCTAAACTAGCATAATTACTATATAGCAAAATACAAGCCATTAATTTACAACCATAATTCACGTTTTCCCACACTCCACAACATAATAATGTAGTAGAGCGGACAAATAAAACTCTTCTAGAAAGAATGAAAGTTATGTTGAAGACTACAAGGCTGTCGAAAACATTCTAGGTTAAAGCAACCAAAACCACATGTTATATATAATTAATAGGTCTCCATTAACAGCAATTGAAATGAAGACACCTATGGAGATGTGGACCGGTAAGGTAACGAACTATTCCTCCCTATACATATTTAAGTGTCTTACTTATGTGATGTATAATGACCAAAAAAGAACAAAGTTGGATCCAAAATCTAGAAAATATATATTCTTGGGGTATGGTGATGGGGTAAGGGGTATTGCCTGTGGGATCCCACTGTCATAAAGGTTATGATCAACAAAGATGTCATCTTTGTAGAAGACATGCTACAAAGTGAAGAAGGAGATAACACAATAAAGAAAAATGCAGATACTATAAATTTCATTGGAAACAAACAATCAAACTAAGAACAATCAAAATTTTCTTAAGTAGTTCCAAAACACAATAAACAAGTACCAATCAAGTCTGAGACACCTAAAGTGTAACAGTTAATCCAAGAAAGAAGAGAACCTTCTTAGCACTCAAAGTTTGTTATGGGAACCAATGTTTCATACCGTCTCCTTACAAAAGATGGAGAGTATTCAAATTATCAAGAGACCACAAACAGTTCAGATTCATCTTTATGGATGGCAGCAATGCAAAAGGAAGTTGAAGCCTTACATAAGAACTAGACATGGAAACTTATGTCACTACCACCTAGAAGAAAAACTATTGGAAACAAGTAGATCTATAAGATCAAACGTGATAGCAATGACCAAGTGGAGCAATATTGTGCAAGGCTGATAGTTAAAGAATATGCTCATAAAGAAGGTGTTGATTTCAATGAGATATTTTCTGCAGTTTTTTGGCTTACATCAATTCAGATAGTCCTAACTATGTGTGCTAGATTTGATTTACACCTTAAGCAATTAAATGTGAAAATTGTGTTTCTTCATGGAGAGCTTAAAGAAAAAATTATATGCTCCAATTGGAAGATTTTAAAGAAAATGGGAAAGAGAACTTGTTTTGCAAGTTAACCAAATCTTTGTACGATCTAAAATAGGCATTGAGATGTTGGCATAAGAGATTTGATTCTTTTATTTCAAGCCTTGGGTACAACAAACTTAATTCAGACCATTATATATATTGCAAAAGGTTTGAGGGTGATGATTTTATCATCTTATTATTGTATGTGGATGATATGTTGGTTGCAAACTCTAACAAAGATCAAGTCTGAGAATTAAAGGCACAATTGATGAGGATATCTGAGATTAAGGATCTAGGACCAGTAAACAACATTCTAGGGATGCAAATTCACTGACGTAGACAAAGCATAAGATTTGGCTTTCACAGAAAAACTATTTGAAGAAAATTTTATGCCGCTTCAACATGCATAATTGTAATCCAATTTCTATCCTACTTTATGTGAATTACAAATTATCCTTAAATATGAGTCCTAGTAATTAAGGGAAATTAATGGAACTATCTTGAACACTATATGCATATGTTATTATGTTGGGAATCCCGGACTACTCCGTTCCCATACCCTGATTCTCGTAGGGTGCATGTATCTATCCTTAGGGATCTCTAAATCTAAAGTAGCAGAAAATAATGGCTTCAAAACCATTTTAGAATAAAGATCTAGAGATTTGAAATTCATACTTGGATCTGGATGTTCCCAAATCAATCTTCTCATAGTGAAGAACATGCCTAAATGCTTTGGAGGTCTCATACATCCAAAGTCTTCCACCCAATGACTCGAACCATGTCCATGGCACTTCAAAGAGTGGACTTTAGAGGGGTGGATGCCTAAACTCTCACTCTCTTTGGATCTGGAAGACAACAGTCAAAAGACCATTAGGAAACTCTAACCCTATAAAGGGGTATTTATAGGTTTCTCCTATTGGGTTAAGTCATATGGGTTTGAGTTACTTAATCTAACCTAAAAAAAGCCTTAATTAATTAATTAACCATACTAAGGCATTCAATTAATCAATTAGCCCAATTCAGAAACCTTATTCACTATCCCCCATGCAACCTTATGTAATTATCAAAACGCCCTTATGCACAAGAATGAACGAAAAGTCAATTCAACCCTCATAAATTATATCAACATGATATATGAACTCAGAGCGGAGACCAATGGGACCCATAGGAATGTCAATTCCCTCATAATCAAACTCTAAAGTTGATTCAACATCTCATTACCGATAATCAACTGCACTTCAATAACCTATGTAAATAACAACAAAACAAAGCTCGAGTCTATGACCTACTATCCACTACATGCAAACTTCTTATGAATTGGTGTCTGTAATCCAACAAGGTAGTGCTATCGCCTATCAAGATTACAATTACCTCTCAAATCCTTGAGTTACAAGTCTCACTTATTATGTGATCAAATAACATGATCATATGTCCTTTGGATCACCCAATGGGACACGCTATCTCAAACCCATGAGATATCATGGTGTTCCTATTGAGAATTCTTATTGCCACCAGCTTCCATCAACAGTGACTCAATCCTTAGAGATATATGACTGCTTTAGGGTTTCAAACATAGGTCAAGATCTCCTATTGATTTCAACACAATCTCAATATCCTTTCAAGGTTGAGAGTCCATGTAATATAGTAGTTTATGACAACTGATAGTCTTACATGATAACTCACCGTAGGTCTTGTCCAATATGCATCACATTCACTAGTGTACTCACCATGGGAAACCCATCCCAACAGTCAAGACAAGTCATCCCTCCAATTAGGAGGTAGTGCACTACAATCTCCATTGGATTGCCCAAATTTATGAATTGATTGTAGACAACTTATCTACTTGTAAGGAATCCATGACTTGTATCCTCTGTATAACTCTTAATGCACCCAAGTCATGTACAATGTAAGAAATACGGATTGAATGTTCAAATTAATGTCAATGCGTAAAAGGAATTGCAAGGGGATAGTCAAGTCTAACTTTGTTACATCATGTCTTGTTTTTAGGGGCTCAATCCCAATATCGTCTACAGTGGGTAGCTTAATTTTGCTATGATTTGTACAAGACCAGACATTGCACAAGCAGCGGGAGCGGTAAGTCAGTTCATAGCAAATCCAGGGAGAAAGCATTGTAATATAGTTAGGAGGCTCCTTGGATACATCAAGGGAACCACAAATGCTACCTTATGTTTGGAGGATCAAAATTCATCGTCAAAGACTATATTAATTCAAACTTTGCAGGTGATCCCGATAAGAGAAAATCTACTCTGGGCTATGTGTTCACACTTACAGGAAGAGCTATGAGTTGGGTTTCAAAACTCCAAATTGTTGTGGCTTTATCGATAACAAAAGTAAAGTACATGGTAGCTACACAAGCTTGCAAGGCAGCTATCTAAATCAAAAAGGTTATTAAAAGTGCTTGGACACAAACAAAAGAAGATTTCTCTATTCTATGACAAATAGAGTGCCTTACACATTGTAAGAAATCCAATTTTTCATTCAAGGACTAAGCAAATAAGAGTTCAATATTACTTTGTTCAAGAAGTGGTGGAAGAAGGAACCATGAATATACAAAAGATTCATATGAAGGACAATCTAACGAATGTCTTGACAAAACCAATTAATACTAATCAATTCAACTAGTGTAGATCCTCTTATGGCTTGACAGTAATGTAAGCAACATGACTTTAAGCGGGAAAATGTTAAGGTTGAAGTTGGTTAAGAGACAAAAATTGGGGAGCTTCCTTGTGTTATAAATAAAGGTCTCCATCCTTCTATGAGCTTTTATATTTTCTCCCTCTAATTGAGAGAGAGGTTATAATTTTGTCTTCATAGTGAATATTTTTTCAGTCTTACTCCATGAAAGTTTCCCTCATAATTAGAAGGGTTTTACCATATAAGTACTTTTGTCCATTGTTTTATTTATTTGCTCTATTTTCTTTTTATTATTTTATTTTCAAATTATTGTTGCGAGTATCATTTCATAACAAGGTGTTCATGAAAGAGAGTTGAAAATATACAAAGAATCCTATGAGAATAATCTCAAATCAACTTCAACATATATCTTTCCAAACTTTATAACAATACCCATAATTTTGGGCACCATCCATAATTCTCATAATTTCTTTCCTTATTTTTCTCTAATAGAAAGTTTTCGATATTGAGGTTGAATCTTATCTTTGTTAGATAGTTTGAAAGAGGCCAATAGTCTTTGACGATTGTGAAGTAGAGGGGAATTTGGAAGTGGCAATTGCCTAAGCAAGTTCAAGGGGCTTAGTTTCTTAAAAAAATATAAGTACCTTAAGCAATAGATTAGAGACCAACTTGCAACACTTGGAGCATTGACTGTTTGGATGGGTAGGGAGAGAACTGTGCAACAAATGTTCTAGCCAAGAAAGAAGTTCAAATGCAAGAATCTTTCATAAAGAACTATATTCCCTTTTGATTTGCTTTGGCTAGATAGTGTACCTTCATAAAGAACTATGTTCCCATTTGATGTGGTGTGGCTAGCTATTTTATCTCCATTCATTGGGTGTGTTCAGTGGTTATATGGTTGTTATATGTTTTCACAAAGAACTGTGTTCCTGTATATGGCTTACCCCATTGAATATATGAACAAACAGAACTCTAGTATTTCAGATTTTAGACATGATGCCAGTAAAGTGTGCATAGAATTGATGTTTATTTGTTCTTTCCAGCAGGATATGAAAAAATAAGTCAAGGCAAAGCTTGACCATATAGGCAATCTAAGGATTATTTGGAAATGCCCATGAAATTGAGGAGTTCGCGCATTAGAAGGGCATGTCAACATGGCATCCTTTTTTCTTTATCTGTAAAATGAATATCCTAGAATAGAAAAGGGAAGGGGTTGACCCATTTACATGTAAGTGACAAAACAAGTAGCACAAAGATCCATCCAACACATGGAAAAGAAAGCAATCCAAACAGCCAAGGAAGTTCAAATATCGAAAATGCTCCAAGAAGTGCCCCATAAAAGAAACAGATGCAAAGACCATTAGATTGAAAGGAACATAATCTGACATCATTAGAATACTATTTACCGTCTTTTCATTACTAGTTTGTATCTCAGCATCCTGTCCAGTAATCTTTGATACTTGTCCATCAATCCAAACCAATGCCGAGTCTTCAACCCAAACATGAGAACCAACAGTGATCTTCACTGAAGTGCCCTGCAGCAGTAGGTAATTCCAGAAGACACAGTTCTTAAATGTGAATGCATTTCTAAAAATAAAATGAGATAGCAAAATTTTGATACTCAAATGCAAATGCTTGCATAATTGACAATTTTCACAATATTTGTGTGTGCATGCATGCACAAATGTCTAGTAGGTAAGAACCTCACCTGAAGTTTCTATTAGCATCTAAATATACAAACCATAAATCCTATGTATTGTTCTAAGTTTCTATCAAAATCCATGCATGTAACTATGTCTAGAGAAGTATAGATATTCTATGCCTAGAGATATATAGATATTCTAACTGATGTTCAAAACTGTCAAGATGTTTACTGACATGGCCAGATATCAATATATATATATATATATATATATATATATATATAAGTGTGTGTGTGTGTGTGTGATAGGTAAGAAGCTCACCTGAAGTTTCATATATTAGCCTCAAAATTTACAAACCAAAAATCTTATGTGGTGTTCTAAGTTTCTATCAAAATACCATGCATGTAACTATGTCTAGAGATGTATAGATATTTGAACTGATATTTGAAAACGTTAAAATGTTTATTAAAATGCTGAGACATCTAAGAATATCAGTAGTATCTTTGATATTATCAACATATTCACTATTATTAACATCTATGGAATACAGCCCAACATCAGGTTGAGTATTTGAGATGTATATCATTACAACCACTAATTCCTATTGCATTATTTGGTTAAGCTTGCTGTATGTAGTGTTCATTCCTTGCTCTAGGAAAAGTCCAGTTGGTGTCAATGCAAGCACCATATCCAAAATTATTCTCTGCATCAACCTTGTCCCTAGTTTCAAATTTTTTCACATTCTTCACCATTCAAAATTAGCAAAACATCATTGATTTCTTCTTTAAATGCGATTATGCTTCCTTCATTACTGATTTGATTATTTCTCTCTTTAAGTTGTTGAAAGTAAATTCAAAATATAAATGTCCATTAGTGTTCTTAAATTTCTTTATATGGTCATATTCTGAAATAATTCACAGTTGCTATAGCTAAGATCGATTAATTAAAATTTGGAAAGCACTTTCAGTTTCATTTTTAAGAAAAAGCTTTAGAATTTTTTACTGAGACTAAAAAAAATATACGATGGAATTTTACTTGCAACTGTATTGCATATGCTTGTCATTGAGCATATTTATCGACTAAAAATGGCATGGTGGTTATATGTGACTTCTGTTTTGAAATCCTTTTTTATGATTAGTGGAATTTCTTGCAGAATAGAGCAGAAAATACAAGTGGGAGGAAGAGAATTCATTCAAAGTTATCAACCTTCAAAACAAGGAAGAAAAAAACAAACAGAAAAAGATAAACTACAAGAATTGACAACAAATCTGTCGCGGCATAACATCACCCATTTAATCTTATAAAGTGAGGATCCTTTTCTCACTAGGAGCACACAGGACTTAGCAGATATTGTAGACTAATTCATAAAAGAGGCAGCATCCAAAGCTTTAGCACAGTAAAAAAGATATGCAAAGTGAAAAATATATTTTTCCACTGGTTCCCAAGTTTTATCGAAAATTTGGGGTCTTGACATACCTATTAACATGTTTATATCCTCAAAATGAGTGAAGATCTTCCCCTAGTTCATGATCTTGGACCAAACACATGATCTCATCTCTTCTGACTAATCCTGATAAAAAAACACATCTATCTGTTTTTCTGGCTGCTAGATTCCTCATAAAACTAACAATGCTCCTAGTTTTCTCTTCTATAATACAGGCGGCACACTGACATGTCAATACCCATAGAAGCCTAACTCTCTGAAAGCCGGCTAGTCCTCACCTTCATTTCTTGAACCATCAAATGTCTTGATCAATTATAATCATATACTTCTTCAGTAATTCTCTAAGTGTTTGTGTGTAGTACATTTTAAAAATTCCACCCTAAGTTTACGAAATTTCCAGTATATTTCCCTAAAAGTTAATAAGGCAGAAGAAAATTCAAAGAACATACACCAAAATTAAATAAAATTTGCTAATATGTAGTCCATGTGGAATTCGAGAACAAAAAACCAAGGCTATAAGCTGAAAACACTCAAATAAAATGAAGAATAAAATGTAAATCTATACTGAAACACCAAATACCATTTCAATTTTCAACGGAAAGCCCGCTACATTGAATTTTTCTTCTTCCATCACCAACTCGAACAATTCCAGCAGTTGGTCCAAACCGGTGCGAAACTCCCATCTTTTGGAAGAATCAGTAACTCGGAATCGAACCCCGAAAATGAAATTCCGGAACAAGTTATTAATGCGATGGTTTTGATAAGCTGATCGCGGTAGAAGAATTTTGTGAAGAACTGATCGAAGATGAAGATGGTTGTAGTTGTGGTTGATTTGGTCTGTGGACGTGACATTGTTCGAAAACCCTTCAAATTCGCCATTTTCTCAGGGAATTTGTGTGGTTCTCTCTCTACTTTCTCTGGTTTCTCGCTCTCTCTCTCTGTTTTGGCGGGGAGTGAAAAAACTCTGCAGGGAGTCGTTGATAGTGGGTTATACACCTAATTACATAAGGTGAGAATATGTGTTTTCTTTCTCCAAATAATTTGATTCCAATAATATCCAAATTATAAAAAATAAAAATAAAAATGAAAATGAAAACCATATACAGAATAAATTGAGAAAATATTAAGGCTTTATTTGGAAACTATTTTTTAAGAACAATTCCAAAATAAAATAACAATAAAACATATTTGACAACTAAAATGTGTTTTTCATTAAAATATAATGTTTTCATATAACAATTTTTTAGTTGGTTTTGATTATTTTTCACTTATATTTTTATGATGTTTTAAAAATTAATTATATAAACATGTAAAATAATTAAAAATAAAGTATTAGATATAAAATTATTTTTAAAATATATTAAAAATAGATTAAAAATATTTCAGGTTCCTAAATAAATTTTTACTTTACAAAACATAAAATAATAATTTTTTTTCGAAAACAATTACCAAGTAGGATCTACCATTTGTGGAAGGTGTTCTTTCGTAAAAAGGCCTTCTTGCTATAAATTTTTAAAATATTTTTAAGCATTATTCTATTAAAATATAATTTGGATTTTATGTATAACTTATCTTTAAAAAAAAATATATGTTGAATATAAAAATTGAATTATTTACTATAAAATTTGAATTTGTTTTTTCAAAAAAGACAATTTTAAATATATCAAAATAAAATAATTAGTCAAAAAGTATTGTATTTTTGTAATTATTTTTTTAATATTGGACTATTAATGTCAATAAATTTCTTGACATTGACTTAAGTTCTCCATCTTAGCGCATGTTCCACGTTGCCCATAGTAGGCATTTTGACAAAAATCCATTTAAAAAAAATATTTATCAAAATAAGTCAATTTTAAAATTATTTTCAAACCCACAACCTCAATTAAAATTTGTATTTTTAAAAATCATTTTTTCAAAAGACAATTTCGAAATTTAATCAAATTTATCTTGACCCAAACCCAAAATTAAAGAGATACTTTAAGAAAACTAATTGTAATAGTTGACACTATACTTTAAAAATCAAATTAAATTTAGCATTTTGATTCTTCATACTGTCAACCTTATCCTAATTCAATTCACCTTGGGCCAATGTAAAACTATTGAATGATTATATCTCGCCAAATTGAGTAACCTAATTAGTTTATCATTTTAAAAATTAATTATAAAAATATGAAAAATAATTTAAATAAAATATGATAGATAAATTATATTTTTAAGAAATATTTAAAATATATAAAAAATAAGTTAATAATATTTCAAATTCTAACAAATAAACTTTTATTATAAAGATGTTATATGAGCATTTTCAAGAACTAATTTCAAAAATATTCCCAAACAGTCTATGTACTCCATAATCAAGCGGGGGTTCATGACAAATTAAATATTGTTCAATCACTAAATTAAAGGAAAAAAAATCCAATAATTTTGCTTTGCACCGAAAGCAATATAGGGAATGTATATGAAACGCAAGTATTCTGCTCCACTCTTTTAGTGAAATCAATCGAAGTTACATCTCTCTATTCTTGATCCAAACCTCATCTCATGGTCTTTCCTAACCCTTTTTCCCATCATTCTAATTCCATCAAGAGAAGGTCAAAAAGGATAACATAACACCATGTTGAGCTGCTTAAAAAGAAAAGAAAATAAATAAATATATATATATATATATATATATATATATATATATATATATATATATATATATATATATATATATATATATATATATATTACTTTTTTATTTTATCACATGCTAAATGATTGCATACACCCTATTAACCCACCATTTGATAAATTTTATCAAAGAGCAAGCTTGACAAACGACACCATTCCCAATCTCTCATGAAAGGATTCGAGCATTGAATTTAGTATTGAATTGAGAGTTGTTTGAAAACTCGTATTCCTCTAACAAAGTTGAAGCGTATTCAATATTAAGCAATTGGAGGTTGCCTCGTCCCAAACATGAAACTTGTTCTCATATAGTAGATTTAAATCAGAGGTTTTAAACTTTGTGGTCTTTTATCTCCTCTATTAATATGAGTTTTTTATGTAAAAAATTATCGTGTCTCATTATTTATTTATGTGATTTTGTGATTACTTTGATCATATATATTATCCTTTATATCTCACAGTTTTAATTGGATTAAAAACTCATCATTTATTTAATTTTTTTTAAATACATCAATTCACCCCCTCTGGGTGTTATCTACTTGACCTGGTTTTTTAGGGTTATAGATTGATACAAATAGTTAGAAAATATAGAGTATTTTGGGAATGAATAGTTGTTTCGATTTTGTCATTTATAATATATATTAACATAGGAAATATTCTATATAATATTATTTAAGAGATGAACATATATGAATTATAAATTTGATACGCTTTCTTGTGATTTCTACATTGATCAAATTTTACTAAGTCAATTTTTTTTATATATGCTTTTTGTATCATATAATGAATTAAAATTCTTTTATGTGCATTGTTTTATTCAACTTTATTACAAACATATTAATAGATTGACACAAAGATTAAACAATACACACAAAGGTTGATTGATAAATTATAATTATATTCATGGAATAGAGCATAGGAAAATATAATTATTGAATCTCAAAACATTTCATGTTTCTTATTTTTTGAATATATATCGTGAATCACGGACCGTCACTCGTACCATGTATCTCACTCCTTTTTATATTTCTATCTACTACATATATTTTTTATACCGTCATCTCTGAAAAATAAAATTTTGAAAATGTTTCATATTATATTCTTAAAAAAAGAAAGAAGGGAATTTACACAATTTGAGATAATTTTTAATAATTTCAAATTAATTTTAAAAGCTAAAGAAAAGTAAGGGGAAAGTCAAACATGGTTTATTTGAAAATAGTTTTCAACGCCACGTCGGACAATCAATCTTCCAGTTTTCTTATCCCTAGATGTCGTTCTCTTGTGCTTTCATCTTTTTCCACGTTTATATCAATCGATTCTGTTGTCTCATCATTGTGCCTGAATTTTTGTTCATCGGTTTGTTTTACTTTTGTCCTTATTTTTTTTTGGTCTCACTTTTTGGTATTTTCATTTTCACGCCCTTTCTTAAGCCTAAAGGACTCTTTGTTGAATAATTGGGTCTTTTCAATTAAATTTTTGTTTTTCATTTTTTTTTTTTGCTTGGCTTATTTTTAAGGATTTTATTTTTTATTATCTTTTTAATATTTTAAAATTTCTTTTGCAAAATTTAATTTGTTTAATATCAGAATTTGCTTGTAATTAAAAAAAAAAAACAAATTTATAAATATTTATTTATTTTTAATATAATTTATTTATTTTGAAAATAATAAAAATAATGGGACATAAATATTTATTTAAAATGAAAATTAAAATAATCTAGGGTCTAAAATAATAAATCATAAAATATATTTTCTTATTTAATGACAAGTTAAAATATTTAAATAAATTTTTTTTTAAAAAAAAAGTTTTAATTCACTTATTTGAAAAACTATAGAAAAAGAAACACAACATTTATAAATTAGTTTTATTTTAGATTCATTTAAAAGTACTTTAAAATACATATACTTTCTGTGGACCTCGCATTTCTGCTCATACGTTTTCCACTCGATGGTGAGCTTGATTTTTATTTAAAAATGATTTTATTTATTAAAAAAATGACTTGGAATCGCCACTTATTTTTGTTTTATTTTTAAAAGGGTAAATAAAATAAGAAAAAAAACCTCTAAGTATGACTCCTTATTTTGGAAAAAGTGGTATGTGAAAAACCGGATCGAGCTCGGGGGTCAAGTTACTTATCGGGAAGGTACGGTAAAGACTGTAGCACCCCTCTATGTCCATAAAGTCGGGTCTCTACTAATAAAATGAAGTTGACCTGTCAATCAATAGGAAAATTAATGGATACTCAAATCGATCATGTACATATGAGAATCAAAACATGCATAGAGAATGACTAGAATGGGAGTAGTACGTACCTGGGCCACGAACGAGCAATGCGTTATCATAAAAATGGGGTCTATGTACAATAAAAAGCATAAAGCATATCACATGCATCATCGAACATAAATTAAAACTGTTCGAGGGAAAACTGGATATTTGGAATTTATTTGAAAATTGGAGTCTTAGAAATTATTTAAAAATTAGAGTTTTAGAGATTATTTGAAAATTGGATTATTAGAAATTAAATGTAAGAATGAGAATTTTAGAAATTAATTTGAAAGAAATTGAAAAATTGAAAATTATTTGAGAGTTTGGGATTTAAAAAAATTAAATTACGAAAATTGGGACTTTGGAAATTAAATTTTGAAAGAAATCAGAATTGAAAATTATTTGAGAAGTAGAAACTATGAAAATTGAATTATAAAAATTGGAAATCTTGGAAATCATTCGAATGCAGAATTTTTAGAAATAAATGAATAAAACGATAATAATAAATAAGTAACAGAATTAATGCGATAATTCATATATTGGAAACTGAAAATTAAGTTCGAAAATTAAAAAATTAGAATTTCGGATAACTAAATTTGGAAATCGGAATTTTGAAGAATTATTTAAAGACGAAATTTTAAATAAATGAATAAGTGAATAAATAAATGAATGAAATAATAATAATGATGAAATAATAAAGATTAGGTAAATAATTGCGAAAAATAGAATTTTAGAGATTGTAGATTGAATTTAGAGATTGAAAATTTGAGAAATTATTTAGAGATAAGATTTTAAATATATGAATAAATGAATAAATGAATGAATGAGATAATAATGATAATAACAACGAAAATAATCATTAAACAAATGAATGTGAATAGTGGAATTTTTTAGATTGGAAATTATATTTGGAAGTCATATTTTTTAAGAATTGTTTAAAGATGGATTTTTTTTAAAAGAAAGAAATAAATAAATAAATGGAATAATAATAATAATAAAATAATACTTAAACAAATGAACGTGAATAGTGAAATTTTTTAGATTGAAAATTAAATTTGGAAAATGGAATTTTGAAAAATTGAACTTTAATGATTGAAATTTTTAAAGGAAATAAACAAATAAATAAATGAAATAATGATAATAATAACGAAAATAATATTTAAACGAATGAACGTGAATAGTGGAATTTTTTAGATTGAAAATTAAATTTGGAAGTCAGATTTTTGAAGAATTGAACTTTAATGATTAGAATTTTTAAAAGAAATAAATAAATAAATGTAGAATAATAATAATAATAATAATAATAATAATAATAATAATAACGAAAATAATATTTAAACGAATGAACGTGAATAGTGGAATTTTTGAGATTTAAAATTAAATTTGGAAGTCAGATTTTTGAAGAATTGAAAATTTTAAAATAAATAAATAAATAAATAAATATGGAATAATAATAATAATAACGAAAATAATATTTAAACAAATGAACATGAATATCAGAATTTTTGAAGCTTGGAAACTTAATTTCGGAAATTGGAATTTTGAAAAATTATTTAGGGATGGAATTTTAGAAATAAATAAATAAATAAATAAATAATAACGAACATGATGATGATTAAATAAATAAATGTGAAAATTAGAATTTTGGAAATTGGAAATTAAGTTTGGAGATAAGAATTTCGAAAATTTGTTTAAAGATAAAATTTTAAAATGAATAAATAAATAGAATAATAATAACGAAAATAAATGATTAAATAAATGAATGTGAACATTAAAAATTCTGAAATGGGAAATTTAATTATGGAGTCGGGATTTTGATAAATTGTTTAAGGATGGAATTTTAAAATAAATAAATGAATAAATTAATAGAATAATGATAACGGAAATAAATAATTAAAGAAATGGATGCGAACAGGAGAATTTTTTAAATGAGAAATTAAATTCCGAAGTTGGGATTTCGATGGAATTTTAGAAATAAATAAATAACGAACATGATGATTGAATAAATAAATGTGAAAATTAGAATTTTAGAAATTGGAAATTAAGTTTGGGGATAAGAATTTCGAAAAATTGTTTGAAGATAGAATTTTAAAATGAATAAATAAAAAGAATAATAATAACGAAAATAAATTATTAAAGAAATGAATGTGAACATTAAAAATTCTGAAATGGGAAATTTAATTCGGGAGTCAGGATTTTGATAAATTGTTTAAAGATGGAATTTTAAAATAAATAAATGAATAAATTAATAGAATAATGATAACGGAAATAAATAATTAAAGAAATGGACGCGAACATGAGAATTTTTTAAATGAGAAATTAAATTCGGAAGTTAGGATTTCGAAAAAATTGAATTTAAAAGTTTGAAACTTTGGAAAATTAAATTTAAAATTATGATTTTAGAAAATAATTCCGAGAATTGAATTTTGAAGAATTAATTATTATTTATTTATTTATTTATTTTTAAAAATGGACTTTTGGAAAGACGAATTTTTAGTGGCCATTTGAAAATTGGACTTGACGTGAAATTATCTAAAAAACCGGGACTTCAAGGATTGTTTTAAAAAAAGAATTTATAGAAATCAATTTTTATCATGTGTTTATGCCACTTATGGTGATTCCCATGACACTTAGAATTGCCACATTTCATATTTTTTTTAAATCCTTTACATGTCACCAGTGGGTTGCCATTTCTGGAAGAATAAAAGTGAGGGCCCGCCTCTCATCCTCCTCGCCGGTGATGTGGGAGCTACAACATAAGAGCTCCAGTAGATTTCTGAAGAGCGACTGAGGTGCCGCTAACGTGGCAAGTCATGGGAATGTCGATGTCGCCTAGGAACCTAACCCCCACCACGACAATCGAGATCGAAGGACAACCTTTGGTGAGCTGGTGCAAGATGGACGGTGTTTCGACATCACTCTCTTATTCTTATCTCCACTTTCATGTTGTCAATGGCGTCGGAGCTTATGACTTCCTAAGTAAAGGTATTTTCGGTAAGGGTTTTGACGAAGATTTGCATCTTGAGACTTTGAGAGAGACGTTCTAAAGCCGCAACAGAGGGCAAATAGGGTTTTTCTGATGGCTTTGAATATATGAAGTCAATGATGGAGAGGTCGTGGGGATGACAGATGTGGAGACAGGCTCGGGGGAATGAAGGGTGGATTAGATTAATATGAGGTGAGTATGGCGTGGTTATGGTGGTTGTGATGGATGGAGATTTAGAGAGAGGAATGGGTACGAGGGACTCAGTAGGTGCTAAAGTGAAAGGATGAGGGTGGCTATGTGCATGGTGTTGAGGCCTCACGTCCCTGGTGATCCACGTAGTTGCCAAATGGATGGACGCACGATCTCAACCAATATAGATTCCTGGTTCAGTCGTTCCTACAAAAGGCGTCCGGACACACCCTCCGATGGTTTTGTCAGCCATGGTTAGAGAGAATAATCAGTTGGTCTTTTACTAGGTATAAAAAACTTACTTTCCTCCTTGCATGAAGGTCCATATATATAGTATCAGAAGCTTTGTTTCCCTCTTTAATGGTAGGGGGATATTTTGGCTTGTAATGATGCCTCTAGGTGGTGGCAGGGCCATCATCACCCTACGAACGACTGACAGAGTCGTGGGAGGTGCCGCGGTTGTCAGAGATCGTGGGAAGTGACTTGATGTTACTTCATTCCTGTCCTTTCACTTTGTAGGTGACGGAACGTGGGCCATGGCAGGCTGTTGGAATGACGTGCAAGACTTGCTTACTTCCGTCAATGATCCAGACAAACATATTCGGATAGGTTATGTCGGTTGTTCGGATGTGATTTGACGGTCGTCCGGATGTGATGTTTGTGAGTGTCGTGTGCTTCTCCTTTAAGAAGTCCGGATAGGAGAAGCGCGCCACGTGTACTCTTGGGGAAATCCGGATGGGGATAATCCGGATAGAAATGTGTGCCACGTGTCATCAGGGTGAGGGGTCCCTACAATGCCCCCTTTTTAACCTGTTGATTTTGCCTGAGTAGAATGGGCAGGTTAAAAAATAATTGTTTTTGAAACTGAGGTTACTTTTTGCGCCCATTGGGCCACGTGGCGAGCGGGGACGAAGAGAGAGAGAAGAGTATTTATGATGAGCCACCGTCTTTGGGTATTCCGAGGTAGCGTGTTGCTTCAATGATGGCTTAGCTGAGCATTTGGGATACCGAGGGGCTGTCTCCCTATAAATAATAGACTGAGCCCTCACTTTGCATTTTTCCTTTTGTGCTTTTCTCCTGTTTAGTGCTTTCTCTTCTATCTTCTGCGTATCTTCGTTTTTTGAGTGAAGCTCTAGGGTTTTTTACCGACAATATTCGCGTCGTGACGGTGACTGCATTTGCGGTTTTCAACCCTATTTTTCCAGTTTACACTCGGTACGTGCGCTATTCTTGTCTTCTTTTTGTTGTGTCTGCTTTGTTTGGTTGTTTTTGGCTTGCTTGGGCAAGTTGCTTGCAACTGAGTGTTGATATTGGTTTCTAGGGTTTTTTCGGGGGGTTTTTGTCTGTGTTTTGGGTGTGTTTTAGGATTTCTGTTGCCCTCCTATATTTTTTGTGGGTTGTCGATCTTTTTTTGTGGTAGAGTTAAGCTTGTGGGGTTGGGTTGCTGTGTTTGATTGTTGGCCTTCTTCCATGCAGATTCCATTTCCGTCCCAAGCTAAAAAATGTCTGCGAACAAATAAGCTACCTCATCTGGCTCATCCGGCGATGCTCATGCCGAGAAGTCTGTGGATAAGTTGAGTGTGAAGGAGTTCCGCGAACGATTCTGCATCTCCAACGGTGTGTCTATTGACTTTATTGATGGAGAGGCTGAGTCGACTGAGAAGAATGAAGATCACGCTATTTTCTTTACCAAGGAGCAGTTCAACGCTGGACTCCGGTTTTCCCTGCCGTCGTTGTTCAAGGAGTTTCTTCACTTCACCTAGATTCCCCCGACGTATATTCATCGTAATATGGTCCGGGTGTTGATGGGGTGCAGCATTCTGGGCATGCTGTTCAATTTGGACCTCTCACTATTGGAGGTTCTCTTTATCTATTCGATCAAGAAAGTGAAAAATGACATCTTCAATTTTGTCGCCAGCCTCCCATCCCTGCAGTTGGTGACTAGCCTTCCTGATTCGACCAAGGGGGCCACCAAAGGACATGTGCTGGTCAAGGGCTCATGGGCGGGTTTGGCGGTGCATCCGGACAGGACGTTCGCTCCCAATCAGTCGTTGAAGGTCCCAGGTATGACTAAATTACTTCCTGTCTTTCCGTGGTTTGTGAGTGTAGGTCAGCATTGTTAGGTGGCTGACATACTTTGCTTTCTTGAGTGCAGGTTAGGATAAAAGGGGGAAGCTGGTGGAATGGGTGGAGAAAGCCTCGTTCGATCGTTTGAACAGGCTTTTCGAGATTGCGGCGGCCGAGCGGAGTTGTGAAACGCTTCTGTCCTCGTAGAATCTCTGCTTAGTCACCCAGGAGCCCCAGCCGTACGTGCTGAACATTCTCCCGAGGCGGCTGCCCAAAGAGGTGGTGGCTGGGGAGCATTTTGTTCTTAAAGACCTTCCATTCTACGCGGCGGTGCGGAAGGCAGATGTCGGGTCATGCAAAGCCCGTCTCAACAAACGGGAGAAGAAAATGCAAGAAGGTCTTTTGCGGAAGGCTCCTGGTGACAAACGGCCCACGTCCTCTCCACCTGCTCGCGCTCCAACGAAAAATAAGAGGAAGCTGGTTCTGAATAAAGGGAAAGAAATAAAAGTCCCAACTCCCCCGAAGGAGTTTGTAGCACCCCCTTCAACTTTTGTAAAGGAAATAACAATAAGAGAGCCAGATCACCCCGTCTTACCTTCTATTTCAAGCGGCTCCTGTCATCTTGCGGGTCTAAACCATTCGGGGCCTTTAATGTCAGTGGCTGGACGTTTGGCTCTTCTGGCTGAGGAAGCGACTTTAATAAATCAGCCCGACTCTCCCCATCCGGATGCGGATGCAGCCGGAGCCTTTTATGCTGCAACATTGCCTCATTCGGCACCCCCAACGGAAGAAATGGGGGCAGAAAGTTAGGGTTTGCCTCCTTGCGAGCCAAACCCTCATGCTCTTGTACCGGTGAAGGGGTCAGCTACAAGGAGGTCGCGTCCGGCGCGTGACTTGAAGTCTGGACTCATTGGGCGGCTTCAGGATCGTTTTCTGGAAACCATCGAAGTCAGCTACTCGTCCGTCCAAGAGGATCACCCAGAGGGTAGTGAGACGGAGGTGGCAGAAAAGAACCCAGCCGCCCCGGTGCTGGTCCAGGATGGGGGTTCACCCGGAGAGACCCAGCTGACCGAAAATGATGGGGCCCTGGACCCGGAGGAGGAGTCACTCTCTAATGCCTCGTTAGGGGGGAGTCCTATTGATGATGCAGCTTGCATCTCCGCTAGCCCTTTCAGCTATGCGGAGTTGGAAGAGAAGCTAAAACGAATTCCATTCGGCTCGGATGTTGCTATGCCTTTAGCAAAAATGTTCGAAGCGGTGGAAATGGTATAGTTTAATTTTTCTCGCCATACTGATGTGTCTGTCGTATGGTTTGTAACTTTGCTCTTCTTGTTTGTGTGTTTTTCTGCAGCTGGTGAGTGGTATTCGCGGCATGGCTCAACAACGTGATTTTTTTTTTGACCTGCTGCGGACTGCTGATTATACGAAGACCTTCGTCTCTCAGCACAAAAAGAATGAAGAGAAGCTGCGCTTGAGACTGGAGCAGGCCAAAGCCAGTTTATCCGCTGCTCGAGAGGACAACGAGGTTCTTCGGGTAGAGCTTGTTGAGGCAAAGAGTCGAGAGGAATCTACGGACGCCCGCCTGCATGAGGCGGAGGACGAGATAGCCCAACTGAGGGGGGAGGTGAGGCAACTCCGGACAGAGGTGTCTATTGAGAAAAAGTAGAGAGAAGATTTGCAGTTGCGTTTATCAGCGCAAAAAGAAGAGCTGAAGGCTGAGTTTGTTGCGGAAAGGGAGGAACTCGAAGCGGACTACCAGAAGCAAGTAGACGAAATGTATTTCTTCGGCTACCGTTGCTGTATGAAAAAACATGGTATCAAGCGGGACGTCCCTTCGATTCCTCCGGGTGAGTAGGAGAAGCTGTGCGGCAAGCCTTCCCAATGAGAGCTTTTTCTTTTTGTGATTTTTTACTGCTATCTTCTCCCTGTATTTTGTAGTCCGGAGAACTCTCTGTATACAACTTTACAAGTATTAATAAAACATACTTATTCAAATTGTACTTGTCTCTTTCTTTTATTGGTAATACTGCTTTAAATTGGACACATTCCATGGTCTGAGTAATGGGGTTCCGTCTAGCTTTTGTAGATGATAAGTTCCACTTTCACTTGCCTTAGATACTATATAGGGGCCTTCCCAGTTGGCTTGGAACTTTCCTGCTCCTATATCAGCAGTATTTTCGAAAACTTTTCTAAGGACCAGCGTACCATTTTTAAAGCTTCTGGGCTTTACTTTGCGATTGTAATGAGCTGATGCCCTTTGTTGATAGTCTGCCATCCGGATGGATGTAGTTTCTCTTAGTTCGTCTGCCCAGTCCAAGTTTCTTCCTAACTTTGCATTTGCATCATCCTGCCTTCTTGCCTCGGTTCGGATAGTGGGTAGCCCTATTTCAGTAGGAATGATTGCGTCCATACCGTATGTGAGGGCGAATGGAGTGTTCCCTGTCGAACGTCCGGGTGTGGTTCGATAAACCCATAGGATGTCGGGTAGCTCCTCTACCCATTTTCTTTTGGCTTGCTCGAGCCTTTTCTTCAAGGCAGTGATTAGAGTCTTGTTTGTGGCCTCTGCTTGCCCATTACTTTGAGGATAACGCGGCGTGGAGTATGAATTCCGGATGTTTAGTTCCGAACAGAAATTCTGAAAATTTTTGCTATCAAACTGTGGACCGTTGTCCGCTATGATGGTCTGGGGGATTCCAAAGCGGCAAACGATGTTTTTCCATACGAACTTGGTGACATCCTTGTCTTTGATGGTAGCGTAGGCTTCAGCTTCCACCCATTTACTGAAATAATCCGTGGCAACGAGCATGAATTTTTTCTGGGCGGCTGCGGCTGGTAGAGGTCCTACTATATCCATGCCCCACTGTGCGAAGGGCTAGGGGCCTGAAATTGGTTTCAATGTCTCTGACGGTACATGCAGTATGGGAGCATGCCTTTGACACTTGTCACATTTTTTAACATAGGCTGCCGCATCCTTTTTCATCGTGGGCCAATAATATCCTTGCGAATGGGCTCTATGCGCCAGGGATCGACCGCCGGAATGATTTCCACATACCCCCTCATGCAACTCCGCTAATACATACAGTACCTCTAAGTTGTTTAGGCATCTGAGGTAGGGACCTGTAAAGGATCGCTTGTATAGGTGTCCCCCCAATCAAGGTGAAGCGAGCGGCTTGCACCCGGATCTTGTGTGCCTGCTTGGGTTCTTCGGGTAGGGTGCCTATCCAGAGATATTCTATGATGACTTCCATCCAGCCTTTGTCGTCTGTTTGGTTTGCCTCAATGGTATTGCAAGTGGAGGCTTCCGCGACGAAAGGGTTGGCTTGGACATATATAGGCAATAATATGGCTTCTTTGATGGGGAGGGAAGCGGTTATGCCTGCCAGAGCATCTGCACGCCCATTTTTTGTTCGCCTGATTTTTTCGATTGTCCATTCGGTGAAGCGTTGTAAGGCATCCCTTACTTTGGTCAAGTATCGCGTCATGCGCTCATCTTTAGCTTCGTATTCGTTATGGACGTGCCTTACCACAAGTTGGGAATCACTATAGACTCGAAGCCTGGAGACGGATAAGGCGAGGGCGAGGTCCAATCCGGATAGGATGGCCTCATACTCCGCTTCATTGTTAGAGGCGGGGAATCCCAGACGGATGACTTGCTCTAGATGTTCTCCTGTTGGGGATTGCAGCAGGAGCCCTACTCCGGAGTCGGATGATCGTGAGGCTCCATCAACCCGCAAAGTCCACCATTCTTTTTCACTTGGTTCATTGTGTTGGATAGGCCTTCGAGAGTATTCCAGCACGAAGTCAACCATCACTTGGCCTTTTATGGACAACCTAGGTTGGAACTCAATTCCAAATTCGCTCAACTCTATGGCCCATTGAAGCATTCTTCCGGTTAGGTCCGGTTTGTGCAGTATGCTGCGAAGGGGTTGGTCGGTTAGCACGACCACCGGGTGGGTTGGAAGTAAGGGCGAAACTTCTGGGCGGCACTTCGAAGTGCCAAGGCCGTTAATTCCACTTTTGAATACCTTGTTTCTACGTCGGCCAAGGCTCTACTAACATAGTAAATAGGTTTCTGCTCTTTGAGTGAGGGGCAACGAAATAGAACAGCGCTCACTGTCCATTCTGATACAGCCAAGTACATATACAACTTTTCTCGAGGGAGGGGGCTGCTTAAAATGGGCGGTTGCATGAGGCAATGTTTGATTTTTTTCGAAGGCATTCTGATAGCTGTCTGTCCATCCGCTTGCTCCAGCTTTTCGTATCACCAAAAAGAAGAGTCGTAGTTCATCAGTGAAGCGGGCTATAAAGCGTCCTAGCGCGACGAGTTTGCCTGTGAGGCGCTGTAACTCCTTTTTATTCCTGGGGGTGGTGTTTCCATGACTGCCTTTACTTGATCCGGGCTAACCTCTATCCCCCTTTGGCTGACCATAAATCTTAGGAATTTGCCAGCACTTACGCCAAAGGCACATTTAGAAGGATTCAGCTTCATGTCATACTTCCTTAAAAGGTGGAAGACTTCCTGCAAGTGGAGGGTATGTTTCTCTCGTGTTTTGCTTTTGACAACGATGTCATCAATATATACCTCCATTGTGCGGCCAACCAGAGGTTTGAAGATCTTTGTCATCAGTCTTTGATAAGTGGCGCCTGCGTTCTTGAGGCCAAACGACATGACTTTGTAACAATAAAGTCCGTGTGGCGTTATGAAGGCTGTCTTCTCTTGGTCATCCGGGGCCATGGGGATTTGGTGGTATCCGGAGAAAGCGTCTAGGAAGGAGAACATCCTTTGCCCAGCAGTAGAATCCACAATTTGATTTATTCGTGGCAAAGGGAAACTGTCTTTTGGACATGCATTATTGAGGTTGGTGTAATCGACGCACACCCGTTATTTGCCTTCCTTTTTGGGTACCACTACTACATTTGCTAACCAGTCTGGATACTCTACTTCTTTGATGAATCCGACTTCCAGCAACTTGTCAATCTCATCTCGGATGATCTTTTGCTTGTCCGGGTGGAAACATCTAACCCTCTGCCGGATGGGTTTTGCTGTTGGGAAGACGTTAAGTTTATGAGAGACGATGGAGGGGTGAATTCCCTTCATATCAGAATGCGCCCATGCGAAAACGTCATGGTTTTATCGGAGGGTGTTTTGAATGTTCCGGGTCTCCTCAGGAGTTAAGAGGGAACTGGTATACGTAAGGTGAGTACCTTCTTCCGAAATTTGGATTGTTTGCAAGGGATCCGCTACCGGGAGATCTTTCTCCGCCGGACACAGTGATTGCTATTGGTCAAGTGCGTGGGTGGACTCAAGGAGGGGCTTATCCTCCTGGCTGGTTCTTGCTTCTCTTGCTATCTGGTAGCATTGGCGAGCGGCTAGCTGGTTGCCGTATAGGTCGATTTGCCCATCCTCGGTGAGGAAGCTTACCATTTGATGATACGTGGAATGGATGACGTTCATGTAGTGCAGCCATGTGCGCCCTAAGATAATGTTGAAGGGCGATAAATCTTGTACCACCGAAAATTGAACGTTGAGGGTGATTGGGCCAACTTGGACTGACAACACAATGTCTCCCAAAGAAGTAGTAGCTGCTCCGTTGAACCCGGACAAGATTTGCCCAGGGTTCTCGAGATCAATTAAACTGTGTCTCATGTGGCTTATCACCGATGCTTGCACCATATCAGTTTCCCATTTCCAGGGACAAAATGAGGGCGTCGCAGTGTGGCCGCAATATCCGTGTGGGGTCCACTGGTGGGAAAATGATTGTTCCGTCTATGGGGCGAGGGCCCCCCCCAGTTATCCCAGGCCGGATGGAATTGATACGCTCACGCACTAATGTTTCCCGCAACAATCTCTGTCTCTTTCGTTTGGAGTCATGCTCCTCATCCGATGGACCTCCATTAATATAGTTTATGATGGCCTTGGGGGCGGTTGGAGCCGTGGGGGCTCCGGAGTTGTGATTTTGGGAAGCGTCTCTACCTCCGACATCTGAGCTTTTATAAGTTTCTCGACCAAATACTGGAGGCTCCTGCACGTCTCCGTTGTGTGGCCATGCTCCTTATGGTAGGCGCATTTTTTTATTATGATCCCTTCTGGAGGGGTCCGTTCCGAGGGGTCTAGGCCACCTGAAATCAGACATACCTTGGATCATAGGGAGAAACTTCTCGTAGGATATGGAAAAAGGGTGTGAGGGGTGACCCTTCCTGCCTTCGATCGGATGGCCTTGGCCTGTCCGGAAGTTTGGCACTTCTTTTTGTACTACTTTTGGATGGCTGTCTGGCAACCAAGACTTGCTGGGTGGCTGCTCGCACGTCATCTTCGAGCATTGAGTATTTGTTCGCACGTCGAAACAAGTCGTCCATCGTGGTAGGAGGCTTCTTAGCGAGTGACTCGAAAAATAGGGTGTAGGATAGCGTCCATGCTACAAGCCTCCACTTGTAGGACGACCTAACCAAATCGCTTCACGAATTCCCTCAAGGACTCATTATCCTTCATTTTTATGTTTTGCAGGGTGTTGATGTTCTGCTTATGCCGAGCGGAACATAGGTATTGTCCCACGAAGGCTTCTGAAAGGTCCCTGAAATTATCAACAGAGTTGGGAGGTAGGCGGTGAAACCATGAGAGGGCCTGCCCTTGTAGGCTGGCGAGGAAAACTTTGCATAGCAATACATCGTTGCCTATATCGAGAGTCATGAGCTGTCGATAATGCATGATATGGTCGAAGGGGTCGTTGGACCCATCGTACGTGGAGAATTTGGGTACGAGGAATCCCCTTGGGGGCTCGTAAAATTAAAAACACAATTAAAACTAAAATACTTAAAAATTAAATACAATTAAAACAAAAAATTTTAAAAAATAAAATATTGACATTCATTGTATTTCCAACTTTTTTTCAATATCTATATTTTATACTAGTAATATTTAGCAAAGTGAAAGTTAATATTTTGTTTTTATATTTTTAGTTTAAAACATTTTTTTAATTGTAGTTTTAATTTTAAAATTTTCTTATTTTAACATGTTCTCAGGCTAAAATAAATAAATAAATTATCAATTGATGATATTAACTTGACAAATGAAAGGTTATTTCAAGAAATAAAAATTTGACTTTTAAAAAAGTACATGCATTTAAAAATATTTTTAAATGGATGAAGATAAAATTGATTTAGAAAAGTTGAAGTTTTTTTTCTATATTTTTTCAAATTAGTAAATCAAAACCTCTTTTATATATGCCATATATACAAAATACTTTGTATTCAAAATGGTTATTTGAGTAAAATGGTAATCCGAAGCTTAATTTTGAAAATTTAATCCTTAATTTTTTGTGGCCATATTTTAACAAAAATGTCTTTATTATTATTATTTTTATAAAAATAATCATTTTTTTTAATTTACATGTAAATACTTGAAATAATTAAAGACATTTATGTCAAAAAATGAATTACTTTTCAAACAAAAACATGAAAAAGATTAAAAGTATGTTTGATAATAATTTTTAAGTATTAAAAAAATTAGAAACGCTTCTTCAAAAAACTATCAAAAGCATTTTTACAGTGTATTTAATAGTATTTTTACTCAAAGTATTTTTAATTGGAAATGTTTTTCCTAAAAGTGTTTTTAGAATAATCAATTATCAAGTATTTTTTCAAAAAATACTATAAATGATTTTTCAATAATGTTAAAGCGATTTTTCAGAATTTTAAAAACATTTCCTAAAATTTTCCAAATACCTAATTTTTATTTAAAAAAAAACGTTTTTTAGATTAAAAATATTTCCTAAAATTACTATCAAACAAACTTTAAATTCATAAATATAAGAATTATTTCATCAAATTAATTCTCTTCAATATAAAATTCATTAAGCATAAATAGTTACCAAATTGTCAATATTTATATATATTGACCTATTATGAATTTCATTAATTTTTATAATTTAAATTTAAAATATAAAATAAAAAGTTGCATTATATTTAAAAATAACCGAATTTTTTTTTATTTTTTATTTATAAAAAATCATATTCTACATTATTTGAAGCCTTCCTTCCTTCTATCATTTAGCTGTCACCCATAACTACCAAATTATAAAATTTATAATAATATATTTAATAATTTATACTATTTTCCCAACAAAAGATGTAAAGAGTGGACAAAAGTAATATCTCTTTATTGTGTTATTATTATTATTATTTTATAATTTTTATTTTGAATTATATTCTCTTTTTGCAATTTTCTTCGGGTAAGACATCAGTACAGACACGCCTCCGTATGATGCCACGTGTAGAAAAAAATGTATTCTTTTAGGCCAAAAAAAGGCTGTTTTAACTCTTTTTCTTTCCCTCACAATTTCCTGGAAAAAGGGTAATCTTCGCCAGGAAGAAAACGAGAGAAAGTGTGTTATCTGAGAATCAAAGCACTGGAAATCCATACTTGGTATTGGAGTAAAAGAGAATTGATTCAGATACTCAGAGATTTTGAGAGAGAAAATTCACACACCGAATTGATCCACAGTTTCACTGAGCGGAAAGAAATTGTTACCAAAAACATCTAGAATCAGATGATCACAGTTTGAGAGGGAGAATTGATTCAGGTTTCAGTTGCTTACAGAGTGGAAACTGATCAGATTGGTGGGTTTTTGAGAGGGATGTCTTCCTCTTCATCTTCCTCTTCCTCTTCATCTTCCTCTTCGTCAACTTCATCTGTATCTTCATCTTCATCACCACCCCTTGATGAAACCCTAGCCCTAACCCTAACTTTGACCCTAAATCTAACCTTAATTCCAGGGCTTCCGAACGATGTGTCGGCTCTGATCCTCTCCATGATTCCATACTCATGCCTTGCTCGCCTCAAATCCATCAGCAAATCATGGAAACTATTCCTGTCCTCTAAGACCCTAATCTCCCTCCGCCAAAACAACCACCAATCCCAACTCCTCTGCCTCTTCCCTCAAGACCCCGCTATCGCTAATCCCTTCCTGTTTGACCCCAAAACCCTAGCTTGGTGCCCGCTTCCACCACTTCCCATCAATCCCTATGTCTACGGCCTCTGCAACTTCACCTCCATTTCCCTCGGCCCCAACCTCTACGTTCTTGGTGGCTCTCTTTTTGACACCCGCTCCTTCCCTCTCGACCGCCCGTCGCCGTCGTCCTCAGTTTTCCGCTTCAACTTTCTCACTTATTCATGGGAACTCCTCTCACCTATGCTCTCGCCGCGCGGTAGCTTTGCGTGTGTAGCACTCCCAAATTCCGATCAAATCATAGTCGCCGGTGGCGGTTCGCGGCACACGATGTTCGGGGCAGCCGGGAGTAGGATGAGTTCAGTGGAGAGGTACGATGTGGAGAAGGATAAGTGGGTGTCGTTGGATGGGTTGCCGCGATTCCGAGCAGGGTGTGTTGGGTTCTCGATTGGGAATGGAGAGGAGAAGGAGTTTTGGGTGATGGGGGGGTACGGGGAGTCGCGGACTGTTTCAGGTGTTTTTCCGGTGGATGAGTATTATAGGGATGCTGTAGTGATGGAGTTGAAGAAGGGTGGGAAGTGGAGGGAGCTTGGAGATATGTGGGAGGCAGGGGAGAGGATGCGGCTTGGGAAAATTGTGGTTGTGGATGATGAAGTCGGGGGAGCGCCTGCAATTTTCATGCTTGATGGGAGTGAGATTTTCAGGTGAATCTTTCAATTTTGATTTTGGATTTATTCACATTTGAATGCTTGTGCTTGTTCTATCTCCCATGAACTTTAGCTCTAACAATTTACTCAGAGCATGCTTGATGTTCTTCTGTATCTCGAATGGCTCGTTTTATGTAGCTTTTTAATTTTATGCTGTTCACTTCTGATTTTAAATGATCAGGTTGACGACTTTCTGCACTGACTAAGCTATGGCAATGGATTTATGTGTAAAATTGCTGATGATTAGAGCAATTCAATTTCCATGATATGTCCAAACATGCCCTTGGATCATCGGGGTTGGTTATTTAGCGGCCTTCCTTTAGTAGTTCTTCAAAAGTGAAAACTCTCTCTCCAACTTTTGACAGAAGATAAACAACGATTTATTTTTTAGAACAGATTTTAGGTGTTTTTTAGTTATTTTTTGTATTGAAGTTTTGAGCATCACTTGGAGAGAATAAGTTAAGACAATTGTTTTTGAAAACGTTCCAAGCAGACAGATTTAGAACTTTGGAAACATTTTTGGTAGATTTTGGCAGAACATAATTTTTTCAAAATTTGTTCTCAAAATAGATTATTTTAGAAAACAAATTTCAAATGTTTTTTATTGTTTTTTTTAGAGTGTTCCGAGCAACAATTGAAAAGATTTAAGAATATTTTGAAAACTTATGCATTATACATAAGTGTATAATAACTTCATGGCGAATACGTTAAGAAAATTGTTTTTCATATTTGAATTCTCAAACATAATTTTGTACTTGAAAACAATTGAAAAATGCTTTTAAGAAAATTGTTATAAAAAACTATTTTCTAAGAATTATTTTTGAAAGTGTTGTGAAAGATATACCCTTTCCTTTCCTTTTAGTTAACTTCAACTAACAATAGCTGGTTTGTTTTAGATGTGTGAAGGATTCTTTTTGGGGGCCAATGCATACAATTAACCTATTCTTAGCTTAGTGCTTCAGCCCCCTACCTGTTGGGAGCCCAGTGTCTTCAAGGCTTGCTTGCAGCCAATGGTTTAGGAAAGTAACCCTGGCTTACAGGTCTGTGTACTAGTCAGTGAGCATTTAGGCATCCTCGCAACTGTTGGTGCCACTAGTACATTTAGACTTGAGCCTGGAATCCCTCCTCTGGGGCAGCTAGTTCGCTGAGCCACTTGGTCTCTAGCCTTCTAGGTCTGTGCCTTCATAGATCATTTGCAGATTTTTATTTGTTACTGTTTCTTAAAATCATACTAACAAACTTGTTGAGAGGGATTGGGTAAAGAGGGAAATAAGTAGGAAGACTGCAACCTTTTGGGCCTACCTACTGCTTTTGGTTTTAATTTGCTCTCATGTTTTTCGCCAATTGCAATTCAACATACAAATACATATTCCATCTTTTGGCGCTCATTGAATGGGGATTCTTACTTAATCATATGTAAAACACCACAGATACTGCATGACATCAAATCGGTGGTTGAAGGAATCATGTGTACCAAGAAAGGCTTCTCAGGACATGTCATTTGGTTTTGTTGTCTTGGATGGGGAGCTATATGTGATTACCCATATGACTGGAATTGATTTAACAGAGACCCGAAGGTCAAGACAGCATAAGAGAGCAGCAACAATGTTCATGCAAATCTACCACCCAAAGAAGAAGACATGGAGAACTCTAGTCACCAGGTCACCCTTCCATTACCCCATAGATTTCAAAACTGCAGTTACGAGCACCATTTGTTTATAGACTTGGATTCATGCTCATCTCTTATGTGTGCACTGCAGTTATTCTTCCCTATAGTTACTCAATTCATCTGTAATTTTTACCGCATTCAGCTACTTGGTTCTGTTATCATGTTTGTAAATGCCAGTGTACAGGTGGATAGTAAATTATTGGTTGTAGTGGGGTACATCTTGTATCAGCTATGACCCACAGAGAATTGACAGTTTTATGACATGAAAATCAGTTTTACTGATTTTTTTTCTCTCCTTTACATCAAGGCCCAGTGTGTAAATGGTTTCAACAATGTAATTCTACTTTGCAGCAGGAAATGGAAAGGGATTTCAGAACTATGCAGAAAAGAAGAGATTTAAGCGTATCATTCCCTCAACATACCGTCGTCTTCAAGATGTCTTAATACATTATGGGACCAAAGGGCCTCAGATTCGCTATTGGCGTTAGTCATGAGGACAAAAATTCCATTAGCTAACTAGATTTGTGTGTCATTACCAAAACCTCCTCTCAGAAACACAAGGGGCCAAACACCAGAGCATTTTTTTGACCTCTCAGTCCCTCTCTTCAGCACTTTTAAAGTAAAGAGCTTCTCCTTTATCTGCACCTTGCCCTCCCAAGTAGCCACGTCGACCTTCCGCAGAGCCTACACTCCCCACATCTTGCTTGCTTGCACTACCCAGTCCCCTGCTCACAGCCGACAAGCCCTCCCCAGTCATGCTGCGACCAAGATCGGAAAAGGCTCCAGTCCCATTCCCTCCAACATTAGGTTCACTTTGTAGCATGTGGATTCCACCCATTCCAGTGGAGCTCATGCCAAGCTGGCTTTGTAGAGCTTGTTGCTGCTGCAATGCCAAATATGGATGCTGCTGAGCATACAACATCGGTGCTCGGGCTGCCATTAGTGACTGTGGCATCATCTGTTGGGATTGTTGGTGCTGCATGTAGTTGACTCCTGGTTGCATGACCATATTGGGGGAAAACTGCAGAACAAAATCTCAAAAGTAATCAATACGCTGAGAAAACCTAACTGCCACCATATTTTCCTTGTTTCCCTTTTTGTTGTGTTTCTGTTCCATCCATTGAATTCTTGTTGCAAAAGAAACAAACACTTTTAAGAATTTTGTAGTGACAATAGAAAGTAATTGCCCCCCTGCAGGCATAGTTAGGGTAGTATATTGAAGCCTACTTTCCCAAATCATCTCAATTCAGAATTAGAAACTTCAATGAACAAATGAAATACTTCCTGTACCTCCTAATAAGGCTTAATGCTAAATCTCACGCACCAAAGACAAGTAATTGTCATAACCAACCACCTACTGGTGAAATTAAACAACCAGTTCTGCAGAGTTACTGCAATGCCCTTAAATATGGATATTTCTTATTTCTCCAGTTTCTGAATATTGAAACCAATCTCTTTTTAGTGCCAGTATTATTAATATATGGTGGGGGAGGGTGCCCTAGTTCATTGGTGAGCCCACACGGACTTCCCCCACTTTGCTCCCTCTGTATTTACAAACATTAGAGGGTGACATCACCAGAAAATTCCCATGTTTAGTAGGGTTATTTAACCAAACTCAATCAAGGTCCTGCATTTGAGCCTATTAATGAACTTCTTTTGTACACCAAAGAAGGAGGACAAACCAGCTGCCAACACCCACCCCTCCTCCCCCCAACACACACACACAAATTCACCACATCGGGGTTCTTATTGGTTGGATTGTGGGGGTAGGGGAGTTGCACTGGCAAGTATCGGCCAATTGTGAAGAGTGACTTTTGTATCTCTACTTGGTAGTTTTGCTTATGTGAAAAGTGATATATACACTTTCTGTTCTTCGGTGCTTATATATACTCCTAATTTTCCTCTGTATATGAAGTTATGAACTCAGGAAAAGAACAACAAATTTGTCTCAACATGACAAAGGCCTATTCCTCCAATATAACAAGAGGAATCTAACATTGGGAGGGCCAAGATACCCACCATAACAAATGAAACTAATATCATCTTATATGTAGAGTGCACAGACAAATTTGGCAAATGAGCAACTTTACCTGAGCCTGCAGGGATGGCGGTTGTGGTTGGCAATCAGCAATTGCAGCAAGGTACATAAGGTTTCGCTGAAGTCTTGCTTGGTTCCTACCAAATTAGATAAGAATTAAGGGACTCCTTTGAAATGAATTTCTTTGGAGAGACAATACTATTCTAATCACATGCAAAGTTGTGTAAACTATTGCAGCAGAAATTAAACCACATGGGGTGTCATTTAGCTATATAATTGCATCTGTTGAACTCAGAACATCCAGAGGATTTTGTTCTTTCCTCTTCTCCTGGTTTTCAAAGAATGAAACATGTTTCTCCATCCACATTGGGGAAACAAATTTACTCAAAATATTTGATTGGACATTGAATGGAAGAAAAGAATATTTTCATTGGACTGCTGAGAAGATTGAAGGAAAGAAAAGAAACCTTGGAATCTTGCAACCATTTTGGGTGGTTGACAGTTTTAAGTTTCCACAATTTATTTTATTTTCTGACATACAACATTTCAGCAGCAAATGCTGAGCACTACATTATCATGAAAAAACTAGGAATAAAGTGCATCCAAATAGGAAGCAAAAGCCACTCCCCTACATGTAATGTGGAATTCAGTTAAGTATTCCTCTGTTGCAAAAGAAGGATAATGAATAACAACAATGACGACATAGGAGGATTGAATTTTCAGCATCACACACTAATTTCAATCAAAAAAGAATTTCCAACAAACATCTGCAAAATCAATAAGTTCAATACACCCATTTAAGAAAATTTTTAAATCCACTCATTCATCCCCCTCTGGGTGTTACCCTACTACACCTAGGTTTTTCAATAAGCTCAATATTAACTAATGTATTCAATCCGAATTACTAATATGATGCTTTTATGTTAGTTATCACACAATATCAAAATTTTAGGCCCTAGATTCAAGTGTTGTTCTGTCATAATTAGTAAAGTTCAGATGGTAAGTGCATTAGGAACAAGGTTTGTGATAGTTGAAGTGATAGAGATGAAAACCACAGGGACTACATTTTTGTGGATCCCAGGATGATACCTTCCAGACTAAATGTACACTAGCAGTGATTTGGATGTCTGCTCATGAACTGATGTGCAGCTGATTAGACTTTAACACAAGGAATGTGAGAAGTAGATGCATCATGATATACATGAAGAAAAACTAAACCCATCACAAAAGAACTTCCTTAACACATAAATAAGGCATGACAAAAGAAATGCAAAGCTTGAATTTTTGTATTTCAATGGAAAAAAAATCCAAAAAAAGGACAGATGGAGACAAATTGCAGGAGAATTGTCATAATCAATCATGTTCTTCCATGTGAAGTAGAAACAGAAGGAAAGAAAGTCAGTGTCAGCTGAATGAGAAGCATCATCTTCATGGGTAAAGATATACATTCCAAGAGCAACTTATAGCAATTAAAATAAATGAAGGGACACTTACTCTGCACATTCACTGAGTTTCCCTGAATTTTGGCTCTCAAGGATTTTCAAAATCAATGACTTGTTCTCATCTAAGTACTGCACATACAAAACCAGCATACAACATGAATAAGCCTATACAATCAATAATATAAAAGGTAATCAATAACAATATAAAAATTAATCTACAGCATAGCAATTGGTTCAGTATATACATATATCGTGTTCAATATATTAGAGCAAGGGAAGCATCCCTGAAATCCAAAATGCATGGATGAAGGGCTTTGGAACAAGAACATACAAAGGGCTTCCATGTTCTTTCTTCACAATAAACTGCGATGGTTAAATCTCAGATGCCATATTGGACAACCAATTTTCCTCAAAGCCAAACCTGTTAGGATTTGGGCTCCAATCCCATAACGTATATCATGCTCTAAGAGTAAGAAATCATAAAGGAAATTCTCCATATGCTCAAAGATACTTTTAAAGCTGTTGTCTGTCTTGCCATCGGGCATCACTTAAAAAACATGAAGTCACGCATAACTGGATTATCTATAGGGCCTTGGATGCTGCTGCAGATATTACTTTGTACTAACACTTGCAAAAGAATTTTATTAATTAAAATACCAAGTGTTCAATAATTAACACAATCTAAGACCTATCAAAAAAAATAAAAAATAATTAACACAATCTAAGGCTCATGAATGTTTCAAACTCAAAACCATAGACAGGGGGCAGATTTTTAGTCACATTATTAAAATATGAATAGAAGTTTATGTTGGTGAACGATCTGCCATTGACCAGTAACTTCAAGTTAGTGCAAGCTTAAAATAGTGCACATTCCACGAATAACACATTATCAAATCAACTCTTTATCATCTCGATCAAATAGCAATCTCCAAACTAACTTGCCTAAAAGAGTTTGATTCATTATATAAGATGTCTAATCCCTAGCCACCCTCTTCCATAGGCAAACAAATGATAAGATGGCTTTGACAGGCTCTCTTACCAGAGCAATTAGATCTGTTGTGGAATCTATCATCGCAATATGAGGGAAGATTTGAATAACTGGAAGGGAGAACAGTAGGTCCAGTTGTTATGATCAGCATTTAACAAGCAAACTATATGTGCTATTCAAAATAATCTTGCTTTCAGTGTGGAAATGTCTTGTTGATTTGGGGTTTATGGAATTTAGATCCAGCTCCTAACCCACTGACAATACAGAACCCAAGGAGTGGATTTGGGACCTAGAATTCCCATTCCAGGCTCCAAATTTCATGCAATCAAACGTCTCCTAATTTTTATTTTATACAAATTTTTCATTTTCATTTTCATTTTAGAGCTGGGATGTAATCAATTACTTTCATGTTTGATGAAGCCCTAGAAACTAATTAGGTCCAGGTCCATGAATATGATCTCGCCTTCACTTCAATTTTTAAAATGATTCTGTTTTTGTTGAGTGATTGATAAGACATTCTGGTATTCAGAGAAACACTTACACACATACAAAAACAACCCCCATTACAGATCCCTTCTGGCTTATTGATATTGATCATTCCGTTAGGGTCCCAGAAACTACAATACAGAACATAGACATGCAAAATCCCTAAAAGAAAGCACATAAAGGAACTACAAGAACAAGCAAAATTACGATAAAGCCACATATACCTCTTCAAATTGATGTAGGAAAAAAAAAAAAAAGAGAACAGGTTGAAAACCAAGTATTAAAAAGTGAATATGGGAAGCATCAAACTCTGAAGCAAAGAACAGTAACTAAAAAAATAAAACCCATGAACTCATGTTTAATAAGCAATGGAAATAGCCTGGACCACCAAACCACCCACAAGACCAAATATTTCCTCTTCAATCCAATCACCGAATGGATAAAGAAGCAGCCGAGAGCAGACCCATGAATGAATCAAGCAAAAAATTCCAAACAAATGGATTAAATATAAAACCCATGCAAGTAAAATCAAGAAAGATGGAAAAAACAAATACCCATGAACAGGGAAGCGGTACAGTGGCTAGTAAACAGACAAATGTGGGGAGAGAGAGAGAGACCTGTTGGATGTGATCAGTAGTGATGCTGCTGAGGTTATGGCTTCCTGCCATCATAGGCTGCATCTGCATAAGGTGTTGCTGCATCCTTCCTCTGATCTTCTCTGCACTGCCCCCACTGCTACAAATTGCTCTACTTTACTTTTCTTCTCCCTTTCCTTCTCTCCTATCTGTTACATTGTATCCATAACTCCACAAAACACAATATTAAAAGAGAAGAGAGAGGGCTTTGAGGCTCAAGGTTATACCTTTCTTGGTATGCTAACTCCACACGCTTCTAAGTTTCCAGCTCACTGCTCAGATGTCAGGAGAGAGAGAGAGCGAGAGTCTGCAACTTGAGACAAAAATCAGGGACTTATTCTACCGTGGTGGTCCAAAATGCTAACAATATCACGACATTTATTCTTCTTCAATTTAAAATTGTGGAATAAACAAAGTCGATATGGTATCATACTTTGTGATATTCAATTATCTTTTAATTTATTAATTCACATCTGAGAACAAATTGCATGTGAGGCGGTGTATCTAAGTATTAATTAAAATATAATTTTACAATAATAATATAGTACAAAATTTATACTTTATGTAGATGGGCACCGCCCTTTCTTCATCAGGCAAGTAATCATTAACGTATCTTATTTTATATGTCGTGAAAAAATATTTTATATTTCATATTTCATATTTATTATTACAAACAAAAGTAAACAACCTATATAATTTTATATATGCATTTCCAATAAATATATCATCTTCTTGTAAGAAGGTAACAAAGGATCTCTTTGTTTTGGCGTAGAGGTCTAATATGGGATTAATTAAATTTTCGTACTAGTCAATTTGACTTTTTTTTTTATATTAAGTTAAAAGTAATTTATGTTTAATGATCAATATAATTAAAATGAATTTGTTATCGTTGAGTGTAGTTGTCCTGATTCACATCAACATGTTATTTTTAAGTGAATAGGAAAAATAAAATATTTTTTTTTTGTCTTTTTTATTCAATTAAAAAAATAAATATTTTTTAAGATGATGTTCATTTTATTTTATTTTACTTAATTCTAATTACAACTTAAAATTAAATAATGTTTAATAATATTAAGTATTAGATTGTTTGCTTTAAAAATATTTTATTTTTATTTAGTATTAAAAAGTAAAGAAAAACTAATATGTTACATTTTTATTTAGAAAAAAACTAAATATTTTAGTTTTCTCTATTTAATAAAAAGTTTATAATAAGTTATAAAAAAGAAAAAGAAAAATAAATAATTTAAAGTCTGAAAATAAATTATTTTTAGTAAAAACTGAAAAAAAATAAATACTTCTAAGTGTTTTCTTAATCAAATGTAGTCCTTTTATCCATTGAGTTGTATATTCTTTTTGAATTTAGTATAAAATTTATCTTCTAAACATTTTTCTAATTACTTAAATGGTGTATGATTATATATATGATTTCATATATATTAAAGTATTTTTAAAGTAAAATAAGTTAGATTTCAAATTTATGCCACATTTGTAATAATTTTTTTTTTTGGCTTTGGCCATGGGTTGTATTAAAAGATATAATTTTAATAAAATAATATTAATATTAACATTAAAAATGTTAAGGTGTGGTTTGGACACAATTTTTGTTTTCAAATTTTAAAAATAAAAAATAATAGTAAGTATTATATAAGATATAATTTTTTTTTGAAACTTATTTCAAAGAGATAATAATTTCTAAAAATTGTTTAACAAAATTAAGGTATTAAAAAATAGATAATGATTTTTAAATCTATTTAAAAATATAAATAATTCCATACAATCACTTTATTTTTTTACATGTAAAAATTAATATTACTTTATATTTTTTAAGAGAAATTAATTTAAAAGTATAACATGAAAGTTAAAATAATATTATTTTTTTGTGGAATTTTTGTTGGCTTACAAGTTACAATCCATAAGAAGTTGATTTATATTAGATTTAAATAAACACGCATCATATTGATATTGTCTTTTCTGAAATAATTACTTTGACTCTAATTTCAGCTTTTTGGTGAAGCCAAAAAAAAGAAAAAAGAAAAAAAAAGAAATTATTTAAAGCAAAACCATAACACGATGTGATTTTCACCACAAGACGCCAAACATGACTTTAATGGGAAGCATCCCTTATGGCTTTCATATTAACATCTTGATGAGTCACGTGGGTTGGGAAGAACTTTTTGTGGCGGCTTCCATATGAATCACATCAACCTCTAAACTTTAAGCAGGTATGCAAACTCCTATTGGCTTTAATTCTTGTTTTTTCAAGGTAGTAAACAAGTCTTTTGAATAATATATTTCATAATATTAATTTAGATGTCATTTCATAAAATTAAAACTCGCTTGTTTGGTAAGTGTTTTTGAAAATAATTTTTTATTCTTCAAAATAAAATAAGGGGAAAACATATTTGACATTGAAAAATTATTTTTTATTTTTTGTTTTTAAAAACATAAAATAGAGTATTTTGAAAGGATATATTTTAATTGTTTTATATTATTTTTATTTTTTGATGATTGTTTTAAAAAAATAATTATATAAAAATATAGAGTAATTATACATTTTACATATCATATTTTATATCATTGTATATATATATCTAAGTTTTTATTTTTTATACTTTAATTTCAATTGTTTATATTTGATCTCATTTATTTATATCTTAATTAAATTTATTTGAATGTATACTGTTTTAATAACCCGTATTACATCTTTGTTAGATACCATCTCGATACCATTGAATTTATCATTCCAATTTAGCATACATGTCTTACATTTGACAACCATAATGATTCATAATAATAAAAAAGAACAAAAAAACTATGTTCATATGTTACTCAAAGCAAATTAAGAAAAAAGTCTTCTTTTTCCGGTGTTTCAAATTTATTTTGTTTTGCTTTTTTCTTCTTTCTTTTTAACGTTGGTTTCAAACTTTACTCATCAAAAAGGACTTTGATTTAGGATGGGGATGATTTTCGAGTAGACCTAAATTCTAATCCTCCTTTGTTGTCTATATATGTTGTTCACGTGAATCAACCAAGAAAATGGCTTCACACACATACTTGTCTGCATGCATACCCCACTTGGACCCAGTCCCTTTGTCTCTGTCTCCATGGGAAATTTAAAGGGTTAGGCATGTGACTCAAGATTTGAATTCTTTTTCTCAGCGTGTCTCGTAAAAGCTTGAGAATCTCCAGGACCCCTAACATTGACCCCCAAGTAAACGCTTTCCTACTTCGTATGTAACCTAACATCAAGGCCCACAAATGAGGAGATTTGGTCAATCTACCTAACAATATTAGACTTACAAAATATGAAGTAGATTGCGGCTTGTGAATTTTTCGTGTTAACAAGGTTTGAAAATGAATTTCGTGTAGAAAGGGTGTTTTGGAAATGAATCTTGGCGGCTGTTGTGCATGAACTTGGTGGGGAACATGAGAAAAATGACTTGGTACTTTACTTGCTTAGAAATATAATTTTCCCATTCAATTAATTCTAAGTAGTTTCTTCCTTTAGACCCATTCAATTTCTAGTTTCCTATAGCGAAACCCTAATGTCCAAGAGCCAAAAACACCCTTCAAACCTAGCTAGCTATCACACATGTAAATATATATAACCTATGATAGTTCACCTCTCATATGCTTATTATCCGATCAACTTAATTGTTGGTCTCATCCCCTCTTTGGTAGCTTAACCCAACCAAGATCGATCATGAGGTTTCTCAACGTTGTTTTAGCTGTCACAGCCCTCGTCTTTGTTCTGAGTGTCAAACCACATAGTGCTATTCGGGTTCTTGATGGAGAGAAAGAAGAGTGGATGAAGATGAGGATTGTTCCTTTGCAATCTATGCTTTCAGGTCCTGTCCCTTCTTCGGGACCAAGTTCATGCAGCTATATCCCCGAAAATGCTCCACCTTGCCCCAATGGAAGGAAGCTTGCAGGTCATGCCATGCCTCCCCCTAGTGCACACCACAGTCCCAGTCCTCCGGTTGTCATGGCTACTGAGTACTAAACGTTTGGTGAAGTAACTCACCATGCATGACCACCACCAACCTCAAAATTCTTACAAGTCATTAACCCAGAATTATATATGTACAAGTATCTTTTTTAAGACCTTAGGAATAAACTGAATATCCAGACCATGCATTTTTCGCTTTTGTAGTTGTATAAAGTTTGTGTGTTTGCTTCCACAGTGAGTGGAAAAAATTATAGTATAATTACATATTGAATTACTTGTAGGTATTTTGTGTATAGTTTTCCACTACTCACATTTTGTACCTTAATGAAGTTTGTACGTGTTATGATCCATGACAATAAAAAGAAAAACTAGTATCATATTTGCTGGTTGTTTGCTGCTTAATTTGCCGTCCTCATCACATCCTTCTTTTGCATTCATGGGTGTGTTTTACCAGACTTTTGCTCATGTATTTCATCCAAGTTTATGTCACTTGATTTACTTTTATGCTAGAAAAGAGAAGATTAATTAAATTTGACCGGTAAGACTTTGTTTGTGATATTTTGCATTAATGGTATATCCATTTTTTATTAGACAACAAAAAATGTGATGTACATGGTAATATGGACTTTAGCCTTACACAAGTGTTGAGTATATTGAAGCTCTAATACCACTTGTTGTGTCAATGGAAGTGTTAATGTAAACATATTAAAGGAAGAATACAAAAAATAAAGCAAACCACACAAAAGGTATATGAGAATTTAACATGATTCGACCAATTATGCATACCTTTATAGATGAGAGAGAATGTTTCATTATATGATAGAGAATATTACAAAAAAAAAAAAAAAAAAAATAGATACAACTATTGAATCCCTTTGTATTTTTACTTTGTATTGTAACGATCCATACCAATTGTATATATATTGTTTGCTCTAGGCCCAAAAAGACCCTCACAACTTTAAAACACATCTACAAGGTTAAGAGGAGTCCATACTTATATAACACCAAAAGCTAATTTATCTCTTATTTGATGTGGAATATCACAAACACCTTCCTAGGTAGACACTACATCCTCATTATGTCTCATGGGATAGTAGGGCCAAATAGACAAACACCCCTCATGGGACCAAACAAACCCTCACACTAGGGTCGAAGATTAGCTTTGATACCATTTGTAACTACCTATACCCAATCATGTAGATATTATCCGTTTTGGGCTTAAAGAAGCCCTTATAACTTTAAAACATGTTTATAGGGTTAAGAGGAGTTTATACTTATATAGTGTTAAAAACTCTCTCATATCCGATGTGAAATATCACAAACATCCCTTATGTAGACACAACGTGCTTGTTGTGTTGCATAGGATAGTGGGCCCAAACAAATAGACACCCCTTATAGGGTTAAACAAATCCTCAAATCATCAAGTTGTTAATCATGCTCTGATCATGCAGTCCCTATTCATCCACCAGGCTTTGATTTTTGTCTCCTTAGAACTCAAGGACGTAAAGAATATTCGATAAAATTGGAATGATGTAGAGAAGTCCCTACGCAAGGATGACATGCACAAATTGAAAAATGGTCCAAAATTTTTATTGTAGTGTCTCACATCGTCGAGGGAGTGAATGTAGAAGATCCATATATAGAATGCTTTCACAACACACTATCAATGCCTTTTCTTGAGGGCATAAGCCTAACAAAGAAGCAAAATTAGGGCAGACTGGTGGACCGTGTGTGCGCCATTGCAACCCTGAACCAGACAATATTGGGTGGAAAGTGGGGTTATGATAGAATGGTATTAGAGGTTGATCTCCAATTGGAAGGGTGCCGATGAGGACGTTGGGCATTCTGGAGGAGGGGGGAATTGTAGTGTCCTACATCGCTCATGGAGTGAATGAGGAAGAGCCATATATGAAAGGCTTTTACAACACATTGTTGAAACTTTTTCTTAAGGGTGTAAGCATAATAAAGAAACAAAGCCAGGGCCGATTGGAGGGCCGTGTGTGCGCCACTATAGCCCTGAATCAGACAATATCGAGTAAAGAGTGAGGTCGTGACATGTACCATGAGTTATTTTTCTCTACTAGGTATTTCTCATTCTTCCTTGACCTTCAACTAAAATTCTTTTTGTAATTTTTTTTTTTTGTGCTATAATCTTTTTGTTCATCCCAAAATCTTCAAATAAGGTTTGAGGCATTTTCAACCAAGGCTCTCCTAGATATCTTTCAACTAATGCTTTGATACCACTTGCTATGTCACCAGAAGCGTCAATGTAAACATATTAAAGGAATAACATAAAAAATAAAACAAACCACACAAAAGGTACACGAGATTTTAATCTTGGTTCAACCAATCATACCTACCTCCACGAATGAGAGAAAACATTATATTATACAATAAAAAATATTATAAATGACAAAATAGATATAATTACTAGATCCCTTTGTATCTCCATCATGTACCATGAGCCATTTTACTCCACTAGGTGTTTCTTACTCTTTCTCATATTTACACCCTAATGAGCCTCCTTACTTCACTACGTGTCTCTTACTATTCCTCACATATTTCACTTTCATGATTTTTTCTTCTCATAACTTAGAATATTTATAGAGAGATTCCCACTAGTTTTTCTTATTTGATAAAGAATCTAATTACAATCACATATAAAATTAGAAAATATCCTATGTAATATTCCTTTTAGAAAAAGAAGTACATTCTTAATAGAAATTTGAGACACTTTGCTCATGTGTTTCATCAAGTTTATGTCACTTGATTTACTTTTATGCTAGAAAAGAGAAAATTAATTAAATTAGATTGGAAGACTTGTTTGTGAAATTTTGCACTATTGGTATATAGATTTTTTTAACAACAAAAAATGTGATGTACATGGTAATATGGACTTTAGCTCTACAAAAGTGAGACCAAAAAGGGAAAAAGACTTTTCAAATTCTTTGGCTTGATGTGAATAAATTAGAAAAATATGTTTTCATGCCCTTTTATTTTTTATTTTATTTTTTAAAAATATTGAATAAATGCATTTGCACATTCCACAATGGCAAATACTCGCTCCTACATATTCATATACAATGACTTGCCCTTAATGCTCTTCTCATCTATTTTTATAAACTCACCAACACGGATTTTTTTTTAGAAGGAACAATAATATTTTAATATAAATTATAAAATAAGAATATTAATATTTAATAAAACAATAAATTATATTTTGGTTAAAAATAAATTATAATATCTTAAAAATAATAATTCTTAATCATATTTTATTTTAAAATAAATTATAAAAACGAGTACAATTAATTTTTTAAATATATAAATAATTATGTTTTTTTTTCTATTATACTAGACAATTACTTCATAATAACTGAAAATGTATTATGATCTATCTAATTTAGCAAATTATAATATAAATTGACTTAACTTTGAGTTTCAAATTATTTTAAAAATATATTAGGTTGGTTAAAGAATCCAATACATCAAGTTTGTTTGTTTTGGAGTTATTTTTCTTACTAAAAAAATTTAGAAAAATATAATTGTGTACAAAGAAAAAATTGACATTATTGTTTTATACTAGTTTTAGTCTAGGAAAATTTAATATTAATTAACTCAATTTTTTTAGTTGTAAATTACTTTTAAAAATTATTAGACTCATATGCATTAAGTTTTGCTTAGTTGGTTTTCTAATCAGTGATACAGTTTTAAAAACACATAGAAAAGAGAAACCTATATTATGATTTTAGACTAATTTTGATTTGGGAAATTTTAGTATTAACTTAATTTTTTTTAGTTCCAACTTATTTTTAGAAATCACTAGACTCAATTAACTAATTTGGTGTATTAAGGATTATTTGATTTGAAGTTTGTTTACCTAGTTAAAAAATTTGAAGGAATTAGTAAACTCATTAAAGGAACGGAAAATATTTCCTTAACAGTTGATGTAGTGAATAAGACATAGTATATTCTTGAACAGGGTTAGTACATACAGAAACAAAACGTAACACACATTATTTTCGAATAATAAAATATGATTTTTAAATTGATTCCAATCCCATTAGGTTTTTTTACTATATAAACCCTACCTAAATGTATTTTTTTTTGAAACACATTGAGAGAGATTCAACCTAGGTTGTCCTACCATTCCCAATATCTTAAAAAAGATTCATAGTGCTGAATCTTAGGTTCTTTGAAGACTTGTATCCTTTTAGTGAGGTTAAGATGTATTCATTAGAATAATTGGAAATTGTCGCGTCATAAAATTTAATCAAGTTGTAAGTGTTGGAAAGTAAATTTTTAGGGTAAAACTATTAGATAAATCTGTATGACTTGATTCATATAGTAGATTTAGATTTGAAGTCTTAGACTTCGTGATTTTTTATCTCCACAGTTAATGTAGAAGTTTTCCATGTAAAAAATTCTCGTGTCCCTTGCATACTTGTTTGATCATTTAAGTATTTTAATTATGTCAATTACCCTTGATATCTAGTAGGTTTAAAATTGGGTTAATAAATTTTATTCTTTATATTATAATTTTTAAATACACCCATTCACCCTGGCTGTTGTCCTCCTGGACATTGATTGGACATTGATTGTTCATAAGCATAAATGAAGAATTGAATGAAGAAGTATAATATTTTTTGCAAGCTAATGAAATTCTATATTTTTCCAACCCTATCTTACAAATTTTTGAGAACCAGGAATTTCTTAATATATATATATATATTTTAACTCAAGGGTTTTCTAAAAATGCTACACATAAGAACAGGAAATGCAAATTGCTTGGGACACTCAAGCATGTCATATTTTGATCAAAGTTGCTTGAGCGATTGATTGGGGAGTCAATCGATAACCCATTTTCCTAAAGCCTCTAAAATGCTCTCTTGATAATGACTAGTCAAATGATTAGTCGTTCGGGTGGCTGATTGGTCAGGTTGTTTAGCTTGCAATAATCACCCATAAAATGCATTAAATACTAATGGTTAGTTTGGTGGTTAATCGGGTACTTGATTGATTCATTAAATGTTGCTCCATAATGGCTAGTTTATGATAAAGGTGCAACTTTGGCAAGTTAGGTCGTAACTTAAGAATAAATCACATCTATTTCAAGTCCAACTCAACCTGATTTGTAACTTGAGTTGTCCAACCTAATCTTAACTTAAACCTTTTTCGCAAGTTCGGGTTTGTCAGATTGGACAGGTGATGTGGGTTAGTTAAGTCACACTAAGGAAAAAATACAAAAAAAATTGTATAATATATTAGTAAGCCAAAAGAAAGCTTGCCCATAAATAAATTACTTAGTTCTAATACTTAAGAAATTAATCTCTGTTTTTATATAAGATAAAATTTTTAAGTATTAATTAAATTCATACAATTAATTAAAGTTTAAATATCACAAATTACATAATAAAATATAAAATATCACAAATTACAACGCCTGACTATAGGCGAGGCACACCCTAGCCTGAGTCACCTTTCGCCTTGGTGTACCTTTCACCACTATATAATATCATACAATATATTATAAATATTTAATTAAAACTATTAAAAACTCAATTCAGGTTGAAGATGGATTTGTGTTGCTTGATGTCCTCGCCCAAGCTGAAATCAAATTCCAAAAGAGGCCACCCAAGCCTTCCTAAAATCAAGTTGGGTTGGGTTGGGTTGAATCCGCCCAAGTAACGCCCTTAGTTTTTACCCAAACATGATATAAATGGTTTTTAAGTTTTATTTATTCATTTGTAATTATTGTGAGAGAGTTTTAACTTCATTGATTGCACTACTAGAACTTAACAATTTTATTTTTACACTTCAATTGATTATAGTTACCTCTTCAATTTATCACCTATATGTCCTTTCCTCATTTCCTAGTGAAAGTGATCTACAATGTTGGAAGAACACTTTGTGTGTTGTAATGGTTTATTAGAAGAGCTTCTGTTGAAGGGACTTTTGAATTAATGGAAATAATTTCAAGGTAAGGAAGAAGTTAGGAGTGGATGTAAGCGACCGTCAAATTATGATAAAATTACTATTTTGCAGTTTTTTTTTTTTCCTCTTTTTCTACTTTCTATTTATTTAAAATTATTGCATTGCATTTGTATTAAGCTTTTATTTCTTCAGATCACCCACTCTTGTGCAAAAATTGTATTTGGATATGAGTAAATGCAAACAAATATGTATTATATACTTTTTGTTCATGCATGAATCGATAATAAACTTCAAATCAACCGATACTTAATTAATGCTTAGGTTCAACATGTCTAATAACTTTTAAAAATGGGTTGGAAATAAAAATTTGAGTGAATTAATCCCAAAATTAGTCAAGAATGACAATTTTGGTTTCTCTTCTACATATAATAATATTTTTAAAAATGTTATCTTGAGGTAAACCAACTCAAATTCAAGCAAAACTTAATGTATTTGATTCATTAACCAAGTTAATAATTTTTTAAAATAGTCTAGAATGAAAAAATTAAGCCAACTAATTAATATCATAATTTTTTGGACCAAACTAGTCCAAAATGAGTAAGCTAATTTCTCCTTCGCATATAATTATAATTTTTTTTTAGATTTTTTTTTGAGGAAAATAGATTCTAAATCAAGAAAAAAACTACTACCTTTATTTTCTTCAATTAATAAGCCTAGTAATTTTTAAAAATAGTTTAAAACTCAAAATTGGGTCAATAATTAACTCTATAATTGATAGCTAGACCAAGATAGAGCAAAATACATTTTTAGTTGTTAGGAAGTAAATGTCCATGTGGAATGAAAAAGCTCCATTTATTTACATATTTAAAAAAATGAATTGTAAAGAATTCATTTTAAATGAAGAATTTACTACCCATTATCAGTTTGTAAAATATTATTATTTATTTTAATAGCAAAATAAAATTTATAGTTTCTATTAAAATATTATTATTATTATTATTATTATTATTATTTTAAATACTTGATTTGTGTTTTTTATTATCAATATAACTATTTTGAAAATTTATCATTGCATCGTTGATTTAAAAAATTATTATACATTCCTTTTATGTTTATTTTTTATATTTTAATATCTATTTTAAATTAAATTAAACATTATTTTAAAAATATTATAATCCATTTTTAAAGTACTTAAAATGTTATCATTTATTTTTTTGACCAAATAATATGGTTTTAATATTCATTTAAGAATTTGACAATTTGAGAAAATTTTCTTATGAACCAAAGAAGCAAAAAGTAAAAAAAAGAAGAAGGTGCATTTAGCAAAGTACTTGAGTTTATATACAATTTTCTTTTCAGTCTCTTCCAATATAAAAAATTATAGTGAAGGATCTAAGATGAAGAAATATCAAACACTTTTAACATTTTTCTCAAAAATTACTAGAGATGTTTTGTAGAGAGAGAGAGAGAGAGATTAAATTTTTGTTTCCTTCCCTTACCTATTTTTCTGATCAATTTCAATTCCTGCCAGAGTTGATGAGACAGAAAATGAGGCTCAACAGTGTGGAAAAGGAACAAAAATTCTTCTGGAATACTTCATTTTTGGGCAGCTTCCCATGAATCTGCTCTCATGCACGCTGGTTTGACTACTAGATCATCAACAAACTTTCTTTGTTTTCCATTGTTATGGAAAACATTGCTCGATTTAAAAAAGGAAAAAAGCATGGTTTGAACGTATAGAACAGTGTGAAATTGGTTCAGACCCTATTCAAATGCTTGAACGTATAAGCTTTAAGGTTATCAACATTCAAGTAATATGGTTTGACATTTGCCAGAACTTTGAAAACCTTGTCGTCGGTAATGATTCATCCTCTTCATGACTTCGTCAACTCAAATTTGGTCTCCTGAGTACCTTTTACTCTAAGAACAAATGTTTTTTTTTTTTTTGAAGGATTTATGAAATATAATATGATAATTCTTGAAATAATATTCAAGTGTTGCAGATGGTATGTATAATTTTTTCTTCACTTTTGTTTTAAATAAGTTAGATTATTGATTTTGGTGCTATCCTTGCTATGGTGGAAATTGATATATCACGAAGCAATTTATATTAAATATAAAGAATGGATTGAAGTTTCAAAATTTTGTGAATTATATATGATTTATGGGGTAAGATTATCATAAATATGATTTTTGATATTTGTAATTTGTGTTGGTGGGTGTGTTCGTGTTATTTTAAAATTCAAATACTTGACGTATTAAGTTAACCTAAATACAACACGAAAAGTATGATTCGTTTAATAATTTGGTCTTGATTAAATTAAAATGAATATCTCCCAACTCTCAATATGTTTATAACTTAAGTGATTTATTAATTTATTTTAAAATTGACTTTTATACGAATCAAATACAAATCGATTTTGATTATAATCATATTAATCAATATAATTATTAAATAGGTTAAGTCAGATCAAATTCTTTTTATATAGAATAACCAAAAAATAATCTATTTATTAAATGAGTTATAAATTGATGTGAATTTGATCAAATATGATTATATTCAATATAATCCCATGAAAAATATAGCATGTCCAAGTTTGAGAATTGTAGAGATCAAACTTTGTCACTCATAATTTATATTACTCTCTTTGATAAATATTTATTGGTAGCAATTGAAAAAAATATTTTGAAACTTTGGTAATTTATGAAATACTAATTGCACTTTTATACCTTGAAGTAACAATCTCACTCTAATTATATTTATGGAATTTATTTTTTGAACCAATAATTGGAATATGTAAGTTTTAAGCTTAAAAGTAATTAAAAAGAATAATTTTAAAATTATATAATTATATATATATTTATTTATTTATTTATTTATAATTAAAAGATTACTCCTAATATTAAAATTTCCTATTGAAGTGATCTTGATATAAAATTATAAATTATATTCATATCAATGTCCCATTTTAAAATAATGATTTTACTGGAAATATGAAAAAAGAAAAGAGATGAAATACAAGATATCCATCAACAAGAAAATCATTTTTCTTTAATTTTTTATTTTTATTTTTTAAATGATGGTGGTGCAAGTGAAATAGTTTTTTTAAAAAATGATTTTTAAAAATGTCATGTATTTGCAAATATGTTACAAAATACTATTTTTTTTAAATATATATTTTTAAATAATAATATCATTATTATTTAAATAAAAAATCCCAGATATTTTAGGCTGAGGATACGAAGAGCCTTCCAATCAATGGTATGAGAATAGTGTAATTGCCAAATTACTCTTTGATCTAAAGTACTCTATCTTGTGTGGAGGGTTTTTGGGCTTGCAAATGTGACCTCCCTTAAATGATCAAGATGGTGAATATCATCTTAATTAAGTAACTAATTTGAGCCCAAAAAAGTGTTAAACTATGTCAACATGGGTGAAGTCATAATAAAGAGGGTTGGTACGTGTGCATGGACGTATTCATAGAATGGGTCTTTGTCTCATGGCTCTTGAGGGTGGAAAAGCTGATGCGTGTTTGTAGAGTTACGCTCAATGACTTGAATCTACATTCACGCCCCAATTCAAGGAAACGTGTTCCTACCATAGCTTAATTTATTCTTTGTTCAGAATTAGTGCCCTCTAGTTGAAGTAAAGGGTAATGTATATAAGACAAAAGTCTTCGTAGACCATACCTGCCTACTAAGTCTCCGAAAATTTGAAATACTTTGCTATAGATTAACGCTAACAATTTTGAAATGATTAATTTTTATGAAATAAGTTTTAGCAGCCCCTTAAGCAATTAATATGCCACAGGAAAGGTCATATATATCAGTTGCACTTGTAGCATATAAATTGATTCTTCATTGTTCAATACAGGTTAATCACAAATCAATAATGTAAATAAGCTTTACGAATATTGCATAATTTGGTGAAAAAAATGTGATTATATAGTAGAACCGGGTCTCCAAAATGATAATTATCTAACTTTCTCGTGAAAATCATAACTAAGGATATTTAATCAAGCGAAATTACATACTTTATTATTAGTTAAAATTAATGGGAATGGATTAATTTCTCGTATCTATTTTCTAAAAAGCTTGGAGAGAGTATCATATATTTTCTTTGTAATTGATTTAATATGCACACATATGTGAAATTAAATTAACTACACAAGAAAACTAGCCATTTGGGTAATTCTAGGTATTTTCTTCCTTTATGACCTATTCAATTTCTAAATTCCTACAGTAAAATTCTATTAGTCAAGAGTCAAAAAAACCCTTCAATTAAGCCAAACTACCAAAAACTCTGGTCATGCCATTGGCTGCATGCATATAAATAACTGATGATCGTTCTCCTCCATCTATCTGCATATTGCCCACACAAAAATATTGCTCTAGCTGATCATCTCCTCTTTGCTTAACCCAACCAAGATCATCATGAGATTTCTCAACATTGTTTTGGCTGTCACAGCAGTTGTTTTTATTCTGAGTGTCCAACCCCGCAGTGCTAGTAGGGTTCTTGATGGAGAGAAAGATGGGTGGATGAAGATAAGGATTGTTCCTTTGCAATCTATGCTTGGAGCCGGACCTGTGCCTCCCTCTGGACCAAGTTCATGCACCCGTATCCCCGAAAATGGCCCACCTTGTCCCAATGGAATGAAGTTTGCGGGTCATGCCATGCCTCCCCCTAGAGCACGTTCGCATGCCAGCACTCCGGTTGTCATGGCTACCGAAAATAAATGAAGCTCCAGCCTCCACTATGCATGCTCATCACCAACATCAGAAAATCTTACGAGTCCTGGGCACATAACTACGTATTTTAGGACTTTTATAAGACCATAAGCAATAAACTGAATATGTAGGCCTTTTTTGTGTTTTTTGTTTTTATAGATTTTCCTTCTGACAAATAAATTAAGAAAAAAAATAATAATAACACAAATTGCTCGTATGTCATTCGTGTATTCTTTTTCTCCATTCACAGTTTGTACTCTGGTGGACTTCTACACTTTGTGATATATATAGAAAAAAAAAAAAAAAAAAGAAGTTGAATGATGCATGTACTCATATATGCTTGCTGGTTGTTGCAGTACTTCCATTTTCATCATCTTTGTTCGGCATTCATCCGTGTGTTTTGCCAAACTTTGCTCATTCATCCAAGTTTATGGCACTTATATCCTAGAGAAGAGGAAACAAACTAAAATCTATTGGCAAGGCTAATTATTTGTGATAATATGGATATATTCATGGTATTGTTTTTATTAGTTTGATAATAAAGTAAAACAACTTATTTTTTAGTATAAATATTATTTGCTTTGGATCTAAATTCGCATAGCCGAAAACCATGTCTACATCATTAAGAAAAAATTACTACATAATTCATGAAAATAAAATTAATTACTATGTAATATCATCATGAACTTATTTTGTAAAGACCTATCCAAAAAGGGCAGAGTCCACTTTGATCGAAATCTAAAAAGAAATTCTTGTCTCAACAGACAAATATTTAGTATTAAAAAATACATTTTATTAAGTAATGTTGATAAAGTAGCAACAATAAAATAAATTAATAGTGACTAAAATCAAAGGTTAACAAGATGAGGTACATACCTAAAGACAAAATTAGAACTAAAATACGTAAAGGAAATGAAATACATATCCTATAGGTCTAATAAGGAAAAACACGAAGTTAGGTACCTAGTGACTTGTTCTTTGAAACTAATTCTAGTCGCAATAATAATTGAAAATAGAATAATATAAATAAAATAGAGCAATAAATAAAACAATGAGTAAAATTACTTACATGGTAAAACCCTCTTAATTATGAGGGAAACCTCCATAAGGCAAGATCGAAAAAATATCTACTATGAAGACAAAATTACAACCTCTCTCTCAGTTAAGAAAAAAAAAATATAAAAATTTATAATTTTATTTTGGGATGATTAGTATAGGGGGTGGAGGTCTACTTTTATAATATAAGGGAACTCCTCCCCCTTTTCTCTCATTCTTATGTGAAATGACTTCAACCTTGACAAAATCTAAATACCTTGAAGATTAATAACTAAGTCAAATGGTTACCAAAAGACCATCAACCAACCTTCAACCTAAATCGGTTCCAGATTTGCTAAAAATATAATTTATAAACTTATAACATACCCAAATAATATACCCTAAAATTTTGGGAATCTAAAACTATCTTCACACAGTATTGAGAACCCATTTATATTTTCCAAATTCTTTCCTAATGCAAACATATTCAAAATCGAGTGAAATTTTACTCTTTCATCTTATTATCAGTGTATTAACACGTAAAACTAACAAAGGGTCTAAATCTAGCCAAAACATCCTACAACTTTAAGAAATACAAGTGATTCAAAAGTAGCACCTAAGCTGCTCTCTATTTTCAAACAGATCCTCTCTATTTTCAATCAATCTATTTGAAATTTCGTACTAGGATGTTATGGTCTAAAGGATCAAATGAGATTTAGATGGTTAATTCTTTAAACAATCTATTATTTTAAAAGAATTTAAGAGTCTAATATCTTTCAAAAAAATCTTAAATGGTCTGCGTGGCCCTCTCATTGATGTTCCCACTTTGTCAAAAATTTGCTTACGAGGTTAACATTATTCAAATGTAACAAAAATGATTAGAACATTTTCTGAAAGAGTTCTCAAGTAAACATTTATATGCATAAAAACTAGTTTTACATTTACAAGCACTAAGCCCAAATCCCAAACATTTAGATTATGTTTGGTTACCGGAAAGTATTAAGGATAGAAAGAAAATGACAAAGAAAATAATTTTCTCATATTTAGTTTTTTTATATGAAAAATATGAAAAAAAAAATAATCCAGTATAATTAAAATTGATTAGAATTTTATGCATTTCTTTTTATTATTTAATATTTATATAAAAAATTTGAAATAAGTCAAATGAATTTGAAACAATATAAAATAATAATTTATTAATTTTAAATTTATTTTTTATTTTCCTTTTACTTTAATTTCCTTTTCTTTCTACTCTCTCTATTTTTTTTTCTCTACATTTTCTTTCAAAATTTATGAGAAGGCTCCTATTTAAGTGAAGACACTCCATGCATCCACTTTTCAAAACTAATGCCCCCTATAGGAAGTTCAAGGTGTAAGAAAGAACCTCTAAAATGCCTAGATCAGGCAATATACTCTTATTTAATGCTAACCTCGTTTGTAAATATTTCTTAATTTTTTTAATTAAATGACTCTAACCAAATAGTATGTTCACCTAATTCAATAGGGAGAAAATTAAACAAGCCGACTAATGAGTGGCTCATAATCGGTTTAGCCAGCTTGTTTAATGGTGAACCCTCCTCAAGGAAATGATGATTAAGGACAACCAAGACAACTCTTCAACTTAACATCAAAATCATTTTCCTTTCCACATAATTTTTGATGTTCAAAAAGGTCATAAGATGCATGCTCATGTGTGAGTAATCAAGTAATTTCAGACGTAGTTTCTTCTCTATGACCTCTTCAATTTTCAATCTTCAAAAGCAAAACGCTATTAGTACGTCGTCAACAGTCAAAGAAACCCTTCAAACAAGCCAAACTACCGAAAACTCCAGTCATACTATTAGGAGCATATATTCATATAAATAACCGAGATGGTCGTTCTCTTCCATATATGCATATTAATTTGTCCATCCAAAAATATTGCTTTGATCATCTCCTCTTTGCTTAACCCGTCAAAGATCATGAGGTTTCTCAACATTGCTTTAGCTGTCACCGCACTTGTTCTTGTTCTGGGCGTCCAACCACACAGTGCTGGTAGGGTTCTTGATGGAGAGAAAGAAGAGTGGATCAAGATAAGATTTGTTCCTTTACAATCTCTGAGTTCAGGTCCTGTGCCTCCTTCTGGAAGCAGTTCATGCAGCCATATCCCGGAAAAGGGCGCCCCACCTTGCCATAACGGAATGAAGTTTGCAGGCCATGCCAAGCCTCCCCCTCCGTTCGTCATGGCTACTGGACAGTGAACATATATATAGATGAAGCTCCACCATGGGAGCCCCCAAAATCAGAAATTCTTTTCATTAGGTCGTGTATCTTGTCATTCTTGTGATAAAGTTTGTGTGTTTGTTTACATAATGAAGAACATACTGGCAATTGTACGTATTTTGTAATTTTGATTATTGTTCACATGTGGTACGTACGTACCCTTCTGAAGGTTTTTACGAGTTTTGGGTCAAAATGGCCCATTTTTTAAACTTAATGTTGAAAATGGGCACATTTTGAAACTATTGTTCAAAATGGCCTCTTTGATGCCACGTAGGCGCCAGCCACATTATTAAAAAATATTTTTTTTTCATCATTATAGTGAAAGCCGCAGTTGGGAAACGCGGCTTCATTTTTGCATTAAAGCCGCAGTTGGGAACGCGGCTTCATTTTTGTACTAAAGCCGCAGTTGGGAAATGCGGCTTCATTTTTGCACTAAAGCCGCAGTTGGCAAACGCGACTTCATTTTGTACTAAAGCCGCATTTGCCAAACGCGGCTTCATTTTTATTTAAATTTAAAATTTAATTAAAAAATTATTAAATTACAATTTATGAATGAAATTTAAAAATATACTTAAATAATAAATTATTTATATTTAAATTTAAAATTCTAGTATTACTTCAACAAACATAAATTGATAAATAGAAGATATTATAAATGAATGTTTTATTTATTAATAAATTAATAATCTTAAAATAATAAATTTATATAACATATAAATAATATATAAAATTATATAATTTATTAATTTAAGATATTTAATTTGTTAATTTTTAAGATATTAATTTATTTATATTATGATAAATTTATCTTTATCGAAATAATAGTATAGTAGTTAATAACTGAGATTTCAATTATAATATTTTTTTTACTTTCCAATTTAATTAAAAACTATTAAATCATAATTTATGATTGAAATTTAAAAAATATACTTAAATAAAAAATTATTTATATTTAAACTTAAAAATCTAGTATTACTTCAACAAACATAAATTAATAAATAGAAGATATTATAAATGAATGTTTTATTTATTTATAAATTAATAATCTTAAATAATAAATTTATATAACATATAAATAATATATAAAATTGTATAATTTATTAATTTAAGATATTTAATTTGTTAATTTTTAAGATATTAATTTATTTATATTATGATAAATTTATCTTTATCGAAATAATAGTATAAATAAATAATTTTTAATTAAGTATATTTTTTAAATTTCAATAATAAATTGTGATTTAATAGTTTTTAATTAAATTGGAAAGTAAAAAAAAATTATTATAATTGAAATCTCAGTTATTAACTACTATACTATTATTTCGATAAAGATAAATTTATCATAATATAAATAAATTAATATCTTAAAAATTAACAAATTAAATATCTTAAATTAATAAATTATACAATTTTATATATTATTTATATGTTATATAAATTTATTATTTTAAGATTATTAATTTATTAATAAATAAAACATTCATTTATAATATCTTCTATTTATCAATTTATGTTTATTGAAGTAATACTAGAATTTTAAATTTAAATATAAATAATTTATTATTTAAGTATATTTTTAAATTTCATTCATAAATTGTAATTTAATAATTTTTTAATTAAATTTTAAATTTAAATAAAAATGCTTTAGTTAAAAAATGAAGCCGCGTTTGGCAAATGCGGCTTTAGTACAAAAATGAAGCCGCATTTCCCAACTGCGGCTTTAGTGCAAAAATGAAGCCGCATTTCCCAACTGCGGCTTTAGTGCAAAAATGAAGCCGCGTTTCCCAACTGCGGCTTTCACTATAATGACGAAAAAAAAAATATTTTTGAATGATGTGGCGCCTACGTGGCATCAAAGAGGCCATTTTGAACAATAGTTTCAAAATGTGCCCATTTTCAACATTAAGTTTCAAAAATGGGCCATTTTGACCCAAAACTCGGTTTTTACACTAAGACAAATTGAGAATAAATGAACAAGTTGGAAATCATCTTTGGTGGTAATTGCTGCTTTACCATTCTCATCAACCATCTTAATTTAGCATATCTATTTAATTTCTTCAGTTGCTTGTCATATAATAAAAATTTAATTTTCAATTTAATTTGTAGGAAGATTTTGAGATTTGCCATTGCATCTGAAGGAGAGGATACAATTTTCTTTTCATAGTCTCTTCGAATATAAAAAATAACAGTGAAGGAACTAAAATGAAGAAATATTAATATATTAATATATTTCTCAAAAATTATGAGAGATGTTTTGTGGAAAAAAAAATGTATTAATTCCTATATTAGAGAGAGAGAGAGAGAGAGAGAGAGAGTCAACCCTTTGAATTATTTTCCCTGTTAGTCAACCCTTTGAATTATTTTCCCTGTATTTGTCCAGGATAGCCATAATGTATTTACTTGCACGTTAATTAGAGAGAGAGAGAGAGAGAGTCATTTACGGTTTAAATTTATTTTTCCTTCCCTCGCCTATTTTTCTGATCAATTTCAATTACCCCACAGTTAATAAGACCGAAAATGAGGTTCAACAGTGTGGAAGAGGAACAAAAATTCTTCTGGAGTACATAATTTTTGGGCAGCTTCCCATGAACCTGCTCTCATGCGTACTGGTTTGACTTCTAGTTCAACAACAAACATTCCCTGTTTTCCATTGTTATGGAAAACTTTACTTCTATAAGGTTGAAAAGTTGATTCAGACCCAATTCAAATGCTTCAACGTTAACCTTTGAGGTTGGTTATCAAGATTCAAATCGTATGGTTTGACATTTGTCAGAACTTTGAAAACCTTATCGTCAGTAATGATTCATTCTCTTGTCTTCAACTTAAATTTTGGTCTCTTTACTACCTTTTATTCAAAGGAAAACAAAAGTTTTTTTAAAGGATTTATGAAATATAATATGATAAATCTTGAAATAATATTCAGTCTTGGAGATGGTGTGAATAATTAATTTTTTCTTCACTTCTGTTTTAGATGAGTTAGATTGCTGATTTTATTGTAGCTCCTTGCAATAATGGAAATTGATATACCATGGAGCAAAAAAAGATAGAAGATGATAAAATTGATGCATAAAAGGAACTGAAAAAGAAACTTGTAAAAGAATGAATTTAGTTAATTGGCGACTAAAAATAATATAGTAGTTTGAAATATAAAAAGTTAAAAAAGGGAAATTGTAAAGGAAAAGGAAATTTACTTAAAATAAAATATTAATTTGAAAAAAGAAATCTAAATATGATCATTTTAAGAATATAAAATATGTATAATTATATTATTATAGACCCCAAAATTTGTTATAATTTTATTTTTACATTAATATTGATATCAGTTTTATCCTTAGATTTAAATCCCGATTATATCTGAATTGTTTGGCCTAGTTACACATTTTAATTCTTAGTTTTTATTATTTTGTAAATTATTTTATTTTTATTTTTTTTTGTTATTCTTATTATTATATTATATTTTTATTTTTTTTATTTATTTATTTTTATTTTTTCTCTCCTCTCACCTCTTTCTTGATCTTTCTCCTCATCCTACCCACTCCACCTACTCCCCTTACCCATTTCCTTCTCCTACGAGTCTAAGCCACTCCCCGTATCCCCTTCCAAGTTTTTTTTTTTTTTGATTTTTTGATTTTTATCATCTTTCTCTACTATCATTTCTGCACTTTTTTTTCTTCCCTCCATCATTTCTTCTTCGGGTTCCCCTCCAGCTACACAACCACTCCACCACACCTCCAACTTCCAGACTTACCACTCCCACCCTGACAACCCCATTTTTCTTTTTCGCTCTTCCTCCCTTTCCCTCATTCCTTCCTCCCCACAAAACCTCCACGGCCACACCCATTGAAAAAGCCCATTTCCACACACTCTCCTTGCTTCCATTTCTTCTTATTTCCTTCCCCATTTCTTTTTCTTTTTCTATTTCTTTTGGTTTCCCGTGAAACCCATCTTCATACCCGTAGCTGGCCAGTCATCATCGACAAGCTGCCGCTGGCGACTCCACTGGCGACTCCATCTCCATTTCCGGCACCCTTCATTCTCCCCTCTCTCATTCTCTTTATTTATTTATTTATTTATTTTTATCTTTATTTCTAATGAATTAATAGTCTCCTAACCACTGCCAACCCCAATTTTCCCTCATGGTCTCAAAAAAAAAGTGTAAATTCATTTTGATTTATTTTATTTTTTCTTATTTTGATTTTAATAGTAATGGTTGTTTATGAAATTTGGATTGTTGAATTAATATGAAATTTGAGCTTTGTTAATTAGTATGAAATTTGAGTTAATTTATTGTTGGTAAATTAATATGAAATTTGTGCTAATTTATTGTTGGTGAATTAATTTGAAATTTGTTAATTTGGGTTAAATTAATTGATAATTTATATGGTTGTGTTTATTTGAATTATTTAATTTGAATATGATATAATATTGTGATATATTTTGGATGTAGGTTTGCATATTAAATTGGGTTGATTTTGGTTGTGGATTTAAGTTTGCATATTAAATTAGGATTGGATTATGAGATATTAAATTTAGGCTTAATGATATTTATTTTAATTTATCATGTTTTGAGTTTGATTAATTGAGCTTATATTTTGGTTATTAATTTGAAAATTTTAGATTAGGATCTATGACATGTGAGATATTTTTGTTGGGTTATATTTGTTAATTTGAGCCAATTTTTAACTGATGAAATTTATAGGACTAATTTAAAGTTTGAATTTGGGTTTGAATAATTATTTTGGACTCTACATATTTTTCAATATTTACACTTAGAGTTATTTTTGTTTTTGCATGGATCCATTATGCAAATCTATTGGCTGAGTACGAATTTATGACACGTGGTGTATGAAATTTCGTAGAAGAAAGTGGAAATTGAAAAGTTGTAGGAAGACATTGAGCTTGTTGTAAGCTTATTTGGGTACACGTTTTATTTCCCACTTTTATTTGATTTTATTTTTATTAGTTCTTGTAAATATTCGTTTGTATATATTTATTGAGTGTGTACAGAATTGATTATCGAACAAATAAGAATTTTTTTTTAAATAAAAGGAATAATTTAGTAAATATGTTTTAATAAAATAATAATTTTAAAATATTCTTCTTAATATAAAAAAGTTTTTTATTAATAAAAATTCAGAAAAATGTTTTTAGAAAAATAAATAAAAAATTGTTTTTAATAGAATTTGAAATATTATTTTTAATAATAATTGTCCAAAAATTTATTTATTTAATAAAAATTGTCAAAATTTGTTTTGTAAATAAAATTGTCCCAAAAATTAATTTTTAATGAAAAATTCTTTTGCAAATAAAGTTATATATATATATATATATATATATATATATATATATATATATATATATATATATATATATATATATATTTAATAATTTGTATAAGTCACTTTTCTTAAATGAAAACAAATTGAAATACTTCTATAATAAAATTATAAAAATTCATTATTTTCTAGTAAAAGCAAGTAAAAATAATTTTTATGCCCAAATTGAAATTTTGTAATAAATTCTTTTAATACGATATGTGTAAATAACTTTTTTTTGAAAATTGAATTAAAATGATATTGAGAAAATAAATTGACTATTTTTTTGTAAATAAATAAATCGAAGTCATTAATTTAAAATCATTTTTAATAATATCCTTTGAAATTTCTTGAAAACTATTTTTTTCAATAATTTTTTTTAATTCAATAAATCATTTTGCATAATTCTTTTGTTATTTATTTTTTGTATTCTGGTAATTAGATTTCATCATTATTTTTGTGTATATTGATTTTCACTATGACTTGTACATTGATTATTTTTCTTGGTATCCATAATCAATTAATTAATTATCACAATTCCCTTAATTCGTTTAGTAGAGGCCGTATGTATACGGGCTTAGAGGGGTGCTACGACTCACCACCGTACATTCCCAATAGGAAACCTGACCCTCAGACCTGACTTTGGTTTTCCATAAACTGTCTTTTCCAAATAAGGAGTCACACTTAGAGTTTTCTTTCTTATTTTGTTTTCCCCTTAAAAAAATAAAACAAAAATAAGTGACGACTCCTAGTTTTTTTTTCAAAAAATCAAAATTTTACCAAATAAATAAAAAGCGAGCCTCGCCGTTGAGTGAGAATGCACTTGAAAAATAAAGGTCCACAAAATGGTGACTCCGTTGGGGAATTTTAGAGGGTTAAACTTGAACTCGAGTTGAGGAAAATGTGGCATTTGATTAATCGATTAGTGGATACCCCCTCATTATGCCTTTATTGTATATTTGCATGTTTTAAGGTATATGAGTGTTGACATGGTGATTATTTTGTATATATATATTACATGTGCCTTATTATACATTGAATCTTGTTATCATGTGTATTCGTATATATTTGCTTATGTTTACGTGCATTTATTTCGTATGACTGTGTGTTGCATGATTACCCTTTTTTTCTTTATGATATATGTTTGGTTATTATTGTTCTTTAGAGATGTTCACATGTTGATTATATCGATTGATTCTCTTACCTGCTTTTGCTTAGTGACTTTTCTTGTTGTATGATTATCTTGCTTTCCTTGACATGTATATTCTCATTTTTGTATATCTCATTCATCTTGGTATGATTGATTCTCTTTGTTGTATATTATTTTAAAACAGTAAGTTCCCAATCAAAGAAGCAAATAGAGGAGAAGGTGTGTATAGCGAGGTTGTCATGAAGTGAGGTAGAGCCTGGGAATGAGATTTAAGACTGTCTCGCTGGTGTTGAATCCCCAAATACATTCTGCTCTCTCTCTTGGCGCTTTCTGGGGCTTCCTTATATCACTGCATTCCCCAGGTCTTTTCTGATTCCTTGAAATCCCCTACATTCAGAATTACTTCCAAGAGTTTTGGCATTAATTCCCCAATTGGTTTCAGCTTTGGAGGGTGATCATAGATCCTAGTCGAAAATGAAGGCGATTTCCTTTTCCCCAAGCCTTTCTGTACCTTCATATTCATCTGTTAGCAGCCTGACTTCCTCCTCAAGTTTGTGGTGCAGGGAGTTGTCTATGTCTTTTCACGTCAACACATTGATCTGCTTGAAGTTGCCCAATTTCTTTGACAAAACTCCATTTTCCGTGTCTCAAACTATGGTTCAGTTTCTTTATTTCTTCTGCCTCAAAACAAAACTTGCAAATCAGAATTCTCCAGCTGTAATTTTGTATTAGAATTTTTTAACTTCCTTGCTTTATTCTTTGAATTGTGTTTGGACATCACTGCCTATTCCAATGTTTGGAGACCAATTCCAAATCCAAGGTAGAGCTTTCTATTCCCCTTGTAATTGAGAGTGCAAATTCTGTAGATTCTGGGGAGTCATCTTAGATTGGGCAGATAACAGGTGTTTATTCCGAGCATGGGTTTAAAGTTGTGCTCTCCTTGTTTCTATCTCCAAATATGAAGGCAGCATTCTCGTAATCCCTATCTGAGCACAAATTCCCATTCCCAATGTCGTTAAGGTTAACAGCAGTAGCCTGCATTTTCTCAACATCCGTTTCAACTTGAACATTCATTCTCTCATTTTTATAAAAAAAAATTCTATTTCAAAGTTCTTCGCGGACTCCTTTTCCAAAGTCTGAATGTGTGGTGGGATCACTATGCACAAATCTCAAATTACCATGTTCCCCCTTCTTTGATTGATCACCCTTCCTTTTCCAAAGTCTGAATGTGTGGTGGGATCACTATGCACAAATCTCAAATTACCATGTTCCCCCTTCTTTGATTGATCACCCTTCCTTTTGTAGTAATCTCATCAGGGACTGATTTTTCCAAGCTATAATTCATGGTGTTTTGGTCCAGATTTTAGTCTAAGAGATGTAGGCCTTTGATGGTCGAACTTCCTTTTTATCTCAAGCAATTCACGAACATAAATTATGGGAATATCACCAGGCTGAACCATAGTACCAGTTTCGCTGTCTTGTCAGACTGAATATAGTAAAATTGGTTCCTAAATAGGATCTCTTCTCTTTTCTATGCCTATTTTAGGTAGACATGGCATTTTGATTCTTCGATGCGGCACAAAGCGGAGGAGGGGGATATATTGGTTCGAATTTTGACTGATTCAACCCATTGTGTTTCTGGAATCCTGTTAGAGGAACTGAAGATTATCATATCTTGTCATTCTTTCAGATTCAAGGATGCAATCTTTACTGCCAGCACCAGAAGCAACAGCAACAACCACAACTACAAGTTCTGCTTGAACTGTTTCAGGTATTGTATCATCTAAGATCAAAAGACCTTTTGGAATTAGGCAATTTCGATTATTGGATGGAATATCCTCTTCACTATTAGCACCAATAGCATTGTCACAGATCTGCTGATGGGTTAGTGAAGAATTAGAATTTGCCAGAAGCTGATTTAAGACCCCCATCTGGTGAGAAACTCGAAGACAATCAGCATGGTTATTAACTTCTCGATGAGGATGTACATAAGGCTGCAAATAAATTGTGGTTGCCGGAATATCCATCCAGCATTACTGTGAATCAAACTCCACTTGTTGTGGTTGTACAGCAAAGGGGTACAATTCTCCCAAACTGATAGTTCTTTACGAAAATATTGTGCAACTTTATACAGCCAATAACCTAACAGAATCTTGATCATCTTGTATCAGATCCTCAAATATTGACATGGTGTCAGCCTTTGAATGAGCAGCTTCAATAGTAGCAGCAAACTTTCCCAGATTTGATGCAGTAGATCTCTTCACCATTGGCATGTCATCTTGACAAAGCTGGCTATATATTGCTATATTGAAGTAGATGACGTATTCTAGAAAACTGTGCTTGTCAACTGGATTAATTTCTCACGACATTCAGAGGAACCACGTACTTCTTCATTTGAATCTTCCCACCAAGCATTTAATTGAATTCTGGATTCTTATATTACCAATAGGATAAACAAAATAATTCTTGTAGCTTCACTTACAAGATCGTAAATACCTTGCTGCCATGTGTTCAATATTAGTCCTATTTCTATCTTTAGAGCATATATAAGGACATGCTTTAGGAAGTCCTGCATTATTTGCATTTCGCTTAGCTTCTTGCTCAGTAATTCAATCTGAATATGGGGTTGAGGCATCCAGGATGCAAAGATGACTATGGATTGTGCATTTACTTGTTTGTCCTCTTATCGTTTTCTGAATCAAATTATCTGTTGTTGTGTCCCCTGAAGCTGTAGCCTCATCCAACAATCTCTCAAAAGCATAAACACCAGATTCTACAGCTGTGCTGTTCTCAGATTGCACCAGCAATACAAGGGGTTTTATGCACTCAGAGGCCATCGGTGAAGCTCGAATTTTCGGAATATTTAAACAAAGCAAAGCAGAGTTGTGCAACATTTCCCTTTAGATCTGAGGATGAAGTAGAAGATGACAAAATTTTGCAAAGACTCTCAAGGGGATTCCCTTCCACGTCCGTCATCAAAGATGCTTTTTGATGAATTTCCCATAGTCAACTTGATTAAGACAACAAGAGTAGCTTGTTGCTCACTCTCTGATGCAGCATTAAGCACGTTAATCAAGAGCTGAACCGCCTGCCTAGCTAACTCAAAATCTCTGACATTCTTAGCATCGAAAAGCTCATGCGAAACTCTAGTAGCACTGAATCTAGCATTTCTTGACTCCAAACACAACACGACTATTAGTTGATTCAAGGAACTGATTGATGTTTCCTAACGAAGAAGATCAAGATTGCTAAAAGGTATTCTCAATAGCTCAGACACTGTGGCTTCAGAAAAGTCTTGAGGGCTCAAAGACAAGTACTTGGTTAGAGCATCCAATGCTCCAACTTCAGCCATGATCAGTTTGTTGGTATCACTTCCATCTGTAATACCAGTCAATAGTTGAGCAGCAATTGGAGGGGCACTTGATCTGTCTGGAATTGGTCTCAAAAGATCCATTAATAAAGGTATAAATTTGCAAGCAGTGGAACCAACTCTTATGTCTTCAATTTCAAAAAGATTTTCAAGAACAACTTGGGCAAGTTTCCGAACCAAACAAAAACTCTTCAGATAAAGCAACAAGGTTAGGCATATCTGATTCTATGTAACCAATTAGAGTTATTAACCCAGCAACTGCATCTGCATTTACAATCGTAAGATTTATTTCCCTGCTTCTATTACAAACAAGACTTGCCATTGCTTGGGCAGCAAAGAATCTATCAATCACTTCATCAGGCTTCAGTGCAAGTGACGGTATGATGCGCATGGTTGCAGGGGCCAGAACAACGTTTGAATCTCGGAACAAAATAGTCAGGAGCAAATCCCTAATCCATATACCCTCAGTATCCTTAAACTCTACTTGTGGATTAGAAGCATAACTTGTAAGCTTGTCAGAGAGGACCTCAAGTCCAACAACTTCCATCACAGTGATTTTTGCTCTTTGCATGAAACGAACAAATTATTGATATTAACCTCAAAGCAACAGCGCCTCCCGAGACTATGGCTAGATCAGGAACATCAAACTCAATCCCTCCTTGAAACGCAGTTCTTTCCATAAATCCTCTAGGGATTCTCACCTCAATTCCTAGTGAGGAACAACTAGAATTCTGCTTCATCATATCAACCAAAGCATATATAAGAGGTCTTAAATATCTTGATACATCAAGTACATCCATTGTAGCCTGTTTATGTTCCTTTGCGACACAAATGAATAGGGCAGTTTCTCTAACTCTTCTAAACTGGATGAATTCGTTATTCTATTAGCAAATGAACCAATGGGTCTTGATTATACAACCAAAAGATCACCAAGCACAACTAGTTGATCCCCATAAATCCTAGATAGGATTTCTATTACCTCAACTTGCACCAGATGAGGTCTTTCGGCCAGGCAGCACTCAAGGGGTTTTAAGCTTGAAGGATTTTCAGCACGAGCAGACCACAGAGAAAAAGTGAAGTTCACACTCTGTTTCATCTCAGCCAAGAGTGAAACCACTCCTAGAGCATCAGCAACATCAGTCCCATCAGAATCCATTGAATTTAAGGAATTCACAAGTGCGAGAACAGCAAAACAACACTGAGTATTTCCTGTGAGCACATCACCTACTAGAAAAATTTTCAGTAATTGATGAAGGGCACACGACGCAGTTTTCTTGTCTTCTGAAGTGTCTTCTCCTAATACTCTTTTCAAAGCTAAAACAACATCTTCTTCAAGGGCTTCTGCAGCACGAGTGTACCAAATATCAATATTTTAGCAAAGAACCCACCAAATGGCATTGGGCAATGTTTTCTCATTCACAGCACAAACATCCAAATCCCGTGCATCATCTTCGTGAAGAGCTTTGGCACATGTATCCTTACAAGTTGCATCATCAAAACTGGAGAAACACTATTGTTTTTTTTTTTTTTTGGTCACTAATGAGACATACCCCATCATGAAATCAGTAAAGCCCATTGTCTCTTCCCTCAAAATAGCAATAAAACTTTTACACTTTCTGCTTTTTTTTTTCGTGAAACTCTAATAAGCCATCATCATCAGTTAACTTTTCTTGGACTAGCTTATTATTGTTCTGCAGTTAATACTCAAACGATAATATTAGGAAGGGAAGCTGAAGGTTGGACAATCCAAGAAAAATAGCCTTGATCCGTCCAATTAATTTTCTCCACCCAATCCCTTCCAGTGTGTGTGCTACATAGAAATCTCTCATTACTGCAGACATCTTTCTTCTTTTTGATGAAGTTGGGGGCACAAGGCTGATAGACTGCTCGTATAAGCTTCGATAGGACATGTACAAACGAAAGAATAAAACAGAGATCCGGTGAGTGGAAGTTCTTAACTCTCTGAAATCATTTTTTGCATTCAGCCACCCTGTTGTAGACGATCCTTTCTGTGACAAAAGAAACGAACTCATTGACACCATCCAGTTGTAGTGCAACCGGACTACTCATGCCAGGGCGTATAACTGTCATTAGGATTGCATATCTCATGGATTGCATATTCCAGAATATTCCAAGTCTTCCCTGCATATTTCGGATCCACCACAATCTGGTGCTTAGACGCCTTTATCTGAAAATTCCCCTTCTCCTGAGTACTCATCTCTCTCTTAAGCCTTGAAAATTCCTTAAGACTCATTCCAAGAACTTCAGAATCTACCAGAAACTCAGGAAATGCCCTCTGCCAATTTGGAATTCCCAAATACGTACACACCTACCACTTAAGTCAGAACAAGGATTGGCCTCTTTTGTTCGAGCTTATCCTCAACAATTCGCTCAATAACCTGAGCACGCCTTCTCTTCATCTCAAACATCAAGCTACTTCAACAGAGGACTCACGAGAAGGTATACACGGGAACATATAACAAAGAAAAGAAAAATATAAAAAATAAATAAAAAAGAAAACAGAGTAAAGAATAAACAGGGGAAAGACGACAAAATGAACAAGCAAAAGTCTACAAAGCCTTATTTCACACCACTTCCACAGGCTTGGAATGGGTGGGTATTTCAGAATGAGAATGGAACATAGACTAGGGCAGGACCTCTAGTATCAAATTCAAAGATAAACTCATATTCAAATTGCTTTCAGATGGAACCAAAGACATTAAAAGGAAGATTAAAATAGCGTAAATATGCAAGCAAATTGGTCTCAACAAATCAATCTGTGGCCCTTAGCGTCCACACCAAACAGCAAGAATATCTTCTTGAAAACAGCCAGAAAATCCAGAGTAGAATGTAGACGGGAATACAAAAAAAATAAAATAAAATAAAAATAAACCAATAAACAAAAGCCGAGCCCAAAAGCCATGTAACCATGCAAGTCATACAAGTCATGCTAAAAATGTCCAAATGGGCAAGTGTGCCTAAACGAGCCTATGATGAGACTAAGTGGGCCTAGGGTGGTGCCTAATGAGCCAAGTCTATCTAAAAGCTATCCTAAAAAAAAACAAGAAAACCTAAGTCTAAATTAGGGCTGCCAAGGGTCACAATAAGGGATCAAATAATCCCTCAACCAAAATCTCCGAGGTGACTCAGAAAAAGGTAAGTGGTATGAGTAGCCATGGGCCACCAAGGAACTATTGTGGAGCATTGAAAATGAATTTTAAAGACATGTGCTAAAGAGACAAAATTGAGGGTCTACAATACTTTTACACCTGTTATTAATAGTGCATGGATAATTGATTTTGGTGCTACAGATCATATGACTTTTGATTCTAGACAGGTCTCACCCCTTAGACTTTCCTCACAAAAAATTGTTTCCACAGCTAATGGTAACACAACCCCAGTCATTGGGGAAGGATCCTTAACTCTTACTGATACTTTGAATTTGGATTCTATTTTAGTTGTTCCATCCTTAAATTACAATCTTTTGTCAGTTTCTCAAATCATTGCAGCCTTATCTTGTATTGTCATTTTTTGGCCTGAATTTTGTGTTTTAAGGACATCCAAACAAGACAGACGATTGGTTGTGGTGTTAAGCGGGGAAAACTCTATTATTTGGACTTACAGTCAAAGGATTCAAATAAGTTGCGACAAGTCTTGATGGCAGATGGATCTGAGGGGGAGAAGAAAAAGTCTGAAATTTGGTTGTGGCATCGATGTCTGGGACATGCTTCCTTTGGTTATTTAAAAAATTGTTTCCTAGTTTTTTTGCAAAGAGTGATATTTTTGGTTTCCGTTGTGATATTTGTGAATTGGCTAAAAGCCATCGTGCTTCATTTCCATTAATTTTGAATAAAAGTCAGTCTCCTTTTATGGTTATACATTATGATGTTTGGGGCCCATCCAAAGTCCCAACTTTGAGTGGTTCGCGTTGGTTTGTTACTTTTATTGATGATTGTACCAGAATAACATGGTTATGCTTGATGAAGATCAAAGATGAAGTGAACTTGTTGTTTCAAAAATTTCATAAAATGATTGAAACTCAGTACAATGCAAATGTTCGGGTTCTGCGTAGTGATAATGGTGGAGAATATCAGAGTTCTGATCTTCAAAAGTATTTGGAAGGACATGACATCATTCATTAGACTACTTGTTCCAATACACCCCAACAAAATGGAGTCGCTGAACGGAAAAATCGGCACTTGTTAGAGGTTGTTCGTGCTTCCTTGATAGCAGCAAAATACCGATATCTTATTGGGGAGAAGCAATCACATCTGCCGCATACTTGATCAATTGGGTACCTTCCAGCTCAATTAACTTCCAAACACCTTTCCAAGCTCTTACTAATGCCATAGTTGCCCCAACCGTCCCAAATCTACCTCCTCGTGTTTTTGGTTGCGTGGCATTTGTGCATCTACACAAACACCAACACACCAAGTTAACTTCCCATGCATTGCAATGTGTGTTTGTTGGATATATATTGCACAAAAAGGGATATCGATGTTACCATCCTCCAACTCGACGAATGTTTATTACAATGGATGTGGTGTTTCATGAAGATTCGATGTATTTTTCATCTGAGTCTGAACTTTAGGGGGAGTACCATAAGGAAATTCAGACTCTCGATTATGATTATCATATCTCTGAGGAGGAGGAATCTGGACAATCTGAACTAGTGAACTAGGAAGCGGGTGAGTTGGATATGAGTGGTCAACAATTTGGGTCCGAAGATGTCTTCACTGAAATACCAAACAAATTGTCGTCTGTTGAGGGTGTTCTTAATTTGGAACCCGATCCATTCATGAAACGGTTACCACACCGTCATAATAGAGGTATTCCTAAACCCATATATGAACCTGAATTGTCTACCAAAGTCAAATATCCCATGAGCAACTATGTGTCTAACCATCGTTTGTCTGAATCAAATAAGTCATTTGTAAATCAATTATCTACTGTAACTATTCATAACAATGTGCAGGAAGCCTTAGCTGATCCAAGGTGGAAAGCAGCCATGAATGAAGAGATGAAATCATTGCAGAAGAATGAAACATGGGAACTCGTAGAATGTCCACCAGGAAAGAAGCCAGTTGGGTGTCATTGGATCTATACTGTGAAGTACAAGGCAGATGGTAGTATTGAATGATTTAAAGCAAGATTGGTAGCAAAAGGGTACACTCAAACTTATGAAATTGACTACACAAAGACATTTGCACCTGTAGCTAAGATCAACACAGTTCGAGTATTACTGTCTTTAGTTGCAAACCTAGATTGGCTATTACAACAGTTCGATGTGAAAAATGCCTTTTTGCGTGGCTAGTTATCTGAAAAAGTATATATGGATCTTCCACCAGGATGCATGGTGTCAGAAAAGCAATGTCAGAAGGTGTGCAAATTGAAGAAGTCATTGTATGGGTTGAAGCAATCCCCAAGAGCATGGTTTGGAAGGTTCACAAAGGCAATGAGAGCTTTTGGCTATCGTCAAAGTAATTCAGATCACACTTTGTTCCTGAAAAAGCAACATGGTAAGATTACGACACTTATCGTATATGTGGATGACATGGTAGTTACAGGAAATGATCCTGAAGAAAAAAAAGCTCTGATACCATCTTCAAATTGATGAATGGTAGTTTTTCATTCATACTTTCATTCGTTCATGTACAAAGTATATATAGAGGGTAATCATCATTCTAAGAATGGGAAAGAATGATACAAGGAAAGAATAATATAAGGAAATAACAACTAATATCCTAATATCTCAACTTTCCTAATATCTCAATATTCTTAATATCTCAATATTCCTAATATCTCAACTTTCCTAATATCTAAACATTCCTAATATCCCAACACTGAATGACATAAGGAAATAATGATACCATGTTGAGATATTAGGAATGCTTTCGTTATATCATTATTTCCTTATGTCATTCAGTGTTGGGATATTAGGAATGTTTAGATATTAGGAAAGTTGAGATATTAGGAATATTGAGATATTAAGAATATTGAGATATTAGGAAAGTTGAGATATTAGGATATTAGTTGTTATTTCTTTATATTATTCTTTCCTTATATCATTCTTTTCCATTCTTAGAATGGTGATTACCCTCTATATATACTCTGTACATGAACAAATGAAAGTATGAATGAAAAACTACCATTCATCAATTTGAAGACTTTCTCTACTCTCCTCCTTCCATCATTTCTTCTTTGGGCTTCCTTCCAACAATACAACCACTCCATCACACCTCCAACTTCCAGACTTACATCTCCCACCCTGACAACCCCATTTTTATTTTTCTCTCTTCCTCCCTTTCCCTCATTCCTTCCTCCCCACAAAACCTCCACGACCACACCCATTGCCACACACCTTCCCTGCTTCCATTTCATTTTATTTCCTTTCCCATTTCTTTTTCTTTTTCTATTTCTTTTGGTTTCCTGTGAAACCCATCTTCATACCCATAGCTGGCCAGTCATCGTCGACAAGCTGCCGCCGTCGACGCCATCTCCATTTCCGACACCCTTCATACCCCCTCTCTCATTGTCTTTGCTTATTTTATTCTATTTTTATTTTTATCTTTATTTTTAATGAATTAATAGTCTCACAACCATTGCCAACCCCAATTTTCCCGCATGGTCTCCAAAAAAAAGTGTAAATTCATTTTGATTTATTTTATTTTTTCTTGTTTTGATTTTAATACTAATGGTTGTTTATGAAATTTGGATTGTTGAATTAATATGAAATTTGAGCTAATTTATTGTTGGTGAATTAATTTGAAATTTGTTAATTTGGGTTAAATTAGTTGATAATTTATATGGTTGTGTTCATTTGAATTATTTAATTTGAATAAGATATAATATTGTGATATATTTTGGATGTGGGTTTGCATATTAAATTGGGTTGATTTTGGTTGTGGATTTAAGTTTGCATATTAAATTGGCATTGGATTATGGGATATTAAATTTAGGCCTAATGAGATTTATTTTAATTTATCATGTTTTGGGTTTGATTAATTGAGTTTATATTTTGGTTATTAATTTGGAAATTTTAGATTAGGGTCTATGACATGTGAGATATTTTTGTTGGGTTATATTTGTTAATTTGAGCCAATTTTTAATTGGTGAAATTTATAAGACTAATTTGAAGTTTGAATTTGGGCTTGAATAATTATTTTGGAATCTACATATTTTTGGATATTTATACTTTGAGTTATTTTTGTTTTTACATGGATCCATTCTGCAAATCTGTTGGCTGAGTACGAATTTATGACACGTGGTACATGAAATTTCATGGAAGAAAGTGGAAATCGAAAAGCTGTAGGAAGACATTGAGTTTGTTGTAAGCATATTTGGGTACACATTTTATTTCCCACTTTTATTTGATTTTATTTTTATTAGTTCTTATAAATATTTGTTTGTATATATTTATTGAGTGTGTACACAATTGACTATCGAACAAATCATAAATTTTGTTTAAATAAAATGAATAATTTAGTAAATGTGTTTTAATAAAATAATAATTTTAAAATATTCTTCTTAATTAAGAATTTTTTCATTAATAAAAATTCAGAAAAATGCTTTTAGAAAAATAAAAAAAATTGTTTTTAATAGAATTTGAAAAATTGTTTTTAATAATAATTGTCCAAAAATTTCTTTGTTTAATAAAAATTGTCCAAAATTTGTTTTGTAAATAAAATTGTCCCAAAAATTAATTTTTAATTAAAAATTATTTTGCAAATAAAGTTATATATATATTTTTAATAATTTGTATAAGTCACTTTTCTTAAATGAAAACAAATTGAAATACTTCTATAAATAAAATTATAAAAATTCATTATTTTCTTACAAAAACAACAAAAAATAATTTTTATGCCTAAATTGAAATTTTGTAATAAATTCTTTTGATACGATATGTGTAAATAACTTTTTTTGAAAATTGAATTCAAATGAAATTGAGAAAATAAATCGACTCTTTTTTGTAGATAAATAAATTAAAATCATTAATTCAAAATGTTTTTTTAATAAAATCCTATGAAATTTCTTGAAAACATTTTTTTTTCAATATTTTTTTTAATTCAATAAATCATTTTGCACAATTCTTTTGTTATTTATTTTGTGTATTCTGGTAATTAGATTTCATCATTATTTTTGTGTATATTGATTTTCATTATGACTTGTACATTGATTATTTTTCTTGGTATCTATAATTAATTAATTAATTATCATAATTCCTTTAATTCGTTTAGTAGAGGCTGTACGTATACGGGCTTAGAGGGGTGCTATGGCTCACCACCGTACATTCCCAATAGGCAACCTGACCCCCAGACCCGACTTTGGTTTTCCATAAATTGTCTTTTCCAAATAAGGAGTCACACTTAGGGTTTTTTTTTCTTATTTTGTTTTCCCCTTAAAAAAAATAAAATAAAAACAAGCGGCGACTCCTAGTCTTTTTTCAAAAAATCAAATTTTCACAAAATAAATAAAAAGCGAGCCTCGCCGTTGAGTGAAAACGCACTTGAAAAATGCAGGTCCACAAAATGGCGACTCCACTAGGGAATTTTAGAGGGTCAAACTTGAACTCGAGTTGAGGAAAATGTGGCGTTTGATTAATCGATTAGTGGATACCCCCTCATTGTGCCTTTATTGTATATTTGCATGTTTTAAGGTATATGAGTGTTGACATGATGATTATTTTGTATATATATTACATGTGCCTTATTATACATTGAATCTTGTTATCATGTGTGTTCGTATATATTTGCTTATGTTTGCATGTATCTGTTTCGTATGACTACGTGTTGCATGATTACCATTTTCTTCTTTATGATGTATGTTTGGTTATTATTGTTCTTTAGAGATGTTCACATGTTGATTATATCGATTGATTCTCTTACCTGCTTTTGCTTATTGACTCTTCTTATTGTATGATTATCTTACTTTCCTTGACATGTATATTCTCATTTTTGTATATCTCATTCATCATGGCATGATTGATTCTCTTTGTTGTATATTATTTTGTTTGTCTCAACATATTTTCCATTATGCTATATACCAATTTTGTTTATCTTATCTCTACCTAGCTTGTGTGTAGATATGAGTGATATACCTTTTCTTTGCATGATTGCTAGTGCATGATTGGTCTTCTTCTATGTGATGTTGTTTGTCTATATGGGTCACACATCTATCCTCTTACCTCCAACCCTTTGGTTTTGGTCATTTCATTCCTTTCGATTCTTACATTTGCAAATGTCAGGCTTTGTGTGTACTTGTTTCTTTGACCGAGCTAGTGGTTAGGAGTAGGGTCTAATGATGGGCTATATCGATGTTTGGGAGCATTCTAGAGGAGGTGGACATACTGATGCTGATTGGAGTCTGATATTTGAAGACTTATATAGCCCAGAGCTAGGTTTCATGGATATTTGTGTGACCAGTGTGTTTTTTTTTTTGCTTTAGCTTCATAGGATTTTTAAATGCACCAACACCACTCACTATGCACTTTAGTTGACAACTGAGTGCTGAGAGTTGTGAAATCTTTCACCATAGGAAACCCTCTAGGATGTTGAGGTAGTGCATGTTTAGAAGTGATGACCACCTTGCATGGAAGGGGCTCTTCTCTTCGGAGGAGTGTAGGAGGTTGCGGATCACCGGAGGGTATGATCGCTTCTGCTAGAGATCCTTTAAAGTCCACTCATTTTTCTTTTTAGAGTTGTCTTGACCTTGTAGGTTGAGCCTTAGATCTTTTGATTAGGATTTCCCTTTCTACATGTGGGTGCATCTAAGAGCCTTCAAGGTTGCTTTAGTCAGTTTGGATCCAATACTCTATCTTTTGGTCTTTGATCGAGAATGCTTAGATATCGGTGCGAGTTTGAATATCAATTGTACTACCCCTTGTTGTATGGTTTTGGTTTATTCTTATTGCTTGTTGAGTCTAACACACTTTCTCTTTATGGTTTCAAATAGTCTTTTTTTCTTAAGTTGACACATTCTTTCGGTTGATTGTTGTCGTGCTTGACATTTTGGGATATGCTCATTGATTAGGCTAATTTCTTTACATTTTTCACCTATCATGGGCTCGGTATTTCATTCTTTGGTTGATTTGCTTATTTATATTTTCAACCCGATATTTTCATTACAAAAAGGTGAAAGACATGTTTTCACATTCTCACGATTTTTTAGAGGTTCGCCTTTATCACCTTATCATTTTTCTTTATGGAGCTCGGGTTGAAAGTGAATTAGGGATATTTTGTTATAAATGGAGTATCGATCTCATAACTGTAGTTTTTCACACCTCATTCATTTTTTGGATCACTGATAGAAATTCTTTAGTCACATTTGTAGCCATTTCAGAATCCCCCATGAGTGTTTGTGTTGGAAGTAGTAAGTGTCTAACAAAATGAATGGACAGTGCAACTTTGAGGTTCAGGAAGTGGAGGATCTAGAGAAGTTATCTCGCTTTGGTCTTGTTCAGACAATAATATAACTTGTGCATAAACTTCATCAGTTTCAAGTTCAACCCGAATGTGAACGTTAACTACTCTGCATAGGATCTTAGATGGTAGATTGAATGAAGGCATATGGCCTTGAGGAAAGTAATAAACACATTCCTGTTCAAGAGGTACATTAACCAGAGGCCGGCACAGGCATGCCAAAGTTTCTTATATAAAGCAACATTGACGGTCCCTAATTTAGATCTATTGAGCTGATAATTTAAAGCTGTCATAACCATGAAAATCCAAAAGAAATTGTACTAAATAAGCAGAACCCAAATAAAGTCTTCTCTATTTGTTTCCTAATTTGAGCCGATTTGATTCAACCAGTCAGCCCATTCAATTGCCAAGGCTTGCTATCAACAAACCTAGTTGAAGAAATCTCTATAACCATGACTGTTGTCTCCCTTAGTACGTGGCTGTGTCTCCTTTTCGTTTTGCAATGCGTGCTCCCCTTGAATAGGATCTCGTTTGTGCGTGAATCTGTTTGTCCTCCATTGATGTGCCTAGAAGATACAGTTTGTCAAGTTTGGTCCAGTTCCTAATTAAATCAGGTATTTTCCCAGATAAATTATTCCCATAGCCAAGGACACTATTGGCTCGACTCTTGTTTATGTACTTGCTATCAACGGTCAACCAACCACACCCACTTGTTCTTGAATCATAGCTATTAGATCCAAATCCAGAACCTGTCTGAAATGCATTCCTATACTGGTCATACATCTTCTTGTTTGGGTACATGCGACTCATGAATCTAAAAGCTTGGCCCAAGCCAGATGCCGACCTTGCATGCATCAATTGCGGAATAGGGCGAAAATTTTGATTCCTTCCAGATGGAAAGTTGTTGGCATGAGAAACTGGTGATGGGAAACCCACACTCGCTACATATTTGGATTGACCATCGAAAAACATATATGCCAAAGGGATCAATGATCTAGTTCCATCAAACCCAAACATTGGATCCTGATAACCTGAAGATGGAACACCTGTTGGCAGCGATGGCCTTCCATAGGAACCATTTGAACTTAAAGATGAGTTTTGGTGGCTCGATCTAAGTGCTTTTGGGCCATTATTTCCATTCACACTCCCATCGTTTACTAGATTGTTTGTATTCTTTTTAGCCGCTTCAACAGATAAAGGAACTTGGTCGGCTGCAACTGAAGTAGAGACATCCCCCTAGGAAGCAGTGGCTTGGTTGAGAGCATAAGGCCCACCATTTGGAGCTTGAGGTTGGTAATAAGGAGTAGAATACTGGTAATGTTGTGGTCCATACAACTGACCATCGTGTCCCATGGTGGGAACATGTGAACCTGGTGGGGAATAAGTTCTATATGGATAACCAAAACCATGATGATATATATCACCATAAACACCAAGAGGCATCTCAACCCCATCACCCAACTCGTTCATTAGTATGTGAACCATTCACGTAGAGGAGTCTTCCTAAAACCCTCAAACCAAAGACAACACGTTGACTTGGAAATTCCATCTCCTGGAAATTCTCATTTCTGAGACGAAAAAGCAACCATTGAACTATGTTCATCTTCTCCATACTTGAATGCTAGCCAATGGAGATTCCTGTTAAAATAAGTTGCGGACCAATATCCAATTACACTTGAATGAGTCTCCTCAACTGTTCTCCATTTGTTAGTTTTCAGCGTGAAAATATTGATTCCGGTTCTGTCCATACCAAGAAAGGTGAAAATCCTTACAATCTTGTAGTCATCACTATCAAGATCATAGAAAAAGCTATACATACAGTTTTGGTAACCAACAAAACTACGGCATGGAATATGGTTGCATTGTCAGGTAGATGGGTTCCAAAGGATTAGTTTCTTGAGGGGGCTTGAGGGAATAAAACCCATAAAAGAAATCAACTACACATAGAAACCCATTATAAGAATCCAGAATTGTTGCGGTGCGTTTCTTTTTTTGAGATACCCCACCTAAAGTCCAAGATCCACCGCCAAATCATCCTTATGTAGAGGATCATTTGTGTCTTCATATGGTAGCCTGTGGATCTTCTTCCTTAGAGCATGATCTTCTTTCTAGAGATGGTAGCCCAAATGCGGAGACTTTCCTTTGTCAAAAAATCTTGGTGATCCTCTTTCCAAAAATCTTCTCCAAACGGTGTGCGCGGGTTGCCCATGGTAAATCTTGAAGTAGCAGCTTGCTATTTCTTCTCCAATATGTGTGGCTGTGTGTGAGGCTGTGGATGAGCCACTAATATTTATGGTAGCAAGTGATCCTCCATGCGCATGTGTATCCTCTCTCTTGAAGAATCAAGCATTTTTTCTTTCTTTTTTTTGCATGAGTGGCAGCCGTCCCAAGAAATCTGCAACCTCGGTGATGCCTGATGCTTTCCTAATGCATCCAGTCCATATATCCACCCAGATGCCCCCCTTCCAAAATCCCCTCTAATATTTCTTTCATATGCTCTCGGATGTGATTCCTTAGAGAGAATTTTCCCAATGCAGCTATGAGTAACCCGAACCCCTTCAATATGGCAACGTGTTATTTTTATATACAAAGTCCTTTTTCTTTTGTAATGGAAAGTGGTGTTTTATTGGAAAGTGGTATTTTAATTTTCATGGAAAGTGGTTTTCTATTTTATATACATCACAATTAAATAAAAAATAAAAAATAAAAAATAACTTATAAAAACATTTAATAGTAATAATAATAATAATCATAAAAAGAGATAAGATAATTGATCACATGCAATTTTCTGAAAATAAATAAATAGATAAAAGTAAACAAATAGCTAAACAAATAATTAAATAAATAAATAGATAAATAAATAATAAATCAAGCACATGCAAGTGTTAAAAATGCAAATCATGTGAACTATATAAGCCATACAAGTCAGGCAAAGAATGCTTACAAGGCGACCCAAGTGTACTTAAGGTGGGCCTAGGTGGGCCAAGTGTGCCTAAGTGGGCTTTAGTGAACCTAGATGGGCCTAAAGGTGGTGCCTATTGGGCCAAGTGTGCCTAAGTGGGCCTAAGTAAACCTAGATGGGCCTAAGGAGCCAAGAGTGCCTAAGTGGAGTTAGGGTGGTTAGGATAGTGCCTAAGTGACCTAAAGTGATTGGGACATTGTCTAAGCGACCTAAACATGCCTAAGTATGCTATCCTAAAAGTGCACCTAAAAGCTATCCTAAAAAGAAAGGAAAAGCCTAAGTCTAAATTAGGGCTGCTAAGGGTCACAATAAGGGGTCAGATAAATCCTTCAACCAGAGTCTCCGAGGTGGCTCAGAAAGATGAGTACATGAGTAGTAATGGGCCACTAAAGAATTTCTGTAAAGTATCGAACAAACACCTAATAAGACATGTGCTAGGAGGACAAAATTGAGGGTCTACATTAGTACATATGTAAACAAAAAATAACACATATTTATGTACATTTACTGATCATTCCTAAATTCTAATAAGTTTTTCTTAATCCTTAAATTTTCTGATTAGGTGAATGGATTACAAATCAGACCAAACATGATTAGACCTAAATTCTATTACTTATGTGCATTTATTGGTCATACCTAAATTTTAATAAGTTTTCCTTAATCCTAATTAAAATTTCTAATTAGATAAACGGATTACAAATCAGACCAAACTTGATGTGTTGGATTTTATATTGGATCTAGTAATTTTAAAACTCAAAAGCTCATTAGTCATTAGCCCAAGTGTTTTTTTTTTTTTTTTGAAATTAACCAATTGAATATTGATGTTGACAAAATAAAGGATTAGAATTTGCTGATTTTCACTAAATGTATAGGTAAGATGAATCATAATGAAAAAGGAAGAGCTTAAAGAAAATCATTAATGAAAGTTGTAAGGACAATGAGTCTACATTGCATGTTGGCAATTTTGTTTAAATTATTTTTTGGCTTAAAAAGCTTTTTAGATAGTGACTTGATTTTCATTAAAAATTCAAGGTTGTTGTTCGTTCAATTGGAAAGTCGCAGGAAAGTTTAAAAAGGGTTGAGTAAAGACAAGTTAGTTTTTTCCGATAAGGTAGAGTTGAATTGGAAGTTTTAATTGAATTAAAATGATTTGGAAAAAATTTTAAATTAAGAATTTTAAAATAAAAATATTTTTGAATAATAAAATATGATTTTTAATTTGATTCCAATTCCATTAGGTTTTTTACTACATAGACCCTACCTAAAAGTGTTTTTTTTGGAACACACCAACAAAGATTCAACTTCACTTGTCTTACCATTCCCAATCTTTTAAGAAAGATTCATAATGCTGAATCTTGGGTTGTTTGAAGACTTGTATCCTTTTAGTGAGGTTAAGATGAATTCACTAGAATAATTAGAGATTGTCACGTTGCGAATGCTGATCAAGTTATAAGTGCTGAAGAGTAAATCTTTAGGGTAAAACAATCAGATAAATTTGTATGACTTGATTTCATATAATAGATTTAGATTTGAGGTCTTAGACTCTGTGATTTTTTATCTCCACAGTTAGTATAAAAGTTTTCCACTTAAAAAAATTATTGTTTCCTTTGCATACTTGTTTGATCATTTAAGTATTTTAGTTATATCAATTATCCCTAATATCTCGTAGGTTTAAAAATGGGTTAATAAATTTCACTTTTTATATTAATTTCTAAACACACCCATTCACCCCCTTTGACTTTGTCCTACTGGACATTGATTTTCAAAAATATAAATGAAGAGTTGAATGAATAAGTATAATATTTTTTGCAAGCTAATGAAATTCTATATTTCTCCAAGCCTATCTTACAAATTTTTGAAAACTAGAACTTTCTTAAAATATATATATATATAATATATTTTAACTTAAGGGTTTTCTAAAAATGCTACACATAAGTACAGGAAATGCAAATTGCTTGGGACACTCAAGCTTGTCATATTTTGATCAAAGTTGCTTGAGCGATTGATTAGGGAGTCAATTAATTACCCATTTTCCTAAAGCCTCTAAAATGCTCTCTTGATAATGACTAATCAAATGATTAGTCGATCGGGTGGCTGATTGGTCAAGTTGTTTAGCTTGCAACAGTCACCTATAAAATGCATTAAATACTAATGGTTAGTTTGGTGGTTAATCGGGTACTTAATTGATTCATTAAGTATTGCTACCTAATGGCTAGTTTATGATATAGGTGCAACTTTGCCAAGTTAGGTCGTAACTTAAGAATAAATCAGATATATTTGAAGCCCAACTCAACCTGATTTGTAACTTGAGTTGTCCAACCTAATCTTAATTTAAACCTTTTTCCCAAGTTCGGGTTGGTCAGATTGGACAGGTGATGTGGGTTAGTCAAGTCACACTAAGATAAAAAATACAAAAAATTGTATAATATATTAGTAAGCCAAAAGAAAGCTTGCCCATAAATAAACTGCTTAATTCTAGTACTTAAGAAATTTATCTATCTGTTTTTATATAAGATAAATTTTTTTAAGTATTAATTAAATTCATACAATTAATTAAAGTTTAAATATTACAAATTACGTAATAAAATATAAAATTTAAGGCACGAAGTCATCCTAAGGACCTAGGCGCGAGGCATATCCCAAGGCAGGCGCCTTGGTGAAGCGCATCTTAAATCACATATATAATATAATAAATTATAACATGTAAAAAATTTGTCCTAGACGTTCATATCATCAAATGTTATCCAAAATTTTATTTAATCAACCAAAAAAACATAAAAAAACCTCCAATCATGTGAACTAAGAATTCATGGTCTATTTCCAAATTCCTAGTTTTCGCAAAAAATTATAATATAAATATATGAAATTGTTAATATTCAAATGTTTGTTTACAATCCAAAATTCAAAAACATCGGTTTATAAAATTTGCCTAGTTGCTAATAATAGGTAGATAAATATATCAATCATCACTCACTCTCCAAATCTATAAAATTATTATCTTCATTGTCATTAATTAGTTATCATAATAATAGGTAGATAAATATATCACAATAAATAGATAAATATTTTTTTTTACTAATGTATTCACTTAATTACAATAATAAATAGATTATCATAAATAAATAGATAATTCATTATCATAAACATATATAATTCATCATAAATTAAAAAGTAAAAAAAAAATTAATTATATAAATAAGTATTTTTCATCTTTCACAATTCATCATCATAATAAATGAATAAAAATATGAAAATAAAAATTTAAATGTCTAAAAGACATCGTGAGTGCAGTAGGTACACACCACTCCTCTTCTTTGTCTCTACTCTCTATCAAGCACTTATTTTGAGCATTTTTTTTTTATTTTTTTTAAAGCCTCGTTAAATTGATGTCATTTTGGGTTGTTTAAAAGAAAAATATGGAGTCAAAACAATGTTGTTTTGCCTTGATTTTTTTAAAACTAGTTCAGAAAATATGGAGCCAAAGAAGGAGAGAGAAAAAAAAAAGGAAAGTTGGTGCACACCTTGGAAGTGCCTTGTGTTTGGCTCGAGGTGCGCACCTTTTGCGCCTAAGCCTCACCTTTGTGAATGAGCTACACCTGACTATAGGCAAGGCACACACCAGCCTGTGTCACCTCGCGCCTTGGTGTACCTTTCACCACTATATAATATCATACAATATGTTATAAATATTTAATTAAAACTATTAAAAACTCAATTCAGGTTGAAATTGGATATGGGTTGCTTGATGTCCTCGCCCAAGCTGAAATCAAATTCCAAAAGAGGCCACTCAAGCCTGCCTAAAATCAAGTTGGGTTGGGTTGAGTCCGCCCAAGTAACGCCCTTAGTTTTTACCCAAACATGATATAAATGGTTTTTAAGTTTTATTTATTCATTTGCAATTATTGTGAGAGACCTTTAACTTCAAAGTGCAATTATTCCATTATTTGCATACTTCATTGATTGCACTACTAGAACTTAACAATTTTATTTTTACACTTCAATTGATGATAGTTACCTCTTGAATTTATCACCTATATGTCCTTTCCTCATTTCCTAGTGAGAGTGATCTACAATGTTGGAAGAACACTTTGTGTGTTGTAATGGTTTACTAGAATCTTGAGTCTTAAGTGTATATAAGGATGTAGAAGAGCTTCTGTTGAAGGGACTTTTGAATTAATGGAAATACTTTCAAGGTAAGGAAGAAGTTAGGAGTGGATGTAAGCGACAATCAAATTACGATAAAATTACTATTTGTACCTTTCCCCCCTCTTTTTCTACTTTCTATTTATTTAAAATTATTGCATTGCATTTGTATTAAGCTTATATTTCATCACATCACCCACTCTTTTGCAAAATTGTATTTGGATACGAGTAAATGCAAACACGTATGTATTATATACTTTTTGTTCATGCATGAATCGATAATAAACTTCAAATCAAATGATACTTAATTAATGCTTAGGTTCAACATGTCTAATAACTTTTAAAAATGGGTTGGAAATAAAAATTTGAGTGAATTAATATCAAAATTAGTCAAGAATGACAATTTTGGTTTCTCTTCTCCATATAATAATATTTTTAAAAATGTTTTCTTGAGGTAAACCAACTCAAATTCAAGCAAAACTTAATATATTTGATTCATTAACCAAGTTAATAATTTTTTAAAATAGTCTAGAATGAAAAAACTAAGCCAACTAATTAATATCATAATTTTTTGGACCAAAACTAGTCCAAAATGAGTATGCTAATTTATCCTCCGCACATAATTATAATTTTTTTTTTTAGGAAAATAGATTCTAAATCAAGAAAAAAACTACTACCTTTATTTTCTTCAATTAATAAACCTAGTAATTTTTAAAAATAGTTTAAACTCAAAACAAGTACATATTTAAAAAAAAAATGAATTGTAAAAAATTCATTTTAAATGAAGAATTCACTACCCATTATCAGTTTGTAAAATATTATTATTTATTTTAATAGCAAAATAAAATTTATAGTTTCTATTAAAATATTATTATTATTATTATTATTATTATTATTATTTTAAATACTTGATTTGTGTTTTTTATTATCAATATAACTATTTTGAAAATTTATCATTGTATCGTTGATTTAAAAAATTATTATCCATTCCTTTTATGTCTATTTTTTATATTTTAATATCTATTTTAAATTAAATTAAACATTATTTTTAAAATATTATAATCCATTTTTAAAGTACTTAAAATGTTATCATTTATTTTATTTTTTTACCAAATAATATGGTTTTAATATTCATTTAAGAATTTGACAATTTGAGAAAATTTTCTTATGAACCAAAGAAGCAAAAAGAAAAAAAAAAAAAGGTGCATTTAGCAAAGTACTTGAGTTTATATACAATTTTCTTTTCAGTCTCTTCCAATATAAAAAATTATAGTGAAGGATCTGAGATAGATGAAGAAAAATCAAAGACTTTTAACATTTTTCTCAAAAATTACTAGAGATGTTTTGTAGAGAGAGAGAGAGAGAGAGAGAGAGATTACCTATTTTTCTGATCGATTTCAATTCCTGCCACAGTTGATGAGACAGAAAATGAGGCTCAACAGTGTGGAAAAGGAACAAAAATTCTTCTGAAATACTTAATTTTTGGGCAGCTTCCCATGAATCTGCTCTCATGCACGCTGGTTTGACTACTAGATCAACAACAAACTTTCTTTGTTTTCCATTGTTATGGAAAACATTGCTCGATTTAAATAAGGAAAAAAGCATGGTTTGAACGTATAGAACACTGTGAAATTGGTTCAGACCCTATTCAAATGCTTGAACGTGTAAGCTTTAAGGTTATCAACATTCAAGTAATATGGTTTGACATTTGCCAGAACTTTGAAAACCTTGTCGTCGGTAATGATTCATCCTCTTCATGACTTCATCAACTCAAATTTGGTCTCCTGACTACCTTTTACTCTTAAGAACAAATGTTTTTTATTTTTATTTTATTTTTTTAAAGGATTTATGAAATATAATATGATAATTCTTGAAATAATATTCAAGTGTTGCAGATGGTATGAATAATTTTTTCATCACTTTTGTTTTAAATAAGTTAGATTATTGATTTTGGTGCTGTCCTTGCAATGGTGGAAATTGATATATCACGAAGCAATTTATATTAAATATAAAGAATGGATTGAAGTTTCAAAATTTTGTGAATTATATATGATTTATAGGGTAAGATTATCATAAATATGATTTTTGATATTTGTAATTTGTGTTGGTGGGTGTGTTCATGTTATTTCAAAATTCAAATACTTGAGGTATTAAGTTAACCTAAATACAACACGAAGAGTAATCCTGTTAAAAATATGAACCCAAATATGAAGTAATTGTTAAACGAGTAACACGTTGTATGATTCATTTAATAATTTGGTCTTAATTAAATCAAAATGAATATCTCCCAACTCTCCTTATGTTTATAACTAAAGTGGTTTATTAATTTATTTTAAAATTAAAATTAATACGAATCAAATACAAATCGATTTTGATTATAATCATATTAATCAATATAATTATTAAACAGGTTAAGTCAGATCAAATTCTTCTTATGCAGAATAACCAAAAAAGAATTTATTTATTAAATGAGTTATAAATTGATGCGAATTTGGTCAAATCATAATATGATTATACTCAATATAATCCCATGAAAAATATAGCATGTCCAAGTTTGAGAATCGTAGATATCAAACTTTGTCACTCATAATTTATACTACTCTCTTTGATAAATATTTATTGGTAGCAATTGAAAAAAATATTTTGAAACTTTGATAATTTATGAAATACCAATTGCACTTTTATACCTTGAAGTAACAATCTCACTCTAATTATATTTATGGAATTTATTTTTTGAAACAATAATTTCAATGTAAGTTTTAAACTTAAAAGTTATTTTTTAAAAAATAATTTTAAAATTTAATACTTGTGTCTTGGAAGGATAACTTCTTATTATAGATTTGAAAATAATTATATATATATATATATATAACTTCTTATTATAGATTTGAAAATAATTATATATATATGTTTAAAAGATTACTCCTAATATTAAAATTGTCCATTGAAATGATCTTGATATAAATTTATAAATTATATTCATATCAATCTCCCATTTTAAAATAATGATTTTACCATAAATAAGAAAAAAGAAAAGAGATGGAATACAAGATATCCATCAACAAGAAAATCTTTTTTTTTTTTTTTTTAAATTTTTGAAAAGAGAAATTGTTTTTTAAAAAGACAATTTTTAAAAATGTCATATTTTTGCAAATGTGTTAACAAATACTGTTTTTTTAATATATATTTTTAAATAATAATAATATTATTATTTAAATAAAAAATCCCAAATATTTTCAGTGGAGGATAAGAAGAACCTTCCAATTAACGGTATGAGAATAGTGTAATTGACAAATATTTTGGGCTTGCAAATGTGACCTCCCTTAAATGATCAAGATGGTGAATATCATCTTAATTAAGTTACTAATTTGGGCTAAAAAAAGTGTTAAACTATGTCAACATGGGGTGAAGTCATAATAAAGAGGGTTGGTGCGTGTGCATGGACATATACATAGAATTGGTCTTTGTATCATGGCTCTTGAGGGTGGAAAAGCTGATGCGTGTTAGTAGAGTTACGTTCAATGACTTGAATCTGCTAGGCGTATGTCATCCGAACCCCAAACATTCACGCCCCAATTGAAGGAAACGTGTTCCTACCATAACTTAATTTATTCTTTGTTCAAAATTAGTGCCTTTAGATGAAGTAAAGGGTACTGTATATTTGAAATTTATGGTCTACCAAAAGTCTTTGTAGACCATACCTGCCTACTAAGTGCTTTACAACTCTGAAAATTTGAAATACTTTGCTATAGATTAATGCTAACAATTTTGAAATGATTAATTTTTATGAAATAAGTTTTAGCAGCCCCTTATGCAAGTAATATGCCACAGGAAAGGCCATATATATCACTTGCACTTGTAGCACATAAATTGATTCTTCATTCTTCATTGTCCAATACAGGTTAATTACAAATTAATAATGCAAATAAGCTTTACGAACATTGCTTAATTTGGAGAAAAAAATGTAATTATATGGTAGAACTCGGTCTCCAAAATGATAATTGTCTAACTTTCTTGTGGAAATGGTAACTAGGGATATTTAGTCAAACCAAATTACATACTTTACTATTAGTTAAAGTTAATGAGAATTGATTAAAATTTCTCGTCTCTATTTTTGAAAAAGCTTGGAGAGAGTATCATATATTTTCTTTGTAATTGATTTAAGATGCACGCATATATGGAATTAAATTAACTACACAAGAAAACTAGCCATTTGGGTAATTCTAGGTATTTTCTTCCTTTATGACCTATTCAATTTCTAAATTCCTACAGTAAAATTCTATTAGTCAAGAGTCAAAAAAACTCTTCAATTAAGCCAAACTACCAAAAACTCTGGTCATGCCATTGGCTGCATGCATATAAATAACTAGTGATCGTTCTCCTCCATCTATCTGCATATTGCCCACACAAAAATATTGCTCTAGCTGATCATCTCCTCTTTGCTTAACCCAACCAAGATCATCATGAGATTTCTCAACATTGTTTTGGTTGTCACAGCAGTTGTTTTTATTCTGAGTGTCCAACCCCTCAGTGCTAGTAGGGTTCTTGATGGACAGAAAGATGAGTGGATGAAGATAAGGATTGTTCCTTTGCAATCTATGCTTGGAGCTGGACCTGTGCCTCCCTCTGGACCAAGTTCATGCACCCGCATCCCCGAAAATGGCCCACCTTGCCCCAACGGAATGAAGTTTGCGGGTCATGCCATGCCTCCCCCTAGAGCACGTTCGCATGCCAGCACTCCGGTTGTCAAGACTACCGAAAATAAATGAAGCTCCAGCCTCCACAATGCATGCTCATCACCAACATCAGAAAATCTTACGAGTCCTGGGCACATAACTACGTATTTTAGGACTTTTATAAGACCATAAGTATGTAGGCCTTTTTTGTGTTTTTTGTTTTTATATATTTTCCTTCTGATAAATAAATTAAGAAAAAATAATAATAACACAAATTGCTTGTATGTCATTCGTGTATTCTTTTTCTCCATTCACAGTTTGTACCCTGGTGGACTTCTACACTTTGTGATATATATAAAAACAAAAAAGAACAAGTTGAATGATGCATGTACTCATATAGGCTTGCTGGTTGTTGCAGTACTTCAATTTTCATAATCTTTGTTCGGCATTCATCCGTGTGTTTTGCCAAACTTTGCTCATGCATCCAAGTTTATGGCACTTATATCCTAGAGAAGAGGAAACAAACTAAAATCTATTGGCAAGGCTAATTATTTGTGATAATATGGATGTATTCATGGTAGTGTTTTTATTAGTTTGATAATAAAGCAAAACAACTTATTTTTTAGTATAAATATTATTTGCTTTGGATCTAAATTCGCATAGCCGAAAACCATGTCTACATTATTAAGAAAAAATTACTATATAATTCATAAAGATAAAATTAATTACTATGTAATATCATCATGAACTTATTTTGTAAAGACCTATCCAAAAAGGGCAAGGTCCACTCCAATTGAAATCTAAAAAGAAATTCTTGTCTCAACAGAAAAATATTTAGTATTAAAAAATACATTTTATTAAATAATGTTGATAAAGTAGCAACAATAAAATAAATTAATAGTGATTGAAAGCAAAGGTTAACAAGATGAGGTACATACCTAAAGACAAAATTAGAACTAAAATACATAAAGGAAATGAAATACATATCCTATAGGTCTAATATGGAAAAACACGAAGTTAGGTACCTAGTGACTTGTTCTTTGAAACTGATTCTACTCGCAATAATAATTTGAAAATAGAATAATAAAAATAAAATAGAGCGATAAATAAAACAATGAGTAAAATTACTTACATGGTAATTAAACCCTCTTAATTATGAGGGAAACCTCTATAAGGCAAGATCGAAAAAATATCTACTATGAAGACAAAATTACAACATCTCTCTCAGTTAAGAAAAAAAAAACATAAAAATTTATAAAAGGATGAAAACCCTTTTTTTTTTTTGGGATGATTAGTTTAGGAGGTGGATGTCTACTTTTATAACACAAGGGAACTCCTCCCCTTTTTCTGTCATTCTGAAATGACTTCAACCTTAATAAAATTTAAATACCTTGAAGATTAATAACTAAGTGAAATGGTTACCAAAAGACTATCAACCAAGCTTCAACCTAAATTGGTTCTAGATTTGCTAAAAATAGAATATTCTACAATGATACTCATTTTCTCAGTTTTTTTTCATTAGCCAAATGAGTTTTAAAAATTACAAAACTCTCAAGATTTATTCTATATTTTCCAAATTCTTTCCTAATGCAAACATATTCAAAATTGAGTGAAATTTTACTCTTTGATCTTATTATCAGTGTATTAACACGTAAAATTAACAAAGGGTCTAAATCTAGCCAAAACATCCTACAACTTTAAGAAATACGAGTGATTCAAAAGTACTACCCAAGCTGCTCTCTATTTTCAAACAGATCCTCTCTATTTTCAATCAATCTATTTGAAATTTCGTACTAGGATATTATGGTCCAAAGGATTAAATGAGTTTAGATGGTTAATTCTTTAAACAATCTATTGTTTTAAAAGAATTTAAGAGTCTAATATCTTTCAAAAAAATCTTAAATTAATGGTCTTCGTGGCCCTGTCATTGATGTTCCCACTTTGTCAAAAATTTGCTTATGAGGTTAACATTATTCAAATGTAACAAAAATGATTAGAACATTTTCTAAAAGAGTTCTCAAGTAAACATTTATATATGCATAAAAACTAGTTTTACATTTACAAGCACTAAGCCCAAATGCCAAACATTTAGATTATGTTTGGTTACCGGAAAATATTAAGGATAGAAAGAAAATGGTAAGGAAAATGATTTTCTCATATTTAGTTTTCTTTTTTATGTGAAAAATATGAAAAAAATCCAACATAATTAAAATTGATTAGAAGTTTATGTGTTTCTTTTTATTATTTAATATTAATATGAAAATTTTGAAATAAGTCAAATGAATTTGAAACAACATAAAATAATAATTTATTAATTTTCAATTTATTTTTTATTTTTTGTTTTACTTTTCCTTTTCTTTCTATTCTCTCTATTTTCTTTCCCTTACATTTTCCCTCAAAATTTATGAGAACGCTCCTATTTAAGTGAAGACACTCCATGCATCCATTTTTCAAAACTAATGCGCCCTATAGGAAGTTCAAGGTATAAGAAAGAACCTCTAAAATGCCTAGATCAGGCAATATACTCTTATTTAATGCTAACCTCGTTTGTAAATATTTCTTAATTTTTTTAATTAAATGACTCTAACCAAATAGTATGTTCACCTAATTCAATAGGGAGATTTAGCCAGCTTGTTTAATGGTGAACCCTCCTCAAGGAAATGATGATTAAGGACAACCAAGACAACTCTTCAACTTAACATCAAAATCATTTTCCTTTCCACATAATTTTTGATGTTCAAAAAGGTCATAAGATGCATGCTCATGTGCACAGTAATCAAGTAATTTCAGACGTAGTTTCTTCTCTATGACCTCTTCAATTTTCAATCTTCAAAAGCAAAACGCTATTAGTACGTCGTCAACAGTCAAAGAAACCCTTCAAACAAGCCCAACTACCGAAAACTCCAGTCATACTATTAGGAGCATATATGCATATAAATAACCGAGATGGTCGTTCTCTTCCGTATATGCATATTAATTTGTCCATACAAAAATATTGCTTTGATCATCTCCTCTTTGCTTAACCCGTCAAAGATCATGAGGTTTCTCAACATTGCTTTAGCTGTCACATCACTTGTTCTTGTTCTGGGCGTCCAACCACACAGTGCTGGTAGGGTTCTTGATGGAGAGAAAGAAGAGTGGATCAAGATAAGATTTGTTCCTTTACAATCTCTGAGATCAGGTCCTGTGCCTCCTTCTGGAAGCAGTTCATGCAGCCATATCCCGGAAAAGGGCGCCCCACCTTGCCATAACGGAATGAAGTTTGCAGGCCATGCCAAGCCTCCCCCTCCGTTCGTCATGGCTACTGGACAGTGAACATATATATAGATGAAGCTCCACCATGGGAGCCCCCAAAATCAGAAATTCTTTTCATTAGGTCGTGTATCTAGTCATTCTTGTGATAAAGTTTGTGTGTTTGTTTACATAATGAAGAACATACTGGCAATTGTACGTATTTTGTAATTTTGATTATTATTCACATGTGGTACGTACGTACCCTTGTGCAGGTTTTTACACTAGGACAAATTGAGAATAAATGAATAAGTTGGAAACCATCTTTGCTGGTAGTTGCTGCTTTACAATCCTCATCAACCATCTTAATTTGACATTCAGGGCGCACGCCGGCAATTTGAGTTATTACCCAAGTTTGCTATTACAAGAACTACATAGTCTTCATATCTCTTTAATTTCTTCAATTGTTTGTCATATAATAAAAATTTAATTTTCAATTTAATTTGTAGGAAGATTTTGAGATTTGCCATTGCATCTGAAGGAGAGGATACAATTTTCTTTTCATAGTCTCTTCGAGTATAAAAAATAACAGTGAAGGAACTAAAATGAAGAAATATCAGTACTTTAATATTTTTCTCAAAAATTATGAGAGATGTTTTGTGGAAAAAAAAATGTATTAATTGCTATATTTTCAAAATCAAGGCTGATCAACCCTTTGAATTATATTCCCTGTATTTGTCCAGGATAGTCATAATGTATTTACTTGCATATTAATTAGAGAGAGAGAGAAAGAGAGAGAGAGAGAGAGAGGAGAGAGTCATTTAAGGTTTCAATTTATTTTTCCTTCCCTCGCCTATTTTTCTGATCAATTTCAATTACCCCACAATTAACAAGACCGAAAATGAGGTTCAACAGTGTGGAAGAGGAACAAAAATTCTTCTGGCGTACATAATTTTTGGGCAGCTTCCCATGAACCTGCTCTAATGCGTACTGGTTTGACTTCTAGTTCAACAACAAACATTCCCTGTTTTCCATTGTCATGAAAAACTTTACTTGGTACAAGGTTGAAAAGTTGATTCAGACCCAATTCAAATGCTTCATCGTTAAGCTTTGAGGTTGGTTATCAAGATTCAAATCGTATGGTTTGACATTTTCCAAAACTTTGAAAACCTTATCGTCAGTAATAATTCATTCTCTTGTCTTCAACTTAAATTTTGGTCTCTTTACTACCATTTATTCAAAGGAGAACAAATGTTTTTCTCAAGGATTTATGAAATATAATATGATAAAATCTTGAAATAATATTCAGTGTTGGAGATGGTGCGAATCATTAATTTTTTCTTTACTTCTGTTATAGATAAGTTAGATTGCTGATTTTGTTGCTATCCTTGCAGTAATGGAACTTGATATACCACGGAGCAAAAAGAAGATAGAGGATGATAAAATTTGTTAGAAAAATTAGGCTAATCCAATCTAAGGTAATCACCCTAGGAGGGGGGGGGGGGGGGGGGGTGAAAAGAGTGATGGTCTCTTTTTGTAAATTCAAACTATGTGAATGTAAGAGACAATTATATGTAAGTATATAATAAAATAATATAAAGACAATTGCATATAAATTAAAAGAGTAGGGAAAAGAGAATACAAACACAAGATTTTATAGTGATTTGATGTATCCCGGCCTACATCTACTTTCTTCTAGCTTCAATCTCAAGCTTGAGGTTCCACTATTTCAAAGTTTTCAAACTAATCCTTCAAGCAATACAATTGGATTATGGTTCCAATCCACCATCTTGGACTTTTGGCTTCAAGCACTCTTTACATTTCTCAAGAGATACATTTTTCTTGAACAACCCCTCAAGTGATACTCCTCACTTGAGAATCCCTAAGTGATACCTTACACTTAGACTTTTCTTCTCAAAGATTTATAAATGATTTCATAAAATCCTAATACAAAACTTTAGGCTCAAATGATACAAGAAAACTAGGATTGAATGATGCACTAAAGATATGCAAGTTTTAGAACAATGGTGCACTAAAAAATACTCTTCCAAGGCTCAAATATATTCAAGAAATGTTTGGAAAGGTTAAACTCATAAATAATGAAGATTTAAAGCCTTTTTATAGAGAAAAAAAAAGCCAAACTAGCTGTTGAGGGTTCGACTGATCGAGTTGGGGGTTGACCGATTGACTAGCTGTTAGCATTTAATGTTTGGCAGGTGATCGTTGGACCTCGACCGGTTACTGTTCACACATTGACCTATTGAACAACCGTTCTAGAAGAGAGAGAAAATTTTTTGCACCCCTCGATCGATTGAGCTGGTGGTTGACCGATTGAGCTGGGGGGTCGATCGGTTCCTCATCCGGTTCAACTAGTTGAGCCATTTTTGGCTCAATAACTAACTTTTTCAACTTAAAACATTTTAAACAAGTTTGGAAAACATTTGACACAAGATTTTAATTAAAAACATGAAATCATCAAATTTTTAAAAATTTAAAACAAAATAACTCTTGGATAATTTTGGTGCATAAGTAAAGAATGTAACGCATGAAAATGCTAGTGCACCAACAACCTTACAAAGAGATCTTATGAAGCTTGGGTCTTGAAAAACACTTATCTTTGATGTCTTTTTTTTCTTCATTATTTTTCTTTGACTTGATTCGTCTTTGTGATTGTCACTTTGTAAATTGTCTTGCCTAATCACACTTGAAATATAATAATTAGTTCTAAATCTTGTTTTGTTATTATCAAAATCGAGATTAATCAAACTTTGATTTCACAAAATTGATGCATAAAAAGAAGTGAAAAAGAAACTTGTAAAAGAAGGAATTTAGTTCATTGGTGACTAAAAATAATATAGTAGTTTGAGATATAAGAAGTTAGAAAAAGGAAATTGTAAAGGAAAAGGAAATTTACTTAAAATAAAATATTAATTTGGAAAAAAATGAAAAAAAAAAAACCTAAACCTGATCATTTTAAGAATATAAAGTTATATTATATATATGAAAAATGGATTGAAGTTTCAAAACTTTGTGAATTATATATGATTTATGGTAACATCGCAATAAAAACAATTGTCTAATATTTGTAATTTGTGCTGATGGGATACATTCATGTTATTAATTTCAAAATTCAAACATTCTATTGAATAAGTTAATCTAAACATGACACCATTGATAATCGAGTTAAAAGTATGGATAACATGACACGAGTTAAAAATATGGATCAAAATATGATATAATTATTAAATGGATAATACATCTAACAATTCATTTAATAACTAGGTTTTAATTAAATCAATATGATTGGTTTCACAACCGGTTATGTTTATGACTAAATTAAGTTATTTATTTAAAAATATATTTTTAGAAGATAATTTCAAAATTTGTAATTGTTTTTTCAAAAGATAATTTTTTATTATAGATTTGAAAATAAATTTTCAATTATTATATTTTTTTTAAATATTAGATTATTATTTTTTTTTTTTGGTAAAATCTTGATACATCACTAATTTCTCGATTTTATGAAGGGGATTTGAAGAGCCTTCCAATTAATGGTACACGAATAGTGTAATTGTTAAATTACCGTTTTGATTTAAAAACTAAAGTCGGTTGGATAATGGGTCAAATTAACCATATTTATCAAGATAATATAGCTTTAAGCCTTAAATTTCATCCTAAGTTACTAATTTGAGCATGCGTTAAACTATGTCAACATGGGTAAAGTCACGATAAAGAGGGTTGGTACATGTGCATATACATAGAAGGGACTTCGTCTCATGGCTCCTGACGGTCGAAAAGCTGATGCGTGTTAGTAGAGTTATGTTCAATGACTTGAATCTGATAGAATTATATCGTCTAAAAGCCCCAAACATTCATGCCGCAATTCAATCAAACGTGTTCCTACCACAACTTGATTTATAAGGCAAAAGTCAATGGTACGTATCATATAAGACAAAAGTCATCATAGACCATACCTACCTAGATTTGTCTCTACCCTTATTTCTACCATTGAGTGCTTTGCAACTGTGAGAAAATTTTGAATTAATACTTAACTTTGCTATAGATTAACGCTAACAATTCGGAAATTATTTTTGATGAAATAAGTTTTAGCAGCCCCTCCTGCAATTCATATGGTACAGGAAAGCCATGTATGCTTAAGTTGGTGAAGAAAAATGTAATTATACAATGGAACCTCCTCTCCAAAATGATAATTATCTAACTTTTTCTCGGAAATGATAACAAATGATATTTAACCAAGCTAAATTACATACTTTAATATTAATTAAAATTAATGGGAATGGATTAATTTCTCGTATCTATTTTTAAAAAAGCTTGGAAAGATTATCATATATTTTCCTTCTAATTGATTTAAGATGCATTCATATTATCATATATTTTCTTTGTAATTGATTTAAGATGCATTCATATGTGGAATTAAATTAACTACACAAGAAAACTAGTCATTTGGGTAATTCTAGATATTTTCTTTCTTTATGACCTATTCAATTTCTAATCTCCTAGAGTAAATTAAATTCTATTAAGTGGTGTTTGTTTTTTGGCTAAATAGATAGTTAAAAGTAATTTATTGACATCATTCAACATAATTAAAGTGAACTTGTTATCAATAGGTTCAATTTAGTTATGTTAGATGATGTTAATATTTTACTTTTAGTTGAATAGAAAAAACCAAATATTTTGATTTTTTCTATTCGGTCAAAAAACAAATACCACCTTAGTCTAAGAGTAAAAAAAAACCCCTTCAACTAAGCCAAACTACCAAGAACTCTAGTCATGCCACTGGCTGCATTCGTATAAATAACCGGTGATTGTTCTCCTCCATCAATATGCATATTGCCCACATAAAAATATTGCTCTATCTGATCATCTCATGTTTGCTTAACCCAACCAAAATCATCATGAGATTTCTAAACATTGTTTTAGCTGTCACAGCAGTTGTTTTTATTCTGAGTGTCCAACCCGGCAGTGCGAGTAGGGTTCCTGATGGAGAGAAAGAAGAGTGGATGAAGATAAGGATTGTTCCTTTGAAATCTATGCTTTCAGGACCTGTCCCTCCTTCAGGACCAAGTTCATGCGGCCGTATCCCTGAAAAAGGCTGACCTTGTACTGATGGAATGAAGTTTGCGGGTCATGCCATGCCTCCCCCTAGAGCAGGTTCGCATGCCAGCACTCCTGTTGTTATGGCTACTGAACATAAATGAAGCTCCAGCCTCCAATATGCATAGTCATCACCCAACATCAGAAAATCTTACGAGTCCTGAGTACATAATATGTAGGCCCTGCATTTGTTGTTTTTGTTTTTGTTTTTATATATTTTCATCATGATAAATACATTAAGGAAAAATAATAATAACACAAAAAATTGTATGTCATTATTGTATTCTTTTTCTCTATTCACATTTTGTACCCTGGTGGACTTTTACACTTTGTGAAATATATGGAAATAAAAAGGAACTAGTTGAATGATGCATATACGCATATATGCTTGCTGGTTGTTGCTGTATTTCCATCTTCATCATCTTTGCTTGGCATTCATCCGTGTGTTTTACCAAACTTTGCTCATGCATCCAAGTTTATGGCACTTATATGCTGGAAAAGAGGAAAAAAACTAAAATATATTGGCAAGGCTAATATTTGTGATAATATGAATATATTCATGGTAGCCTTTTTATTAGTTTGATAACAAAGCAAACCAACTTATTTTTTAAGTGTAAATACTATTTGCTTTGGATCTAAATTTGCATAAGGGGAAGACCATGTCTACATCATTAAGAGAAAATTACTATGCAATTTGTGAAGAGAAAACTGCTATATAATAATATTATTAGAAACTTAATTTGTAAAGACCCACCCAAAAAGGGCTCATTAAGAGATTGTGAGTCCATTTTGCATCAAAATCTAAAAAGAAATCATTGTTTCAACAGATAAATATTTAATATAAGAATAATACATACAACTAAATGATTTTGATAAAACAATAACAACAAAATAAATTAATAGTGGAAGCAAAGATTGAGAAGATGAGACATACAAATTAAAGAAAACATCTAAAATATATAAAGGAAATGGACTACATATCCTACAGGTCTAATAAGGAAAAACGCAAGTCTAGGTACTTAGTGACTTTGTTCTTTGAAGCTAATTCTACCTCCTCAATAGGCATACTCATGAGAGTCCTTACCTAAAAAACATTAAAATCTATTAGGCGAACAAATGGTTTAGCGGGTAATTATAATGCACAAGTGTTAGGATAATTAATACAAAGTAAAATCAATTTAAAAATATATTATATATGGAATAATTTTGATGTACAAAAACTAGCATAACATAATGATAATTACATTTTTAAAAAGTATGACATATAATAATAAAATAATAGATTTGGACATATTTATAGTCAATCCATTAGCTATACACAAACCTATTACCATCATGGCCACCACATATCAACATGCTCTTCAAGGTCTCACTATCCTTGATTGTAATACCATAGAGCTCATCTAAGGGTATAAAAGAGTATATTCATGTCAAAATCCCATTTTGAAACAATGATCTTACTTGAAATAAGAAAGAAAATAAAAGATGAAATACAAGATAGCTATTAACAAAAACTTGTTTTTATTTTTTATTTTTTATAAAGACAATTTGTGAATGTGAAATCATTTTTTAAAAAGACAACTTTTAAAAATATTATATTTTTGTAATATATATTTTAAATTATATTATTATTTAAAAAAAAATCCTAGATATCTTGGATAGAGGATATATATGAAGAGTTGTAGATTCCAAAATTTGTTTCAATTTTATCTTTACATTAATTTTTAACCCAATTTTATTCTTAATTTTTAAATTTCGATTATATCTTATATTTTTTGTCAACTCATCATCTAATTATTAGTTTTTATTATTTTGTATATTATTTTATTTTATTATTATTTATTATTATTATTATTATTATATTTCTATTTCTTTTCTTCATTTTCTTCTTTTTCTCTCCTCTCTCCTTTCTCTTCCTATTATTCCCCAACCACTCCACCTACTCCCCATTCTCTCTCCTCCCATCTCCCCTCTAGAGTTTTTTGTTTTTTTTTCCCTCCCCCAGCTCCCACACAAGGTAGTGGCTGGCCCCCAATTTTTTTCACTGCCACATGCACCCCTCATTTCCTTCCTTCCATTTCTTTTTTCCTTTTTCATTTTTTCATTCTATTTTTTTTTATTCCAAAAAAAAAAACCCATCATCCCTCCCGCTGCTGGTTAGCCAGTGCCAACCGACAACTCCCTCCTTTCCTCTCCCATTCTTCCATTTCATCAACTTTCTCTCACTTTTTCATCCTTCTAAAATTCAAAATTGTGTTAAGTTTTTTCCCTTTGATTTTAATAGTGATTATTGTTGAAATTGGGCTTGTGTGTTTGTTGAAATTGTGTGATTTTGTCTCATGGTTCCTGAGGGTGGAAAAGCTGATGCGTGTTAGTAATGTTCAATGACTTAAATCTGCTGGAAGTATGCCGTCTAAAAGCCCCAAACATTCAAGCCCCAATTCAAGTAAACGTGTTCCTACCACAATATAATTTATCTTTGTTCAAAATCAATGCCTCTAAAATAATGAAGTAAATGGTACGTATCATATATGACAAAAGTCTTCATAGACCATACCTACCTAGATTGGTCTCTCTACTCTTATTTAAGTGCTTTACAACCGTGAGAAAATTTTGAATTAATACTTAACTTTGCTATAAATTAGTGCTGACAATTTGGAAATGATTAATTTTTATGAGATATGATTTAGCAGCCCCTTATGCAATTAATATGGCACGGAAAAGGCCATGTATCCTGAACATGATAGGGAATATCACTTGTACTTGTAGCACATAAATTGATTCTTCAGTGTCCAATACAGGTTAATTACAAATCAATAATGTAAATAAGCTTCACGAATATTGCTTAATTTGGTGAAAAAAAAAAGTGATTATATAGTGGAACCCGGTCTCCAAAACGATAATTATCTAACTTTCTCGTGAAAATCATAACTAAGGATATTTAATCAAGCCAAATTACATACTTCACTATTAACTAAAGCTAATGGACATGGATTAATTTCTCATATCAATTTTCGAAAAAGCTTGGAAAGAGTATTATATATTTTCTTGGTAATTGATTTAAGATGCACGCATATGTGGAATTAAATTAACTACACAGGAAAACTAACCATTTGGGTAAATTCTAGGTATTTTCTTCTTTTATGACCTATTCAATTTCTAATCTCCTACAGTAAAATTCTATTAGTCAAGAGTCAAAAAAACCCTTCAACTAAGCCAAACTACCAAAAACTCTAGTCATGCCACTCGCAGCATTCATATAAATAACCGGTGATCGTTCTCCTCCATATAACTTCATATTGCCCACATAAAAATATTGCTCTATCTGATCATCTCCTGTTTGCTTAACCCAACCAAGATCATCATGAGATTTGTCAAAATTGTTTTAGCTGTCACAGCAGTTGTTTTTATTCTGAGTGTCCAACCCCACAGTGCTAGTAGGGTTCTTGATGGAGAGAAAGAAGAGTGGATGAAGATAAGGATTGTTCCTTTGAAATCTATGCTTTCAGGACCTGTCCCTCCTTCAGGACCAAGTTCATGCGGCCATATTCCTGAAAAAGGCTCACCTTGTCCCAATGGAATGAAGTTTGCGGGTAATGCCATTCCTCCCCCTAGAGCACGTTCGCATGCCAGCACTCCTGTTGTCATGGCTACCGAACATAAATGAAGCTCTAGCCTCCACCATGCATAGTCATCACTCAACATCAGAAAATCTTACGAGTCCTGAGCACATAACTACGTATTTTGTGACTTTTATAGGACCACAAGGAATAAACTGAATATGTAGGCCTTGCATTTGTTGCTTTTGTTCTTTTATTTTATATGTTTTCCTTCTCTTAGAAAAAATAATAATAACAGAAATTGGTTGTATGTCATTCGTGTATTCTTTTTCTCCATTCACAGTTTGTACCCTGGTGGACTTCTACACTTTGTGATATATATAGAAATAAAAAAGAACAAGTTGAATGATGCATATGCTCATATATGCTTGCTGGTTGTTGGAGTACTTCCATTTTCATCATCTTTGTTGGGCATTCATCCGTGTGTTTTGTCAAACTTTGCTCATGCATCCAAGTTTACGGCACTTACATGCTAGAGAAGAGGAAAAAAACTGAAGTATATTGGCAAGGGTAATTATTTGTGATAATATGGATATATTCAGGGTAGCTTTTTCATTAGTTTGATAATAGAACAGAACAACTTATTTTTTAGTATAAATATTATTTTCTTTAGGTGTAACCATAGCCTAAAACCATGTCTACATCATTAAGAGAAAATTGCTTTGTAATTAGTAAAGAGAAAACTGCTACATAATAATATTATCAGAAACTTGATCTGTAAACACCCACCCAAAAAGGGCCCGCTAAGAGACGATGAGTCCATTTTGCATCAAAATCTAAAAAGAAATTATTGTCTCAACAGATAAATATTTAGTATAAAAACTACATACAACTAAATGATTTTGGTAAAACAACAATAATAAAATAAATTAATAGCAGAAGCAAAGGTTGACAAGATGATATACAACTGAAAACAACTAAAATACATTAAGGAAATAGATTACATATCCTACAAATCTAATAAAGAAAAACGCAAATCTAGGTACGTAGTGATTTGTTCTTTGAAGCTGACTCTACCTCATTAATAGGCATACGAGAGTCCTTACCTAAAAAACCATTAAAATCTATTTGGTGAATAAATGGTTTAGTGGATAATTATGCTGCACTTTTGTTATGATAATTAATACAAGGTAAAAACAGTTTTAAAATATATTATATATGGAATAATTTTGTTGTACCAAAACTAGCATAACATAATGATAATAACATTTAAAAAATGTCTGAGATATAAATAATAAAATAATAGATTTGGATATATTTATGGTCAATCCATCAGCTATACACAAGCCTATTACCTTCATGGCCACCACGAATCATCAATATGCTCTTCAAGTCTCATTATCGTTGATCATAATACCATAGAGTTCATATCTTGGTCATCTCACCTAAGGGTATAAAAGAGTATATTCATGTCAAAATCCCATTTTGAAACAACAATCTTACTTGAAATAAGAAAGAAAATAAGAGATGAAATACAAGATATCTATTAACAAGAAATTGTTTTTCTTAAAAACCATTTATGCTTGTGAAATTGTTTTTTTAAAAAAAGACCGACTTCCAAAAATATCATATTTTTTTCTTAATACGTTGTAAAATACTGTTATATATATATATATATATTGTTTATAAGTTATATTATTATTTAAGCAAAAAAAAAAAAAAAATCCTAGATATCTTGGGCAAAAGATACGAAGAGCCTTCCAATTAATGGTATAAGGATAGTGTAATTGTTAAATTGCTCATTTGATTTAAAACCTTAAGTTGTTGGATGACAGATAATATTAACCATATTTATCAAAATATATAATTTAGCTTAAGCCTTAAATATCATCCTAAGTTACTAATTTGAACTCGTGTTAAACCATGTCAACATGGGTAGAGTCATAAAAAAGAGGGTTGGTACATGTGCATATATACATAGAAATGGACTTTTTCTCATGGCTCCTGAGGGTGGAAAAGGTGATGCGTGTTAGTAGAGTTATGTTCAATGACTTGAATCTGCTAGAAGTATGTCGTCTAAAAGCCCCAAACATTCAAGCCCCAATTCAAGTAAACGTGTTCCTACCACAACTTAATTTATCTTTGTTCAAAATCAATGCCTCTAAAATAATGAAGTAAATGGTACGTATTATATAAGACAAAAGTCTTCATAGACCATGCCTACCTAGTTTGGTCTCTCTACTCTTATTTCTACCATTAAGTGCTTTACAACGATGAGAAAATTTTGAATTAATACTTAACTTTGCTATAGATTAATGCTAACAATTTGGAAATGATTAATTTTTATGAGATATGATTTAGCAGCCCCTTATGCAATTAATATGGCACAGAAAAGGCCATGTATCCTGAACATGCTGGTGAATATCACTTGTACTTGTAGCATATAAATTGATTCTTCAGTGTCCAATACAGGTTGATTACAAATTAATAATGTAAATAAACTTTACGAATATTGCTTAATTTGGTGAAAAAAAAAGTGATTATATAGTAGAACCTGGTCTCCAAAACAATAATTATCTGAATTTTTCTCAGAAATGATAACTAATGATATTTAACCAAGCCAAATTACATACTTTAGTATTAATTAAAGTTAATGGGAATGGATTAATTTCTCACATCTATTTTCAAAAAATCTTGGAGAGATTATCATATATTTTCTTTCTAATTGGTTTAAGATGAATTCATATGTGGAATTAAATTAACTACAAAAGAAAACTAGTCATTTGGGTAATTCTAGGTATTTTCTTCCTTTATGACCTATTCAATTTCTAATCTCCTACAGTAAAATTCAATTAGTCAAGAGTCAAAAAAACCCTTCAACTAAGCCAAACTACCAAAAACTCTAGTCATGCCACTGGCAGTATTCATATAAATAACCGGTGATCGTTCTCCTCCATATATCTTCATATTGCCCACATAAAAATATTGCTCTAGCTGATCATCTCCTGTTTGCTTAACCCAACCAAGATCATCATGAGATTTCTCAACATTGTTTTAGCTGTCACAGCAGTCGTTTTTATTCTGAGTGTCCAACCCGGCAGTGCTAGTAGGGTTCTTGATGGAGAGAAAGAAGAGTGGATGAAGATAAGGATTGTTCCTCTGAAATCTATGCTTTGAGGACCTGTCCCTCCTTCAGGACTAAGTTCATGCGGCCGTATCCCCGAAAAGGGCTCACCTTGTCCTAATGGAATCAAGTTTGCTTGTCATGCCATTCCTCCCCCTAGAGCACGTTCGCATGCCAGCACTCCTGTTGTCATGGCTACTGAACATAAATGAAGCTCCACTATGCATGGTCATCTTACGAGTCCAGAGCACATAACTACGTATTTTAGGACTTTTATAAGACCATAACGAATCAAATGAATATGTAGGCCTTGCATTTTTTGTTGTTATATATTTTCATTCTGATAAATGAATTAAGAAAAAATAATAATAACACAAATTGGTTGTATGTCATTCGTGTATTCTTTTTCACTATTCACATTTTGTACCCTAGTGGACTTTTACACTTTGTGATATATATATAGAAATAAAAAAGAACAAGTTGAATGATGCACATACTCATGTGTGCTTGCTGTATGTTTGTTGGATTTTTAATGTGAAGGGTAACTAGTAAAACATGTAAAAGGTTGACAGGATAAAATGTATTTAATTCAAAGACTAAAAATATATTGGTAAGGCTGATTTTGGTGGTCATATGTATATATTCATGGTAGTCTTTTTATTAGTTTGACAATGAATCAGAACAACTCATTTTGTATTGTAAATATTATTTTCCTTGGGTATAAATTCAATCAGCCTAAAAACATGTCTACACCAATAAGAGAAAATTACTGTGTAATTCATGAAGGGATAAGAAAACTAATATATAAGAATATCATTAGGAACTTATTTTGTAAGGACCTGCCTAAAAAGGGTCCACTAAGAGATGATGAGCCCACTTTGTATATCATAATCTAAAATGAAATTATTGTCTCAACAGATAAATATATTGTATGAAAAAAAAAAACATACAACTAAATAATGTTGATAAAGCAACAACAATAAAATAAATTAATAACGAAAGCAAAGGTTGACAAGATGAGGCATATAGTTGAAAACAACTAAAATACATAAAGGAAACAAAGTCCCACAAGTTTAATAAGAAAAGACACAAAGCTAGATATTTAGTGACTTGCTCTCTAAAACTAATTCTACCTCCTCGATAAGTATATTGAGAATCCTTACTTGAAAAACATTAAAATCTATGGGAGTGCATAGACGATTTAGTAGATAATTATGATGTACAAAAACTAGCATAATGTAATGATAATAACATTTAAAGAACGTGTGAGATATAAATATTAAAATCGTAAGTGTAGACATATTTATGGTCAATCCATTAACCATACACAAGCCTATTATCTTTATTGGTTACATGCTTTTTAAGGTTTTACTATCCTTGATCATAATACCACAAAACTCATCTTCTGGTAGAGCTTTGTGAGCTCTACCACCTATACTGACATTAGAACCCATAACCCTGTCTTATGATTTCCCTCTTACTACACAATTGGTGGAGAGTTCCAAAACAAAATTGCATGAAATAATTCGTGGATGTGCATGTTATGATGCCCCTTAGTTATAAATGCCCAGATGTTTCTATATTTTATTTAAATCATAACACAAATTGTAATTTTGTGAATTGTAAATATACACAAGTCATTACATGATTACTTGAAGACAAAGCAACATTTATTTTTGCAAACTCAATAATCAATGCATTTCTCGAAATAGAAATTCAACATATATTTTATGCTATTAGTAAACTAAGCAAGCAATATATAACATATGTTAATAAAAGTAAGCAATTATAGATATTTACTTGATGAAAAATTGAATAAAATCATATGTATCATAACTACTCACAAAAACATCTATAGTAAAAAGTTAATATTTTTTTACAATATGATGCTTCCTCAAGATCTAAGTGTTCCTCTAATAAAAGAAAATTTAAGCGGACTTAGAGATATTTGATAATTTTATAAAAATGGGAAACTAGGATTCTAAGGTCTTGCAAGCCTATTTTCACCCAAACAACACCCTAGATGAAAAGTTACAAAGTTTTTCAAAATAAATATCTGGCAAACAAAGTTCAATTCAGTTTACTAACATATCAAATTAACAAGGGGTCAAAATCTAGCCAAAACATCCAGAACTTTAAGCAACACGAGTGGTTGAAAAGTACCTAAGCTGCTCTCTATTTTCAATCAATCTATTTGAAATTTTCGTACTAGGATGTTATGGTCCAAAGGATCAAATGAGACTTAGATGGTTAATTCTTTAAAGACTTATTTTAAAGAATTTAGGAGCCTAATATCTTTTAAAAAAATCTTAGAATTTTGAGAAATTCAAAATTGTCTAAGGAAAGAAAGAAAATGATAAGGAAAATGACTTTATCGTGTATGGTTTTTTCGTATGGAAAATATGAAAGAAAATCAAATATAATTGAAATTGGTTAAAAATTTATATATTTTTAAATTATTTAATATTAAAATAAGTAAAAAAATTTGAAACAATGCATGTACAAAAATAATTTATTAATTTAAAATCCATTATTTATTTTATTTTACTTTTCTTTTGCTTCCATCATTTCTATTTTCTTTCCCTAGTATTTACTCTCAAAATTTCAGAGAACCAAATATAGCCTTGAGCTCCCATTTAAGTTAAGACACTTCATCCATAAATTCATTCATTTTTCAAAATTAATGCCCCCTTAAGGAAGTTCAAGTTATAAGAAAGAACCTCCAAAATGCCTAGATCAAACAGTGTACTCTTATTTAACGCTAACCTAGTTTGTAAATATTTCTTAATTTTTTTATTAAATGACTTTTACCAACTAGTATGTGAACCTAATTCAATAGGGAGATTAAACACGCCGACCAATGAGTGACTCCTAATAGGTTTAGCCAGCTTGGAGGAGGGAATGATGATTAAGGACAACCAAGGCAACTCTCCAACTTAACATTAAAATCATTTTCCTTTTCACATAATTTTTGGTGTTCAAAAAGGTCATAAGATGCATGCTCATGTGTACAGTAATAAAGTAATTTTAGACGTAGTTTCTTCTTTAAGACCACTTCAATTTTCAATCTCCCAAAGCAAAACACTATTAGTACGTCAACAGTCAAAGAAACCCTTCAAACAAGCCAAACTCCAAAAACTCCGGTCATACCATTGGGAGCATATAAATAACCGAGATGGTCGTTCTCTTCCATATATCATATATGCATATTAATTTGTCCATCTAAAAATATTGCTTTGATCATCTCCTCTTTGCTTAACCCGCCAAAGATCATGAGGTTTCTCAACATTGCTTTAGCTGTCACGGCACTTGTCCTTGTTCTGAGCGTCCAACCACACAGTGCTGGTAGGGTTCTTGATGGAGAGAAAGAAGAGTGGATCAAGATAAGATTTGTTCCTTTACAATCTCTGAGTTCAGGTCCTGTGCCTTCCTCTGGAAGCAGTTCATGCAGCCATATCCCGGAAAAGGGCGCCCCACCTTGCCATAACGGTATGAAGTTTGCTGGCCATGCCAAGCCTCCCCCTCCGTTCGTCATGGCTACTGGACAGTGAACATATATATAGATAAAGCTCCACCATGGGAGCCCCCAAAATCAGAAATTCTTTTCATTAGGTCGTGTATCTTGTCATTCTTGTGATGAAGTTTGTGCGTTTGTTTACATAATGAAGAACATACTGGCAATTGTACGTATTTTGTAATTTTGATTATTATTCACATGTGGTACGTACGTACCCTTCTGAAGGTTTTTACACTAAGACAAATTGAGAATAAATGAATAAGTTGGAAATCATCTTTGCTGGTAGTTGATGCTTTACCATCCTCATCAACCATCTTAATTTAGCATTCAGGCGCATGTATGGCCTAGGAAACTTCTTAATTTGAGTTATTCTCCACATGATTTACGCTTGTGAATATATTTATTCATTTAATTAGTAGTCCATTTCTGCTCAATATGGTTGATTGAAATTTATTCTTCCTTTTCTTTTCCCCTTAGTGGTTTCTTTTTTTTTTTTTCCTCCTGTCATAGTTTCTAAGACTGAAATAAGGCTCAATGTTTTTGGAGTACCGATATTATCTTTCTGTGTTTCTTGCTATATAGAAAACAATAGCCTTTCAAAGGTCTTTATTTTCAATATAAAATATGAAAAAAAAAAAAGACAAAAAAAGCGACATTTCAATGAATAGATCTACCTAATGCTTGTTAAACATAGCTAATTAAGATTTGTGACATAAGAGGAAGCAATAGTTATTTGTTACACAAAATATAGTAGTTTGAAATTCGTTTGAACTTCGAAAACCTCCTTTAAGTCTTATATAGTAATGTTTCGTGCTCTTAACTTCTTTTTTCAACTAAAAATTTGGGTTCTGTTTAGAAAGTATTTTCAAAATAGATTTTGAGAACTTTTTTTGAAAAGTGTTATTTGATGTTTTATTGCACAAAAGTTTATTTGAGTTCTATGATTTAATATATAACAACAAGTTCCTAATTATGTAGATATTGTTTGCTCTGACCTTCATGACTCAAAAACACATCTGTATAGTTAAGAGTAGTTCATACATATTTAGTGTTAAGAAATTTTTGTTCCATTTAATTGTGAGATATCATAATTAACCTCCATGAAGACACAATGTCCACATTATGTCCCATAGGATTTTAGGGTCATGCAGGGTCAAACAAATAAACAAACATTTCTTGCAGGGCCAAACAAACTCACACTAAGGTCAGGGATTGACTTACGATCTAATCTCAACCATGTAGATATTGTCCATTGTAGGTTAAAAGGACTTTTATGATTTTAAAACACATCTACATGATTAAGAAGAATTCATATGTGTATAATGTCTTTCTCCTATTTGATGTGAGCTATCACATAACTTTTTGAAAATAACTTTTATCCGTAGTGCTTTATTTTTAATTATTCTTCATATTTAAATATTTATTTTTTAAAATAACCATAAGAAAACAAATGAAAACAACTAAAATATGTTATTAGAAAACATGTTATTTTATATTTTTAAAAATTGAAAACTATTTTCTATTTTTTCGTTGCTAGATGTTGTTTACTTATTGTTTTCCTCTTAAAAATAGGAAATTGTTTTACTATTTTCAAACAAACCATTGGTTTGTTATCGCTCTTTGTCTAAAATTGTATAAGTGGTGCTTTTTGTTGAGGGTGTGGGATAAAAACATTTGATAGGTATAATTGATAAGTTTTCAATACTGTGGCTATTATAAATGGTTGCTTTCTCAAGTGCGTTGGTTTTTTATCCTCCTAAATTTTCCTGGACATTTGTTGCAACTAAGTCATATTATGTTCATGATAATTGTCGTTGACACATGAAGTAAGAACAAGCCAAGATTAAGTTGTTTACCTAAAAAGAAGTAAACGAGAAACTTTCAACAAAAAAGGAGTTGACAATGTTTCCCCTCATATTGAGATAGAATATTCATGAAAGCACTATCAATTCTCCTTGAAACATATTGTCTTTCATCTCCTCCATTTATAGGTTTCAAAATAAATTACGGAAGACAAAAGATTTATGTGGTTCATTATAATCGCCTACATTCATGGGAAAAGGAGGTCAAATTTATTAATAAACTTTAAAAACACACACTTTTGTTGGGAAGATAAATGGAGAGATTTAGAGTATTAACTTGCTAACGTTAAAAGATTCCTCCACAAGAACAACAACCACTAAACAATAATAACCACCTCTCAAGAATAATAACAACTTAACAAGAATCAAGAATGACAATCAAGAAAATTTAACCACAAAAGAGGACACCAAATATAACATGGAAAAACCCTCTAAATAGAGGTAAAAAACCATAGAAAAAATTTCTTCCACTTCAATAAATGGGGATACAATAATTAAGTCCTCACTTGAGGTAGGAATCCATCACCCCAGGAAACATGAACAGAAAGAAATCAGGAAGAAAACATACCATAGGAATTCCCTAAAAAGGTTGATGAAAGGAACCTATAACTTCACCCTTGAGTCTTAGAACAATGCCAAACAAACCCTAATCTTTTCTTTCATTTTCTCAATCAAATGCCTTTTTCTCTTAATACCAAAGCCCTAATGCTATTCATATATCCATATTTGGGCTTAAGGAAAACCAAAATATAAAATGGCCTAATATATGAGCTCATGGGCTGGATAAACATAGCCTAACAATCTCCCTCTCTAGCATATGAGGAGAGAGTGCCAATCTATAACTCCATCACATTGAGTTCAAACCTTTTGTTCCAATGCACAATTGAAGCTTCTGTTTGGGAACAACCTTTGTCAACATGTTTAAGACATTCTTGTTTATGTGAATCTTCTTCAACTTAGCTGCATTTTCTTCAACCATATCTCTTAACCACTTGAATATCCATTTGTTTTTCAATGATTTTCTTCTTTTAGGAAGTTGTACTAACTCATAGTTTTCATTTTTCTGCAAGGAATCCATCTCATCTTGCATAGATTTAAAACTTTGTGGCTCCCTCTCATCTAACATGTGCTCAGAAGAGGGATATATAGTAAAGGGACGATGCTCTTTAGTAGACATCCTAACTTGGGGTATCAAATCCTCCTACTCCTCGTGTTGAATTAGCTCCTGTGTAGGTATGTCATTTGCACTATCATCTCTTGGTAGCTCATCAATTTCCTCATGTTCATTTCTAGGCTGCTCTAATGATAGGGGAATAGGTACCAACTCAATGAAGTCATCACTTGTACCTTTCGATTGATTGGCTTTGTCAAAATCTCCTAAGGTTTGATCCTCTTGGAAGACCACATCTCTACCTCTCACCAATTTCTTCTTAGTTGGATCCCACAATTTGAATCCAAACTCTTCATCACCATACCCAAAAAAGACATGTGGAATTGCCTTATCATCAAGTTTAGATCTTTGTTCTTTAGGAACATGCACAAAACTTTTATATCCAAAGACCCTTAAATGGGAATAGGAAACATCTTCTCCTGTCCATGCCTTCATTGGAACCTCAAAGTTCAATGGACCTGATAGAGATCTGTTTATCAAATAGCAGGCAGTTTGAGTAGCTTCACCTTAAAACACCTTAAGCAACTTCGCAGTATTCAACATACACCTAACTCTCTCAATGATGGTGCAATTCATCATTTTAGCCACACCATTATACCATGGAGTGCCATAAACTTTTTTCTCATGCCTTATACCATTCTTAGTGCAATAAGTTTCAAACTCCCTTGAGGTGTACTCACCTCCATTATTAGACCTGAGATACTTCAATTTTCTTCTAGTCTCTCTCTTAACCATGGTATGAAATTGTAGAAAATACTGAAAGACTTGATCCTTTGATTTGAGCAAATAAATCCATACCTTCTTGGTAGCATCATCAATGAAAGTGAAAAAGTACCTGTTTCCTCTAAGATTTTCCATATCCATTGGGCCACAAACATTAGAGTATACCAATTCCAACTTCTCTAACTTCTTGTTAGATCTGCTACTAAAGGAAACCCTATGTTGTTTTCTAACTAAACAATGATCACAAGAAGACAAGGATTCATTTTTGGCCAAAGGAATTAAGGACTTCCTTGCCAAAACTTGCAATCCTTTCTCACTCATATGCACCAACCTTTATGCCATAACTCCAAGGAAGTACCCTCTATAACATGTAACTCATCATTACAAACTTTTCCTTGGGTCTTATACAAAGTGCAACATGCTTCTTCTTTTGCAACAACCAATGAGCCCTTAGTAAGCTTCCATTTGCCTTTGCTAAAGTGGTTTTCATAACCTTGCTTGTCCAAGACAAAACCTAACATTAGATTAAGGCGTAAATTTGAAACATGCCTTACATGTTTCAATGTCAACTTGTACCGCATATTGGTTTCAAAGCAAACATCACCCATCCCTACAATCTTGGAGTGACTAGAGTTTCCCATCTTGACTATGCCAAAGTCTTTAACTCTATAATAAAAAAACGACTCCATGTGAGAAGTAGCATGGTAGGAGGCTACAATGTCTATAGTCCACTCATTTTCTTGCTTATCTACATGCAAACACTCATTTGAGAGCACTAAAACTTCATCATTGTTGAGGTTGTGGTGTTCTTTTCATATTCTTTTTCCTGATTCTACCTATTCTATTCCCTTTTCCAAATTCGAAGATTCCTTTTCATATGCCTATCTTTTCCACAATGGAAACATTTGATATTTCCTTTGGATTGGGACCTTCCCTCAAACTTGTCATAACCTTTTTATCCTTTATCCTTGTTTCTTCCTTTACTTTCTATGATGAGGGCTTGTGCATTTTCTGTGTCATAAGCCTTCCTTCTAGTCTTTTCATTGAACAAATTTCCCTTCATAAGTTCCATAGACAATGCACCATTCGGAGCAGAGTTGCTAATAGTCACAACAAAAGTTTCCTAACTATTTGGTAATGAACACAATAGCAAAGATGCTTGCATATCATCATCCATAACCATTTTCATAGCAGCCAAATGATTAACAATGCTTTGAAAAACATTCAAGTGATCTGTCATTTGTGTTCCTTCCTTTAGCTTCATATTCACCAACTTTTTTAACAAGAAAATTTTATTCCCAACAGTTTTTTGTTCAAACACGGATTCCAATTTCTCCTAGAGATTATAGGCATTTGTTTCATTTGCCACATGGTGATGTGAGGATGTGTCAATCTATTGCCTAATATAGGCAATTGCCTTTTTATTCATCTTATTCCATTCCAAATCAAAAATATCTTTGGGGCCTAACTTCTTTATCTTCAAAAGTATTTGACAAATCTTTGATGGTGAGAAAATCTTCCATCATGGACTTCCACATAGCCTAATTTGAATTGTTAAGTTTTATCATGGAGGTTGAGTTCCCTTTTTATCTCCATTCCTTTCAAGAATAAAAGTTCCACAACCAAGCTCTGATACCACTTGTTGGGAAGGTAAAGGGAGAGATCTAGAGTATTTACCTGCCAAAGTTAAAAGATTCCTCCACAAGAATAACAACCACTCAACAATAATAACCACCTCTCAAGAATAATAAACTTAACAAGAATCAAGAATGACAATCAATAACATTCAACCACAAAAGAGGATACCAAATATAACGTGGAAAAACCCTTTGAATAGAGGTAAAAAACCACGGAGAAAATTTCTTCTACTTCAATAAATAGGGATACAATAATTAAGTCCTCACTTTAGGTAGGAATCCATCACCCAATGAAACATGAACAGAAAGAAATTAGGGAGAAAAATGTGCCATAGGAATTCCCCAAAAAGGTTGATGAAAGGAACTTATAACTTCACTCTTGAGCCCTGGAATAGTGCCCAGAAAAACAAATCCTGATCTTCTTTCCTTTTCTCAATTAAATGCCCTTTTCTCTTAATACCAAAGCCCTAATGCTATTTTTATATCCATATTTGGGCTTAGGGAAAACCTAAATATAAAATAGCCTAATATATGGGCTCATGGGCCAGACAAACATAGCCCAACAACTTCAAACTTTTTCAATCTTTTTTTACTTAAAATTCAATACACCCTTTGCTTATATATCTTCACTCTTTATGCATTTTTATTTCTCTTACTAAATCCTATTTAAAACCTCATATTTGTAAAGTCCTATGGATGAACCCAAAATCAATAGTTTCCTAATCATAGTCAAACTCGAAAAAGGTAATTTACCAAAACACAAACTCTATTATAAATATTGACTTTCCTAAATATAATAAATAGATAATTTAAACCAAATACCAACAATCTCCACATTGATTAAAATTTCTCAATCTTGCATAATTAATGAGAATAAATATGTGCCAAATTCAAACTATCATCGAACTTGATTTAAGAAATTGTCTTTGTTTTCTTTATAACTTCATTCATTTTGAAAGTGTTTTCATCCTTGTGTTAGTGAGTACACTTAGTGAAAAACGGAATCTCAATCATCTTGTGGCAGCCATCTACTTTGACAACTTCTTTACTACTAGTAAAAGACTTTTCATGATGTGACTCTACCTTCATAGCTCCACCTAAAATTACATTTTCAATCAAGATGTAAAATTTTTTCACCTTTTTCCCTATTACAGCTATCAAAGCACTTTAATTGATATTCATAATATCATTTATTTATTTTTTTTGCAGAAAAATCATATAGAAGAGTATCCAAAGCCTCTAAAGAAATTAAACTCTTTCTCAACTTAGCAATATGCTAAACATTACTTAACATTCTCATAATACCATCAAACATCCTCACCTTTATGGTATCAATCTTAATGACTTTAGAACTTGAATCATTGCCCATTCAAACAATAAAATTTAAAATCTAAGAGTCAACAAAAATTTTATCGACTATAACAGAAAGAAATCATCTTTCTTATTAAACTTTTTATCAACAATATTAGTAAAATTCGAAGTTTATTGGAATTCAAGATTTTTTCTTACTACTTGGTGTTTTTATCAATTCTTCATAATTTCTTCTTATATGTCCCTTTCTGTGGTTGTAATAACACTCCTTCTAGAACTTCATTCATTTTTTGAAACTAATGCGTGCCCCCAAAAGGAAGTTCTAAGTTATAAGAAAGACGCTCCAAAGTTCATTCCACGATTAGGGGGTCTAATCTTATTTAACGCTGACCTAATTTGGAAGTGGTTTTTCAATTTTTTTCTTTATTAAATGGCTTTTACCAACTATATATTCTATGCACCTAATTTGATGACATTCGGAACTCCTACTAGTAAATAATAGCTTTGGCCACCTTGTTTAATTTCGTGTGAACAAATTAATGTTAGATGAATGGTAAATCCTCCTCAAACCTTAACATTAAAATCATTATCATTTTTTATTTATTTATAATTTATTATGTTTTAAAGGTCATAAGATGCATGCTTTAGTACCAGAATCAAGATTTATTCTATGATAAAGTCTATAAAATTTTAAAATAATTATAAACACATAACAGACCCAAATAATATACACTAATATTTTGGGAATCTAAAACTATCTTAGCACGTAGTATTGAAACCCATTGATATTTTCCAAATAAAGGAATTTCTTATTCTCTTGCATTGTTGTGTTTTTTCATGTATAGTATTTATACACCTATTGTAATAGATTCTTGAATGGAATATCAGTTATGTGATTTTACAATAGTCTTGAAGATTCTTCTGGTGTAGCCATTTTTTCTATTGCAGGTAAGTTGTTGTGACTGGAGGTTGTTGCAGGATGGTGAGTGTTATCACCAAATTCTTTCCTAATGCAAACAGATTCAAAATCAAGTGGAATTTTACTCTTTGGTTCTATTTTCAGTGTACTAACATGTAAAATTAACAAGGGGTCAAGATCTAGCCAAGACATAAAAAAACTTTAAGAAACACAGGTGGTTCAAAAATACCTAAGCTACTCTCTATTTTCAATCAATTTGTTTGAAATTTTTGTACTAGGATATTATGGTCCAAAGGATAGATAGACTTAGATGGTTAATTCTTTAAAGAATATATTATTTTAAAAGAATTTAGGAGTCTAATATCTTTCAAAAAAAATCTTAGAATTTTGAGAAATTCAAAATTGTCTAAGTATCAAGGAAAGAAAGAAAATGATTAGGAAAATAATTTTATTATGTTTGGTTTTTTCATATGAAAAATATGAAAGAGAACCAAATGTAATTAAAATTGGTTAGAAATTTATATATTTTAAAATTATTTATATTAAAATTATTTAATATTAAAATAAGTAAAATAAATTTTAAATAATGCATGTATAATAATAATTTATAAATTTTAAATTTATTTTTTATTTTCTTTCATTTATTTATTCATTTTATTTCTATCATTTCTATTTTCTTCCCATCATATTTTCCTTCAAAATTTTTGAAAACCAAATATAGCCTTGAGCTTGTGTTTAACACTTCATCCATAACTTCATTGATTTTTCAAAACTAATGCCCCCTTAAGGAAGTTCAAGTTATAAGAAAGAATCTCCAAAATGCCTAGATCAGACAGTGTACTCTTATTTAACGCTAACATAATTTGTAAATATTTCTTAATTTTTTTATTAAATGACTTATATCAACTAGTATGCGCACCTAATTTAATAGGGAGAAAATTAAACATGCTGACCAATGAGTGACTCCTAATAGGTTTAGCCAGCTTGCTGAATGGTGAACCCTCCTCAAGGAAATGACGATCAAGGACAACCAAGACAACTCTTCAACTTAACATCAAAATCATTTTCCTTTTCACACACACACATATATATATATATATATATATATATATATAATTTTTTATGTTCAAAAAGGTCATAAGATGCATGCCCATGTGTACAGTAATCTAGTAATTTCAGACGTAGTTTCTTCTTTAAGACCACTACTTCAATTTTCAATCTCCCAAAGCAAAACGCTATTAGTACGTTGTCAACAGTCAAAGAAACCCTTCTCACTTTGGCATTAATTTATATAAAAAAAAACACTATTAGGTGTTCTGAGCCCCTTTCTCAATGAGGCATTCAAAGCCATATTCTCACTTTGGCTTCACAGCCACTTCTTACTTAGAAGTTCAGAGCGACTTTCTCAATTAGGCGTTTAGAAGTACATTCTCAATTAGGCATCTTGAGCCACTTTCTCATTTAGGCATCTTGAGCCACTTTTTCACTTAGGCGTTCAGAGCCACTTGCTCATTTAGGCATTTGGAGGCACATTCTCAGTTAGGCGTTCAGAGGCACATTCTTAGTAAGACGTTTAGAGGTACATTCTCAATTAGGTGTTTAGAGCCACTTTCTCACTTAGGCGTTCAAAGCCACTTGCATAGTTAGGCCTTCAAAGCCACTTTCTCACTTTTGCTTCACAACCACTTTCTCACTTAGGCGTTCACAACCCCTTTCTTAGTTAGGCATCCAGAGTGACTTTCTCAGTTAGGCAGTTAGAACCACTTTCTCAATTAGGTGTTTAAAGCCACTTTCTCAATTAGGCATTCAAAGTGACTTTCTCAATTAGGCATTCAAATGCACATTCTTGGTTAGTTGTTCAGAGGCACTTTCTCACTTAAGCATTTATACCCATTTTCTCACTTAGATGTTTAGAGCCACTGGCTCAATTAGGCATTCAAAGCCACTAGTCTAGTTAGGCGTTCAAAGCCATTTTCCCACTTTGGCCTTCACAACCACTTTCTTACATAGGCATTTAGAGCCACTTTCTCAGTTAGGCATTCAGACACTTTCTCACTTAGGCGCTCACAACCATTATCTCATTTAGTCATTCACAACCACTTGCTCAATTAGGCGTTCAAAGCCAGTGACTTATTTTGGCCTTAAGAACCACTTTCTCATTTAGGCATTCATCACCACTTTCTTAGTTTGGCATTAAGAGCCATTGTCTCAGTTAGGTGTTTAGGGCCACTTGCACACTTAGGCATTCTAAGCCACTTTCTCAATTAGGCATTTAGAGTCACCTTCTAACTTAGGCGTTCGAGGCCACTTTCTCACTTAGGCGTTCAGAGCCACTTGCTAAATTAGGCGTTTAGAACCACTTTCTCACCTTAGTGATCAAAGACACTTTCTCACTTAGGTGTTGAGAGCCATTTTCTCACTTAGGCCTTTATAGCGACTTTCTTAGTTAGATGTTTAGAGTGACTTTCTCAGTTATGCATTCAAGGCCACTTTCTCAACTAGGCATTTAGAGTCACTTTCTCACTTAGGAGTTAAGAGTCACTTGCTCAGTTAGGTGTTCAGAGCCATTTTCTCACATTGGCATTCACAACCACTTTCTCACTTAGGCGTTCAGAGTGACTTTCTTAGTTAAGTGTTTTGAGCCACTTTCTCAATTAGAAGTTTAGAACAACATTCTCACTTTGTCGTTCTTACCCACTTTCTCTGTTAGGCGTTTAGTGCAACTTTCTCAGTTAGGAGTTTAGAGGCATATTCTCAGTTAGGCATTCATAGGCACATTCTTAGTTAGGCGTTCATAGTCGCTTTCTCGCTTAGGTGTTCAGATCCACTTGTTGAGTTAGGTGTTCAAAGCAACCATCTCACTTTGGCCTTCAGAGCCACTTTCTCACTTAGGTGTTCAAAGCGACTTTCTCAATTAGGCATTCAGGGTCACTTTCTCACTGAGGTGTTCATAGCCACTTTCTCAGTTAGGCATTTAGAGTAACTTTCTTAATTAGGTGTTCAAAGCCACTTTTTCAATTAGGTGTTTAGAGGCACATTCTCAGTTTTGCGTTCAGAGCCACTTTCTCACTTAGGCATTTAGAGCCATTTTCTCACTTAGGCGTTTAGAGCCACTTGTTCAGTTAAGCATTGAATTAATTTTTAAATTGTGAATTTAACCATTCCCATGTTTTTTTTTTTTTTTTAAAAGTAACCCGTTATTATTATTATTATCATTATTTTTTTTATGTAAATGCGTTCTACCATTTCAAGTATTTAAAGTAACCTGTTTTAAAAGAAAGTTATTTTTACAAGAAAATAATAAGAGTATTTTTTATCAAAAACCCTTTTAATCGAATAACCCTATAAATAACCGAGATATTGGTTCTTTTCCATTTATCATATATGCATATTAATTTTTCCAGCTAAAAATATTTCTTTGATCATCTCCTCTTTGCTTAACCCGCCAAGATCATGAGTTTTCTGGACATTGTTTTAGCTGTCACGGCACTTCATTCTTGTTCTGAGCGTCCAGCCACACAGTGCTGGTAGGGTTCTTGATGGGGAGAAAGAAGAGTGGATCAAGATAGGACTTGTCCCTTTACAGTCTCTGAATTCAGGTACTGTGCCTCCTTCTGGAAGCAGTTCATGCAGCCGTATCCCGGAAAAGGGCGCTCCACCTTGCCATAACGGAATAAATTTGCAGGTCATGCCATGCCTCCCCCGGCGGTTGTCATGGCTACTGGACAGTAGACATATATAGATGAAAGAAGCTCGCTCCTCCATGGGAGCCACCCAAACCAGAAACTCTTACAATTCTCTAGCACCAAAATATACTTCTAATTAATTCTAGTGAGACCATAGGAGTGAACTGATTTGCAGGTCCTGTATTTTTTCAATCTTGTGATAAAGTTTGTGTTTGTTAGAACAAGAAAGAAACCATCATTATCACTATTTACTTGTGGTACCATTCTGAAGTTTTTTACGCTATCTACAAAGATAAATGAGAAAAAATGAATAAGATGGAAATCATATGGGCATACATATCTTTGGTAGCTGATTTACCATCTTCATCATGTTTCTTAGTTTTGCATTCATGCATGGGGCATGCATGGAATAGGAAATCCCACTCAAGCGTTTCATCCAACTTCGTGGCACCTGATTATGTGTACGAATTCATATACCTTTGCACAGGCAATTTGGGTTACTTCCAACATTTACGCTTGCGAATATATTTATTTATTTAACTAGCTCGTCTGTTTCTGCTAAATAAGGTTGATAAAAATTTATTGATCCTCCTCTTGTTTTCATGTTTTTGGTGTTTTTTTTTCTCCTGTCATGGTTTTTAGGACCGAAATAAAGATCAATATTTTCAATACAAAATATGATTACATTATCAAGCACTAACCTCAGTTTACATGGCATCTTATCCAACCAGTTGAACTGGTTATTCTTTCTAAACCAAGTATATGAAATGAATTAAGGTTAGAGATAAAACATATATACGAATCATAAGGATTGGGATCTATCTTCCACATTAACTCATCAGCTGAGCCATGCACAAATATGATTACATCATTAAGAGCTGTGATCTTGGTCATAGCCATCCTTAGCAAGAGAAGCCATGGCAGCATCCTCTGCCAGCATGTACGCGGAAAAGGCTGGAGGTGCAGTTGCAATGTCGTCAGCTATATTCTTTTCATTCAAGGTGCATCGCCCTGCCCTTTGTTCTGGGATGTGAGTACAAGGACTGGGGCCGGATGACAGCACTGGACCTTTCTGCAGAGACTGAAGCACAGGACTGTTTCTCTTCGCCCATTGCCCTCCTCCTAGTAGCCGCATTGCTTCAAGTTCTCGGAAACTCCAAGCTGAGAGAAGCGTGAAACTGAAAAGCACCACCAAGAGGCCTAATTTCCTAGAAGTGAAACCCATCTTCGAAAAGAAATGAATGGATCGTTTTATATGAATAGAGAGCGGGGAAGATGTGAAGAATAAGCAGCTTTGGGGTGCTGCAAAAATGGTATATGGAAAGTATATATATATATATATTCATAAATGTAGACGCTGGGCCTTCATAACAAGCATGCACACAAATACACAATTTGGCAATTTGGAAAGGGCCTCTGCTCTTGGCTCGACAATGCATAAAAAATCTGATGCATGTGAGTAGAGTCATCAGTCATATTCAAACATTTGATTATTGAGGAGGATGTCACGTAAAGGCTGTGAGCATCACGACCAAACCAACAAACATTCAAGCCCCAATTCACTAAAAAAATCCGTTCCCACCATAAACCTATTCTTTGATCAAACTTAGTGCCCCACAAAGGAAGTAAACAGTACAAGAAAGGAAGTAATCCACTAGTCGTCAGTCAGAAAAGTGGTATACAAACCGTGAAACTTTTTAAATGCGACAGTTTGCATGAGACCAATTCTAACTTAATTTGGAAAATATTTGTTAGGAAATGATTTTGGTGGCCGTCATGCTGCTACTTTATTCGGTGGGGCAACATCATGCAAAAGTATGATGTTACAGGTTAATTAATAAGCTAAATTATTGAAGTCATGATTTTAAATATTTCAATATCATCCACTGTATTGTGAAGAAGCAACAATTCACAGAGATAAAGTGGGAAGTAGATATTTTTTATTTAATTGATTTTTATTATTATTATTTTGTTTACAAAAATTATAATTATCATTGTATTTAATAACAGTAGATTTTTTAATTTATTTATTTTTGGGGTGGCGGATGCTTACAATTAATGACCTATGAAAATTTTGTCATTGTATGTAATTCAAGCCTAGTATCTTTATGACCTTCTCAATTTCTAGTCTATGCCGTGGCAAAACCCTTGTATTCAAGAGCTAAAAAACCCTTTCAAACAAATGAAACAATGGAAAATCAAAGTTATAACATTGGGTATCCATGCTTATAAATAGCAATTAATATGATCTCCTCCACATATGCATATCATCCCAGATATCATATTGATTCCATCTCCTAGTATCTTAGCTTAAACCCCACCAAAATCATGAGGTCTCTCACAATTGTTTTAGCTGTCACTGCAGTTCTTTTTCTTCTGAGTGTCCAACCACACCATGCTAGTAGGGTTCCTAATGGAGAGAAAAAAGAGTGGAAGAAGAAAAGAATTAATATTGTCTTGCAGTCTCTGCAGGCGGGTCCAGTTTCTCCTTCTGTCCCAAGTCCATGCACCCGAATTCCCGGCAAAGGCCCCCCTTGCATGATCAACAAGAACTTTGCAAGCCACGCCCTGCCTCCCCCTCGGCCAAGCCCGCCTGCCACCTCTCCGGTTGTCATGGCTACTAAGCAGAAATGAAGCTTCACCATGGCCACTACCAGATTTCAGAAATTCTTACTAGTCATTTGCACCAAGTATAACTATCATGTCATAAAATCATGGGAATAAACTGAGTTGCAGCTCATGTTTGCTTTTGTAATTTTTTCATCTTTCCGTAATGTTTGTGTATGTTTTGTACACATATATAATGAATAAAAAATAAATAACATGCATCAATTAATTGTGTGCAAGTATGCTGTGTATCATTTTCACTCTTGATGTGGTGTGACCTTGTGGATTCTGAATAATTCATGCTACAAAAATAAAAAGATCAAGTTTAAATTATGAACACGTTTTTCCTTGGTTGTGGTGATCATTGATATTTTGAATATGTAAAACCAAATAGCGTATTTTATCAAACATCACAACATTTATTTTAAGTACTTATAATTTGTCGTATAAACCTTTCAAAATTTGTGAACATGCAAGTCCATAGAGATACGTACTTCGAATAATTTGGATGAACAACTTTAATGGATATAACAATTAAAACCTTATATTAAATAGTTTTCATTTGTTTAATTTCTCTTTAAGGATGATGTTAAATACTTTCACTACTCTCTCTACCGGAGAGAGAGAGGGAGTATATTCAAGAATACCTTTTCTCTATTGTGCATATGTTATTGGGTTAGATTTAGAAAAAAACATGAAATAAATCCCTAAAAATAATTACCCATGGATCTTTCGTATGTGGATGCATCAATTTAATTAGAAACAAGAAATAATATATATATATATATATATATATATATATTACCTCAATTTGATTTCACAAGTGCAAAACTCTCCACAAGAACACATGCATGTCCTTCTAGTCTTGTGCTAGAAAATTAGAACTCTTAAAAGGCAAAAGGAGAATAGGAAGACTATCTTCCAACAAATGAAAAAAAGCGTTGAAATTATGATGCATTTTCATCCTTTTATTGACATAATGATAAATCATGGCATTTTTCAAAATTTTGTAACTTTAAAAATTTTATTGGTGACTTTATACTTATTATAAGATCATAATTTATTTGTGAATTTACAATTTGATAACTTTATAATTCACTAGTGACTTTGTAACTTCTATTTGTAACCTTGCAAGTTATTGTGACTTTACAACTTCTGTAATCTTACAATTCATTGTAACTTTGCAACTTTTGTAACATTACAATTCATTAGTGTCTTTACCTTTCTTTGTGGCATTACATTAATTGATTGTATATTTACAACCTTTTCTAACTTTACAATTCATTACAATATTTTAACTTCTAAAGTAAATGTCTATTATTAATAAACTTATTCATATGTTATGAACTCTTCATATTTCAGTAAGTTAATTGTTTCTTCTCAATAATCTAAGGTGAGGACATGTAGCATGGGACCTTCGTGGGATCTCTACATCTCTAGTAAGTTTATTTCAAATGAACTTGTCAATTACAATCATATTTAAAACAAATTGCAATTTCACCCAAAAAAAAAAAAAAGAGATAGATTAGTAAGTTCCATACTTACATATTAATTCTTCCACTAACTAATATTCCTTACAAGTTTTGAAGTTGGATCAAGATAATTGTCATTCCCTAAACTTATAAGTGTGTCACCTCTTATAATTGGACCTTTTAAAAAAACCAATTTAGAAAATCTTAATATATGACATCCTAAATAGATATATACACTTAAAAAAAAAATTCTTTCTAAATTGACTGGTCGGTATTTTAAGACCTACTATATTCTCTCCTACTATAGAAGCAATGTATCCTTTATCAAATATCCACTAATTTTTATATATCATGTATAAAACCCAACAGATCCATATATAATCCATTATTAGACATCAACAGTTGATAATAACAAATCTATACAAAATCAAATACAAAACTTAGTAACATCCTTAAGTCCAAAAATTGTCTTGTGATGGTACAGTTTTGTGATTATCACATTATAATCACCCATGAAGTTTATTAATAGCCTCTCAACTTTAGTGAATACCATCACTCTATCATATATAGTAGTACAATTCATGACAACTTTTAATAAGCATATTATCCATTACAAGCTTATAAGTTGTAAACATATTTTAAGATTATAAAGAAATTAGAAGTCATATCTCATTGTTTATAATCTCTATTATCGAGATGATTTTTATACAATATAATCTAAGGATAAATATCATCAATTGTGACATATAATTTGTAACCATGAAATGCATGGAAAATTTATTGTCTATTGGCTTTAAAGGTATGCAATTCTTTCAGTCAACCCAATAGAGTTGTGGGTCATCTCATTTTTTGATACAACTGTGAGGCCCAGACCAACTCAGATTTACAATAAATATAAGTGTCTCTTGGTAATCCGATATTTGGGAATATCAAAATTTTATCTCAAAGGCATGATTTTTGAAAGCAGATTGTTCTAGGCATTGAATTAGGGCAACATGAGGTGTTTCATGAAATCAGTAGTGTATATAATGCTATGTAATACTTCTCTCTCATCCATGAATTGGGTGTGGTTGGTCGAACCACATTAAAACCTTGTGTATCTTTGTGTTTTGGAACTAACATTGTTTGTATTAGAGCTTCCGTTGGCACAACAAATTGGTATTACCTAGAGCTCACAATGAAGATTTTTAGAAGAGTAAAAGATAACACAACACACAAGAGTATGACAAGGAATTTGAACTGAAGGTAAAGTCGATTGTTATTTTATCGAATGTGATACAAAAAGTGTGTCATGGAAAGATGGAAGATTGATTTAATGGAATTTGAGCCAAGGTGGAGATTGTTAAAAAGTATTTCAAATTTTTAATTAGTATAGATTCCTTTTTGTAAAGAACATTGTATAGAATATTTCCTAAATTGATTTTTTATTGTAATATTAAATTTCCTAATAGAATAAGGAAAAGAATCTTCACTACAAGAAAAAAGGCTTTCATTGACAGTTTTTCACCATCAAGATAGGGTATATCTGTCAAGGTATGGTACTATTCATATATGTCATCTATGCCAGTGTCAAGAAAAGTTTAAATCTACCTTGACATTTACATATATCAAGATTGTTTCTATTTCTACTAATTATGGAATCTTTGTTAGTATGACATATGTCAATGTCTCTTTCACTTTTGTCATAGTTGGATTCAACATATGTCAAGGTTCTTTGATCTTATGTTAATGTTAACTCGCTTTTCTATCAAGGTTGTTGCGACAAATGTTAAGGATAAGTATAATATGTCAAGGTTTCTCGCTAGTGCAGACGTCAATGTTGGGCATTAGCCATCTGTCAAGGTTGCCTATGAAAAATTTAATATTATTTTATTATAATTTTTAGTTTTTAATGGAAAATGAACCTATTACCATATTTGGTACTATTTAATTATTATAATAATAATTAAGTCCTAAAATCAGACAAATAAACTATTACTCAAGGAAAAAAAAATTATTATATATACATTTGAATATTAAAAACACAATGGAATAAATATTTTTCTAGTTACTCTCTATTTTGTATATACAAAAAAAATTAATTACAAACATTCAATTAAGATAATATACAAACTTAAATTAAAAAGTACAATACTATCTTCGTAGGAGGGTCTCTAATTCTTCATCATCTTCTTTTTTTTTTGCCATATTTCTTGGATACCTAATAAGATAGACACAACATTAATAGAAAAGTAAGTAACAAGTATCAAAATAGCCATTTTCAAATTATAAGGTACTTTCAATTACAAGAATACATCAAACATATATGCAATTTGTAGATACCATATCTCTAGCATTAATCTTCAAGCATTGCCCTCTAAAAAGACCCTAAAAATTGCCAACACCTCTATCTCAAACCTATGATAGAAAAAACAAACCATGTTAACAAAAAGAAAACTCAAAATGAGAAATTAGATATCTAACTACAATTAAATATTTTTAAGAATGAATTCTAAGTTTAATTATTGTGCTTTTATATTATGGACCTAAATAGCTATAAAAATATACTTATTTTTTGTTTCTAAAAGGAATGCAAAAAGGAAAAGAGAAAAAGAAAGTTCCAACTATATCTTTCATGTTATTTTGGCTTTTAAATAGATAAAAACTCACATTATCCAAGAAATAATTGAAATTAAAGTTGAGTAGAAATTTTAATTATCTCAATCATAAATAATGAAATATCTAAATTCAAATCCATAGAAATCATACTCACTATTAATTTCATGCACCAAATGCATCTAAACTTAACAAAGTAAAAAATCAAGGATATTCTCATTCAATTCTAATTGGGTAATAGATATTATGTGTGCAAATTTTGTCTTTATTTCAAGAATTAATAAATGCACAAGCTATCTAGTTGAGAGCTTAAATCTATAAATTTTGAAAAGAAAATAATTAATTAATTAAGGACTATAGAAACAATTTTAGTTGGCTTGTGACTATGAAATGAAAAATTAAATTTTGTGAGGGTTGATTTATTGCTTATCAATCAAATAGCATATCAACATTTAACTAAAGAAAGAGTTTCAAACAATCATGAATCAAAACATTAAAATTTAGCCCAAAAAAGAGAGGAAAAAAAACAAAGAGAAAGAACCAAACCAAAGGAACCCAAGTAAAAATTCAAGTGCATAAATAAATAAAATTAAACAATTAACCATATTAAAGAGAAAACCATATCACATTATGCAAATTGTTTTTGTGTGCCTAAATATATAGTTATGTTTCTTCAAATTGAATTAAAAATCCAATGGTATTGCTATACACCTGTAAAGGAAATAGTAGAGATAAAAGTTAACGGCAATCTACTCATAATTATTTCAATTAACACATCCAAATATTATAGATCAACATATAAATCAATTTAAAGAAAACGAAACATCATCCTTTACTAGCAGAAAACGAAAACAAAAGATTAAAAAAGAACTCGTTAGATGTCACATTATTTTTGGCACAACAAAAATGAGACACATAATTGCATTAACCATTGATGCCTATAAACTTAATTTGAAACATAAAAATGAAATTGAACATGAATTTCAAGTTTCAAAATTGTGAACCAAATAAACACTTTGCATAGAAAAGAATGGGAAAAAAAAATTATAAAATAGGATATTCCAAGATTTCTTTATTTATTTATTATTATTATTATTATTATTATTTTGTAGTTATCTTCCTTAGTTTTTCTATAATCAAAGAGAGTAAAAAAGGAAAAGATAAAGTGAAAGATGATAGAGAAGATAACAGAGTAAAATTCACCAATACATGAACATTGTGAAATCTTAGAAAATAACAAATTAAAAGAACAAATTCAAATAATAGGATATTCAAAGCTCTCATTTTATTAGTTCTTTTTTCCTGTTGTTTCTCCATAAGCAAATATAGAGTTGGTGGCAGTGTGCTGAGGTGCGTTGGTGGAAGCCTATGAAAGGAAGAGGGGCGATGAGTAATGGTGGTAGTCGTGTGAACATGGGAATGCCAATTGCTTGTTGAGAATCAAAGGAACAAACAAAAAAGTGAAAATTTGAATCCTTTTTTTTTACATTGCTGTTTCAATTTCCAGTAGAAAAAAGAAAAAAAAAATTCCTATAATGCCTAGTCTAAGTTTCGTTCGGGCCAATGAAAAATAATTTAAAATTTCACCCTTATTTACTCAAAATGCCTCAACAGCCAAACAAATCCTAATTTCAACCAAGATTCACGTTAATCAAACAATCAGTTACCAAGAAATATGACATACACTACAATTTGAAAAAAGAAAAAAAAATCCAAAACTGATTGAAACAAAAAGAGTGAGCTTATGATTATTTTCTACGCAATTTTTTTAATCTCATTCTCCCTCAGTTTTTCTCAGCAACCAAACAGATCCAGACAAGCATTCTAAAAATACCCAGAGTCACCAAACCACTAAATTCAATGGAAAAGACAAAATGAAGCCATGATGAGTTTATGCTTTAATTCCTCATCTTTTTCCTCACAATTTTTCTTGGCAACCAAGCGGATCAACAAAAAAAAATTAAAGAAAAAACCAACAATGGAGAGAGACAAAGGATTACTGGGCTTCTGGGGAACGCCATTATCCCATTTGGAAATGGAGAAATGGACCTTCTCGTGAGTGAGGGCTTCGGATTTGAATGGCTCCTTGAGGCAATTCCTCACCTGATTCGCGCAGATGTTCGAGTAAGATATGTACGTCATCCCCGCTGCTCTCCAGAACGGCACCGCCGCTGCTCTCCAGAACGGTACCGCCGCTGCTCTCCAGAACGGCACCGCCGCTGCTCTCCAGAACGGCACCGCCGCTGCTCTCCAGAACGGCACCGCCGCTGCTCTCCAGAACGGCACCGCCGCTGCTCTCTAGAATGGCACCGCCGCTCTCCAGAACGGCACCGCCGCACTTGATCCCACTGTTGACGCCATTGATTTTCTTTCTTTCCTTCTCTCTCTCTGATTTTTGCCTTCTTCACCGAGGAAATTTGCAGTCAATGAAACCCTAACCCCAATATAAGCTAGGACCTGGATATTCACTTGGACTGGGTCCGAATATATCAAAATGGGCTGAGCTTAATTATGGTCTGGATACTGTATTTTCCTTAATTAGATTATATTTAGAAAATTAGTTTACCAAATAATACCATTAAAATATTATAGATTTTGTAACAACTATCCCCTTATGTGGACACAATGTCGTGTCCCTTAAATTATAATTTCAATTATCTTAATTTTCAAGTTCACATAAATTAATTAATTAATTTTAAATTAAATACAAGTTAATTACTAATTTAACAATAATAAAAAAATAGTTTATAAAAATAGATTATATTAATACAAACTCAAAAACAAAATGTTCATTAACATCAATGAATAAAACAAAATAGTTTATTAAGATTGATTTTATTTATATCAATTATTAAAAAAAAAAACCATATGTAGCAAATTTTATTTCACTAAAATTAGTGAATAAAAAATTATTTATAAAAATTTATTTCATTATTATTGGTATAGACTAAAAAATGATTTAATCAATTTGATAAATAAAAAATGAAGATTGATATTAGCATTACTAAAATAATTTATTAAATATACATTGACTTCCTTAATCAAAATAGATTGTTCTCACTTCAATTTATAATACTTAGTAAGTAAATTAGATCTACACATATCAAACAAATTGTTATCATTATTGTTTTTATTTAAGTACCTTAACATATAAACATATTAACTATACATTGACTTATAAATTATCTGTTAAGATTCTATTATATAAGTTATGAAAGAATTCAATAAATTTTATATATGTCATTATTGGTTTAAATAAGTGGTTTATGTCATTATTGTTCATTTAAATAGATAATATTGACATATATCACCTTAAGTCAAGACAATATATGTCAACAATGACCTTTTTTCTTATAGTGTTTTATAAATATTCTAGGTTATAAGGGGAAAAAGTTATAGATGGAGATGGGCTTGTAAAGATTATACATGATGGATAGGGATGAGAGAAAGAATGGGAGACACTCAGTGGAACGAGAGGACTCGTAGTTCAAGGTGTAAATACATGCTCTCACTGTATAGGCTACAAAGGGTTTGTGGATGAGGTATTGAATTCTCTGATATGATGGTCAAACCAACTTTTATAATAAAGGTCATTGAGAATATGGAATGATACTTCATTCGGTAAGTATAGAAAAAGTATCATTAATTAGGTGGTGTCATATATACATAAGTCTCATTATTTGTAACATAGTTTCATTTGTTTGTATCTTTATCCTTTGGTCTCATTTACTTGTACCATCATTCAATGGACTACAAAGAATTTGTGGATGAGGTACTAAACACTCTTATGATAGTGAAATAAACTTTTATAGTAAGGATCATCGACAATACAAAATGATACTTTTTGTTAGATATCAAAAAGGCACCATGAATTAGGCATAGTCATATATACATATATAAGTCTCATTTTTTGTAATATAGTCTTATTTGTTTGCACCCTTATAGTTAAGTCTCATTTACTTGTTCCTTGATTTAGCAGTTTAAATTTCATCATACATATTCAATGGTCCAAATGTGAACTTCGATAAGTATTAATGCAATACCTTAGCATTTTTTTTACAATAATTATCTTTTGCTAAGAAGATGAATTATACTTAATATTTTGCTTTGATGACCTGTCATTGTTCTTAGTAGCTCTTGGGATCTCTTTGGTTTGTTGAATGCCCAACACTTGTTAGTTCGATTTATCAATTTTGGCCTTTTGAGACTTTGATGCGTGCTTCATTAAGCATTTAGCATGGCATGCACATTATCTTAATTAAAAAATATGTAGACAATATAATAGTTGAGAATAAAAAAGTTAAAAAAATTCTGAAAAAATAATGAAAAATTTAATAATTATAATTAGATGAGTTCAACAAATTAATAAATAAAAAAATCTATAACATTTGAAGTTATTTTCAATTAATTTATAATAATTTTAAAAATTGAAAAACTCTTAAAATATTACCATGCCCACCTATTTTTATAGATAATAGCAATTTTTTATAATTGGGATAACTAGTGAATTATTATTTAAAAAAAAAAATCAATTTAACGTCCTTACTAGTTACTCATTATGGAGACATTTTTCCTTGATTGATAAGGAAATCTCTGAAAAATGTAGAGATTATTTTGTTTTTTTTTCCTTCCATTTTAATAGCTTCGAGTTGCAGAGACCTAATTCCAACTCATCTTATGATTTGGTTATGTCAGGCCAATTATTTTCTAGTCGGAACCTAGTTATTATTGAAATGCATGTACACTACTGACTCATATATCTTATTTGTAGCAGCCATGTACTTGCGTATGATACTTTCAACCATGACCTTGAGGGTGAACAGTAGGTGTATTTTAAGTATGAAGATGACTCAGCAAATTAATTTTATCATTCCCAATTAACACTTCCCAATCTTCGGCTACATTCTTTCACATGGAAACTCTTTGAGACCACCTGTTCAGAACAATCTTAACTTCTTGATGCCTAATTAAGAACAATATTGGATTTCACTCCAACAAATATAGAATCAGAAAAAGAGATGAGTACAAAATTGAATGAACTCTTTTAATAGAAAAATTTTCACTGTCACTCAATGTTATGCTCTTAGTCATAAGATTTTCCACAATCTAAACACTCAATTTGAAAATTAATTACAGGCTCAAGGAGTATAGCAGGATAAACAGAAGAAAAGCATTATATGCATTTTTTTAACATTTTCTCAAGAGATTTGAACAGAAGAAAACAAGATCATAAACAAGCTTTGTGGTGGTCTGGAAATGGTGGTATGTACATGCGTATACATCCCCAGATGATGCCCCATTTTTAAATTAAGGACATTGTGTCTTAAGTCTTGATAATGGGAAGGTTGGTACATGTGAATGGAATCATCTTCAAAAAAGTTCATCAATTCTTAATTAGGAGTATATGTTACGAGAAAAAGCAGCTTAACATCTAGAACTCTCTGACCAAACCCCAAAATTTCAAGCCTCAATTCAAGTAAACACGTCTCTATCAAAACTTTATTATTCGTTCAACGTAGGAAGAAATTATAGTATAAGCAAAAACACACTAGTGTACAGACCATGATCCCTGATGGGCCACTGCAGTAGAGCAATCTCAAAACGCAAGCCTCCATTGAACAACTGCCGTCCCTTGGTGTGAATGTAAAATGAAATGAGAAATTAAACTTTTCCATTCAGGTAATTCAAGGGCAGTTTCTCCTCTATGACCATTCAATTTCCAGTCATCTTGTGGCAAAACCTATTAGTCAAGAATCCAAACCCTTCAAACAAATCAAACAATGAAAAAACCACCATGTGTTCATTGTTTGAAATTCATCCGTGTGGTGCGTGCTGTGGATATTGAACGGACTGTGCGTGTTCTCCCTTCTCCCAAAAAAACCACCAGCCGGTCTTTTCTCTCTCTTTTTTTAAAAAAATAAAATAAATCTGGATGGTATTCTTTATGGCTGAACGGTGCACTTAATCTCTCAAAAATCTGCTGCTTGTGCTTTGGAGGAAAGATCCCCCAATGGTGCGTGGTGGAAAGAGTTTTTTCTATGACTTGATTTCCAAATCAATAATAACGTTGCAAAGATTTTCATCCACGATGAGGCTTGAATGGGGCTAACATATATCATATATGTAAATAAATTCAAACTTAATTATAACACTTATAAAACATAGGTTTATATAAGATTTAATTTATATGTCATAGGCGGGTAGGGTTGTTAAGAAAATCATACTTTGAAGTTAGGTATAACCTTTGATCCATCATTTTGACTTTAATCTCTTGACTTACAATTTGTTTGATCTAACTTCTATTTAATTTAGTATTTTATTACTTTATAAAATATCTCTCTAATTTATAGTACATCAAAGAGAATTAATTTGTACTCGGCCTTATTTTGAAAATAATTCCCAAAATCTCTATACCCTGGCTGGTTTTATCTCAACGAATTGGAAAGTGATAGCCACATGCAGGAAGAGAATAAGTCAAATTTGGTTGCACAAAATTAAAGCTTTGATATATGTTTATTCCTAATAGAAAATTTTACATTCATGTCAAAATAAAAATTTGTAAGAGTAAGGCTTTCTTTAAGAAGTGTTTTCAAAAATAATTCTGAAAAATGGTTTTCCAAAATAGTTTGCATTTATGTCAACTCCAAAAAAAAAAAGAGAGAGATAGATAGATACACAAGAGAGGTAAGGAATAAAGCTTGCCAGCTACCATTGAGATGCACAAAACCCAACTCCAAAAACAAGTCTACGAGCTTCGATCTTGAGCATGGCCATCCTTAGTAGCGGAAGCTACAGCAACATCTATCACAAAATTGGGAAAATGCAGGCGGCACAAACCCAACACGGCCAGCTACGTTCATTTCATTCAAGGTGCACCTGCCTCCTCTCTGTCCAGGGATGTATGTGCATGGGCTGGTTCTGGGTTCACTGTCTTTACCTAATAAAAACCCATCCTCAGGATATGTATTAAGATCAAGCAAATCAGTTACCTTACAGTTTTTCCTAGTCCATAAATAAATCCTTTCCTCAACACCAGTGCTCATTTCATCATTGGTGCATAAATTAACAATTTAATATTTTGAATTGTATTGATAATTTAACATGCATGTATTAATTAGTAGACCTAGTTTTACTTGTTATGAGTTCACCCTAGGTTAAGGTATATACATATACTGAAAAGACATCACCTAATCAACCCAATTAACACTTGTATCGTGTGCCTTCAGGGAAAAAGGGAGAAAAGTTTTATATGCATTTTTCTTGCATTTTCTCAAGAGATTTGAACAGAAGAAAACAAGATTATAAACAAGCTTTGTGGTGATGTGGAAATGGTATGTATATGCTTATACGCACCCAGATGATGCCCCAGTTTGAAAGGACATGCCTTGTGTCTCAGGTCTTGACGATAAAGGAAAGGTTGGTGCATTTGAGTGGAATCATCTACAAAGAGTATCAATTCTTAATTAGGAATATATGTTAGGCGAAAAAGCAGCTTAAAACATCCAGAACTGTGACCAAACCCCAAAATTTCAAGCCTTAATTCAAGCAAAAACAGACCTAGTCTATTAGAAACTCCTCAGCATATGGGTCCTGTCCCTCCTGCCCCGAATTCATGTGAGAAAATCCCCGTTGGAGGCCCGTCTTGCAAAAACCCGCCTCCATCTCCTGCAAAAGCACATGCCACCGCTCCGGCTGTCATGGTTACCATGCACAAGTGACATTTTCAAAATCCATCAGCTCCAAGTATACGCAGTTTATTGTCGTGTTTGTATTCTGAAAAAACTGATTTGCAGGTCATTTTGGCTTTAGTATCTGTATTTTATTTTTTATCTTTTGATGAAGTTTGTGTTCAACGAATAACATGGACGAGTTCTGTGCGTTTCAGTGATTTAACTTTTATTGGAAAGTATAACATATATATAAACATAGAGTGGATTTGCCCTGATAAGACAGGCATCTTGGACACTAGGAATAGTAGATTTTTCAATCAAAATCCTGACCATCTCACTGCTAAGACATTTTGAAGATGACTAGTATTAAGTTTTTCAATCAAATTTTATAGCATGCATGTCCCTTTTTTTTCTTTTGGGTTGAACAAACATAGCTCCAATACCACTTGTTAGAATAAAAAACTTAACCATATCATCTTAAAACCAATCAACTATTAGTGAGATTAAGTTAATTCTCTTTATGTGGCTTGATGTCATTCATTCATATTCATCCTAAACACTTATAGTAGTGTCTAACAATCTCCGATCTTTCATACTCATCCCAAAATCAGAAGCATTGTTGCATACCTAATAAATATGTTTTTTGCTTTTTCATCATTTTTGTTTCTCACGGTGTTATGATATTTTTATGTGTTGACAATTTTATTCATTTTTATTTTGGCTTAGAAATATTTTTAGATAATAACTTTTTTTCTATTGAAGAGTCAAGGTGGTTGTGTGTTCAACCAGGTAGTCACAAATAAGTCTGAAATATTTTGTTGAAGGCAAATTAATTTTTTTGGAAGTTTTAAAATTGAGTTAAAATGTCTTTATTAATTTTTGACAACTTTGAGATTTTATTTTTAATTAATTTTTAGAAGGTTGATTTTTTTTTTTTAAGAAATTCTTTTCTTAATACATTTTTGAGAAGTTGATATTTTATTTTTTAATTAATTTTTAGAAAACTGATTATTTTATTTAAAATAAAATAAAATTCTTTTGTTAATTAATTTTGGAAAGTTGATATTTTACTTTTTAAGAAAATTTCGTTTCTAACTCTCTAGGGTCTTAGGCCTATATATACCCTACCTAAATATGTTTTTGGGTTGGACACTTCGAGAATCAACCAACTTGCCCTATTATTCCCAATTTCTCAAGAAAGAATTTACAGGGTTGAATTCCAGGTTGTTAGAAGGATTTGTATCCCTTCAAAAGCTGAGAGGAATCCATTGAAGTATTGGAGGTACTACATCGTAGATGTGAATCAAAGTATAGGTATTGAAGAGTAAGTCTTTAGGGTAAAACGGTAAGGTAAATTTGTGTACTTTGATCTCAAATAGTGAATTGTAGATTAGAGGTCTTAAGCATCATGGTTTTTTTTTGTCTCCACAATTAATGTGAGGGTTTTCCATGTAAAAAATTACTATGTACCTTCCTTGGTCTTTGATTACTTTAAGTATAGATCATGCATCTTGATATTTATCATTGGTGCATAAATTAACAATTTAATATTTTGCACATTATTGATAATTTAATATGCATGTTAGTCGACCTAGTTTTATGTGTCTTGAATTTCACCCTCGATTAAGGCATATACAAGTTCCAAAGTATCGATCGAGACAAATACAACTTATCCAAGTCGTATCCGCCATGGGCAAGCCTACTACGAAACCAATATTTGAGTTTGACTTGGAGATGGTCTAGATCAATTTGAAATGAGAAGCAGCCTAGAAATTGAGCCTTAAGGAGAATCAATTGCAGATGGTTTTATTGTCATTCACCTAATTGCAGAGAAAGAAAGAAAAAAAAGGTTTGACAAGGAAGAAGAGGACGAGGAGAATGGTTTTATTCTCATTCACCTAGTTGGAAAAAAATGGGTTTGAAAGAGAATAAAGAAAAAAAATATGGTTTGAAAGAGAAGAAGAGAACTGGGAGGATGGTTTTATTCTCATTCACTTAGTTGCAAATAAAGGAAAATAAAAAAGGTTTGAAAGAGAAGAAGAGGAAGGGGAGGATGAAGAAATGGGTCTTGGGTAATGAGGTAATGTGTTTACCAATGTGTGTTAGGGTATTTATAAAATGGGTAATGAATATAGTAGTATTTATATCATGAGCAATGAATATAGTAGTATGTGTTTAACAATTTAATTTAAATATATTTTAAAAAATTACTAACTTATTTAATAGATGTATAAATTAAATTTTATTAAATAACATATTACTAAAAAAATTAATAATTACTTGTATCAATATTAACAATTGAAAATTTTTATAATTAATTAAATTTAATATGAAGATATGAAATAAAAGAACTTTTAATATTAAAAAATAATAAACATATTTTTATGTTTATTTAAATAACATTAAATATAATTAAACTAAAAACTTTATAAAAAGTATATTTACTTATATACATTTTATTGGTTGTCCAATATTGAATCGGAGATACTGAGACCAATGTGTCTCAAGACCTCCCAAGTTAACGACGGATACTACAACTTTGAATCATGAGCATTTACATATTTTGAGAACCCATCACTTATCCAACCCAATTAACACTTTCATCATGTGCCTTTGGGGAAAAAAGGAGAAAAGTTTTATATGCATTTTTCTTGCATTTTCTAGAGATTTGAACAGAAGAAAACAAGATCAAGCTCTGTGGTGGTGTGGAAATGGTGTGCACATGCGTATACACCCCGGATGATGCCCCATTTTGAAAGGACACGCACTGTGTCTTAGGTCTTGACGATAGTGGAAAGGTCGGTGCATGTGAATGGAATCATCTGCAAAGAGTTGATCAATTCTTCTTTAGCAGTTTATGTTACGAGAAAAAGCAGCTTAACATCCAAAGCTCTATGACCAATTCCCAAAATTTCAAGCCTCAATTCAAGTAAACACGTCCCTATCAAAACTTTATACTTTGTTCCAGATAGGAAGAAATTATGGTATAATAAAAAACACAGTACTGTACAAACCACGATCCGCAGATAGGCCACTGCAGTACAGTAATCTCAAAACGCAAGCCTGCATTAAACAACTGTCGTCCCTTGGTGTGAATGTAAAATGAAATGAGAAATTAAACTTTGCCATTCAGGTAATTCAAAGACAGTTTCTCCTTTATGACCATTCAATTTCTAGTCACCTCGTGGCAAAACCTTATAGTCAAGAATCGAACCCTTCAAACAAATCAAATAATGAAAAGTCCAAGTGATACCATTGGATATGCATGCATATAAATAACGAATAACACCATCACCACCAAGACTATCATGAGGTTTCTCAACGTTGTTTTTAGTGTCATAGCACTTGCATTTCTTCTGAGTGTTCAACCACACAATGCTACTAGGGTTCTTGAAGGAATGAACCGTGAGTACTTGATAGAGAAAAGACGTGGTCTTTCAGAAAGTCCTCAGCAGATGGGACCGGTCACTCCTTCTACCCCAAATCCATGTGAGAAAGCCCCCGTTGGAGGCCCTCCTTGCAAACACCCGCCTGCATCTCCTGCAAGAGTACATGCCACTGCTCCGGCTGTCAAGGCTACCATGCACAAGTGACATTTTTACAGGCCATCAGCTCCAAGTATACGTAGTTTATTGTCGTGTTTGTCATCTGAATAAACTGATTTGCAGGTCATTTTAGATATAGTATCTGTATTCTGTTTTCATCTTTTGATGAGGTTTATGTTAAACGAATAACGTAGACGAGTTCTATGCATTCTGTGTATTAATTTCGCTCTTGATGTGTGTTGTAACAATGTGAAGTTTGTACACTTCATGATATATAAATAAAAAGAAGAAAGTTGAATCATGAACAAATTTTTGCTTCATGATCTTTTGCACGGCTGAAACTCAACAGTCTATTAATTAGTGATTTAATTTTATTAGAAAGTAGAATATATTATCATAGAATGGATTTGCCCTGTAATTCAACTTTTCAAATTTGTGAATCAAATTTTAAAGCGTGCAGGTCTTTTTTTTTTTCTTTTTTCTTTTGGGTTGAACAGATTTTGTTGTCTTTGCATATATATATATATATATATATATATATATATTTATTTCTATATTTTCATTCTATATTTTATGGATATATGGGAAGAAGAAATCGAAGCAATTGGGCTGTTGAGAGGCCCATATTAACCCAAATCTTTCAACCTTATAATGATGTGATAGTTTTAATGTCATGGGGCTAAGGATTGATGCATGATTATTCAAATTCTGTTAAAATCTCATGTAATCTTTTGAGGATTGTTTTATTTTTATATTCTTGAACTAACATTATTTGCATAAAGCTTCCACTGGCACAACAGATACTATACATTTTAACATCTCCAAATGTTCATAAACCAGATATTTGCTGATGCAAGTGGAATAGACATGCTAATCTATATGAATCATACTCATTTTTAGAGGTTTAGATTAAAAAAGCTAGTTACTATGATTTGTCCTCAAACAAAAGTCAAGAAATGAGTATTGTTGATCCAAGTCAAACAAAATCTACCTGGCGTTTGCTATATCAAACTTGGAATATTTGAATAGTAATGCCAAACTTATCATCTTGTAACATGGGTATTTGTGTGTGTATAACATGACAACATGAGCCAAATTAATGCTCACTTATTGCATTGTTTGTGTTGTATGATTAGCTTTTAGCTAGAATGCTTTTTCTTCTTCTTTTTTTTTTTTTTTAAATAATAAAAAAATAAAATAAAAAATTTCAATTCATGTGTATGTTGAAAATAATGAGTTTAGGAATTGAGTATAGATCATGCTTCTTGATACTCATCATTGGTGCATAAATTTATTACAACTTAATATTTTGAACTTTATTGATAATTTAGCATGCATGTTAGTAGACCTAGTTTGATGTGTTATGAGTTTCACCCTTGGTCAATGTATATACTTATATTGATCAAAACCCATCATCCAACCAATCTAATTATCTCTTGTATCGTGTGCCTCTGAGGGAAAAAGGGAGAAAAGTTTTATATACATTTTTCTTGCATTTTCTCAAGAGATTTGAACAAAAGAAAACAAAATCATAAACAAGCTTTGTGATGGTGTGCAAATGGAATGTATATGCACATACACCCCTAGATGATGGCCCATTTTGAAAGGGCAAGCATTGTGTCTTAGGTCTTGATGATGGAAATTAAAGCTGGTGCATCTGAGTGGAATCATGTCCATAGAATTGATCAATTCTTATTAGGAGTGTTAGGAAGTGTCCCAAATTCCTAATTAGTATATATTCTTTTTTTGTAGAGAATATTATATAGAATATTTTTAGGTTGATATATTATTGTAATATTAGACTTCCTTATAGAATAAGAAAGGTTGTTGGAAATATCTCTATAAATATTATAAGTCATGAGGAGAAAAAGTTATGAGATGAAGATGGGCCTATAAAGACTATACGAGGTGAATAAAAATATGAGGAAGAACAAGAGTTGCCCAATGGAGTGAGAAGGCTCATGATAAGGTACAGATATGAAGAGTAGAAACATGGGATGTTTCGAGAAGCCAATAATTGTATCTGGTTATGTCCTCTGTAATGTTCTGGTTCTGTCATCAGTAATGTTCTTTATTGTATAGTGGAATGATTCTCTCTCATCCGTTGACGTAGGCATGGTTGGTTGAACTATATAAAAAACTCGTGTATCGTATGTGTTATTGTTTTATGTTTGTGTTCTTGATTAACGTTGTTTGCATGAAAGCTTCTGTTGTCATAACAAATTGGTATAAGATATTGGGTTGAAGATTTATGGAAGATTAAAAAATCACGGAGCACACAAGATGAAGGCAAAAGGAATTTTTAGTGAAAGTAGAGTCGATTGCTCTCTCATAGTGATATAATACAAAAAAGTTTGTGTCATGAAGAGTTTGAAGATTGACTTCATGGAATTTGGTCTAAGGTGGAGACTGTTAAGAAGTGTCCCAAATTTCTAATTAGTATAGATTCCTTTTTTGTAAAAAATATTATATTGAATATTTTTGGATTGATATATTATTATAATATTAGACTTCCTTATAGAATAAGGAAGGTTGTTGGAAATATCTCTATAAATATTCTAAGTCATGAGGAGAAAAAGTTATGAGAAGAAGATGGACATGTAAAGACTATATGAGGTGAATAGAGGTGTGAGGAAGAACGGGAGGTACCCGGTGGAGCAAGAAGACTCGTGATAGGGTAGGGATATGAAGAGTGGAGAAACATGGGATGTTTTGGGAACCCAATAATTGTATCTGGTTATGTCCTCTGTATGTTCTTTATTGTATAGTGAAATAATTCTCTCTCATTTGTAGACATGGGCATGGTTGGCCGAACCACGTTAAAATCTCGTGTACCGTTTGTGTTAATTATTTTATCTTTGTGTTCTTGATTAACGATGTTTACATGAAAGCTTCCGCCGTCGTAACAAGGAGTATGTGTTGCGAGAAAAAGTAGTTTAACATCCAGAATTGTGACCAAACTCCAAAGTTTCAAGCATCATCAATTCAAGTAAACCCTTGGTGTGAATGTAAGAATGAAATGAGAAATTAAACTTTGCCATGCATTCAGGTAATTCAAGGGCAGTTTCTCCTTTATGACCATTCAATTTCCAGTCATCTCGTGCCAAAACCTAATAGTCAAGAATCCAAACCCTTCAAACAAATCAAACAATTAAAAATTCAGTGATTACATTGGATATGCATGCTTATAAATAGCAATTAACACCATCTCCTCTTCATAGGCATATCATCTACATATCCAATTTATTTTTATTTCATCTCCTGTCTTGTTTGCCTCACCACCAAGACTATCATGAGGTTTCTCAACGTTGTTTTTACTGTCATAGCCCTTGTTTTTCTTCTGAGTGTCCAGCCACACAATGCTGCTAGGGTTCAGCAAAGGGGTCCTGTCCCTCCTTCTGGCACAAATTCATGTGGGAAAACCCCCGTTGAAGGCCCTCCTTGCAAACATCCACCTGCATCTCCTGCAAGAGCACATGCCACCGCTCCGGCTGTCAAGGCTACCATGCACAAGTGACATTTTTACAAGCAATCAGTTCCAAGTATACGTAGTTTCTTGTCGTGGTTTTCATCTGAATAAACTAATTTGCAGGTCATTTGAACTTTAGTATCTGTATTCTATTTTTCATCTTTTGATGAAGTTTGTGTTCAACGAATAACATGGACGAGTTCTATGCATTTCTGTGTATTACTTTGGCTCTTGATGTGTGCTGTAACCATGTGAAGTTTGTACACTTCATGATACAAAAATAAAAAGAAGAAAATTAATTGAATGATGAACAAATTTTTGCTTGTTTCTTTTCTGATGATCATTGATCTTTTGAACGTCTAAAAATATTTTTTTTTCCTTCATTGACTATGCTCTCTTATTTATTTGACTTCCAAAAATCAATGGAACGTTTCAAAGGTAATTTCATTCTCAGCATGTGATCCAAAAAAGAGAGGAAGAAAACGGAGAGTGAGGGTCGAATGCATAGAAGACTTAAAAATGGATTCAAACCCAATTCTAAAGTTTCCCAACATAGCTCGATTAAAGATACATGGAGTCATAGGTGGCCGCTATTATCACACAAAAATTTGGTTTGAAATTTGACTGCTGTAATAATTCATCTTCCTGACTTCCTTTTCGACTTAAAATTTGGTCTCTTCTGACTTTGCTTAAATACATGGAGTCATAGATGGATTTTAATTTCTTCTTTGATTATTTATTTATTTATTTATTTTTAATCAAGTGAGTTTTGATCAACATTGAGGTGGTATATGAGACATATGGTAAGTGCTCATGTACCTATTTCTAGAGAAAAAATCATCATTTGGAATTATAGGTACTGTTAATCGTCTCTTGGCTTGTGACCATGCAAACGTTCCATCTCCATGCATCTGGGTCAATCTACCCCTGAATCTTCTTACTAGATGAAAACTCAATATATTATCAAATTGTGATCCCTGGGAACTCAAGTGTCTCTGCAATTTTAAGAAATTTTTATGGCAAGGTATATATAACTTTCCAATTGCTTGAATCTTGAACCCACACCTACCCTAATATTTTTAAATTGATATTTTTCCAACCCAAGTCAAACCTTGACTTATTCAAAGTTTATCCTTCAACTTGAACCCTAAGTGGGGTACAAATTGGACTGACTCAAGTTGTTATCCTATTCATATATGCATAAAATTGTCCAAATATTATTTGGTTTACAAAATGTTTGATAGAACTTAATATTTTAAGTTAAATTATTTTAAAATTGTTAACTTAAAATTTATTATTTAATTTATGCTTTAAGTATTAAAGTCATCCAATAAAGTTAACATTTTTATTGAATCATCATATTAACGCATTATTCTTATTAATTTCAATTAATATTTACCTTTGTTAATTTACATTAATATTTACTTTCATTATTGTTAAATAACAAATTTATTAGCTAAACATTCATATTAAATGTCTTGTAGAATCATAAAATAACTACAATATATTTAGTTAAAAAGTTATATGAATCATGTGGTGGAGCCATTGACATAAAAGATATTCTCATTAGATGTGTATATGGACAAAAGGAAATCAATTATTTAAAATAAGTTAATTATTTTTATCTTTAATTTATAACATTAAAGGGTGTTTGGTAAAACTTAATACTTATTGATTTAAGTTAAATTTAATTTGACTTTGGTACAACATTTAACATTAAAGGGTTCTTAAGAAAATCATAGTTTGAAGTTAGGTATGACCTTTGATGCATCATTTTGACTTAATCTCTTGACTTACAATTTGGTTTTTTGAAAAACCGTTTTCAAAAGTTGTTTTCTAATCTTTTATAAAATAAAAGTCTATTTGAAAATCTAAAATATTCTTAATTTATTTTCTATATTTTTAAATATGTTTTGAAAATAAATTTTATTTATATTGCGTACTTTATTCTTTAATCATATTTTTATATTTTATAACTATTTTTAAAATAATTTATGAAAATACTTTATTTTCTTAAAACATTGTTCTATTTTCTAATTATCGAACTTGTTTTCCAATTTTTTGTTATGAAAAATGAAAAACTATTTTTGAAAAGAATTACCAAACATACCTGAATCATGTTGCATCCTAACAAGATTCTCAATTTCTTAGCAAAAAAAATTAGTCCATCAATTGAATTTCTTACGTGATTTGAAGCCATTTAACTTTATGTGTAGATTAAGCTTTGGGACAATCCATTGGAATAAAAAGTATAAAATCAATTTCCATACATTTTGAAGTTACATCAGTTATGAGAGTTCCTGACCACCTTTTTCTTTTCTTCGGAATTGGTCCCCAACACACGCCCAAAAAAAAAAAACGAAAATAGAAAAAAAAAAAAGAAGCTTGTCGTCTACAATAATCCAATTCCAAAGCCAAGCCTACGAGCTTCGATCTTGAGCATGGCTATCCTAAGCAACGGAAGCCACAACAACATCTATCACAAAATTGGGAAATGCAGGCAGCGCAAGCCCAATACGGCCAGCTCCGTTCATTTCATTCAAGGCGCACCTGCCTCCTCTCTGTCGAGGGATGTGTGTGCATGGACTGGGACCAGATGGTGGCACCGGACCTGCCTGCAGGGATTGACACAATAGACCATTTCCCTCGGCCCATTGCTCTCCGCCATGCAAAGGCCTCACTACTTCAACTTCTCCGATCCTCCAACCTGAGAAAACTAGGAAAGGAAATAGCATCGTGAAGAGGCTTTTCCTACAGGTGAATCCCATTTTTCAAACAAGGAATGGAACGTTTTTGTTTTATATGTATTGTTTTTCTATCTCTGAATCTTTTCTGAAAGGTGAGAGTTGAGTGGATCGAAGTTGATTTATAAAGGGGTTGGCCTTCCTCTTTGTAGTCCCTGGTGACGGTTGACTAGTGGCATTGTGGTTTTCTAAGAAAGATGGTTTGACTAGGCCTACGTTTTCAAGGTTGAACCGAGTGGGAATGAATCAAGTCATCTACTGACAACTACACGGCAGCATGGTCTTCATATATAAAAGTCATCAAAATGAGGGAAGTGATTACGATTTACAATATGTATATAAATGTAGGGCATCATGTGGGTCGACTTTGATAGTCCTTTCTAGGATTATTAATTAAATATCATAGTTTTCAAATCATATAAATAGCCATGGATTTGGGTCGGGATGTTCCACAAGTTTTGGTAATTGAGTAATATAAAAATAGGTATTAAATCAAAGTCAATCTTAAGAATATTTAATCATTTCAATAATTTTTTTTAGGGTATTGGGTTTCTTAAAAAGTATCAAAAAGAGAAAAATAAGACCATAAAAGAAAGTAATTTTCTTACGTTTAAATAATATAAAGAAAAGATAAGGAAAAATATCACAAAAATAAAAGAGATATATGCTAAATAGTTTTAATTTCTTCTCGCTTTGCTTAGAATTAGATATAAGAAAAGTTGAAAAACTGTAGTTTTTTCTTTTAAATGTTTAATTTTCTCTCTTGATTTTTTCATGAAAAGGAAATTAATACTTTTTCTTATTTTTCTTTTTCCTTAAACTTTTGAAGAATCAAATACAGTCTCAATAACAAATATATTGTATATGGAATAGATATGAAGTAGAGGATGATTTTGGATATATCTATGAAGTTACCTTCTCCAACTAGCTAAGGCTTAACTACCAACTCCAATTCCATCTGATGATCTTTTTTCCTCTTTGAAGGAGCCTTTTAAGTAGCTCAGGCAATATCTTGCCCTTAAACTCGTCAAGGATTCCCTTGATTGCCTTGGGTAAAGGTTCCCCTCCTTAAGTGTTGCCAAGTAGGTCACCTACTTCTTCTTTAACCCCTTTTTCACTTGCATATCTGATAACAAAAGGGTTTTGAGCATACCTTTGGTGACCATAGGGACTACAGATGGTGTCTCCTTCTCCAAGATATCATGGAACATAGGAAGGATAGTCACACTATCTTTACCTAGCATAGGAAGTCCATCCCTAACACAACGTTGAAGTCGTGCATCACTTTTGGAGGATAGAATCCACCTTTCAATCTGTTGAAAAATATATCCAAGGGACTGCCAAAAAAATATATCACTACCAACAAGGAGTTCCTTCATAGTCAACCAAAAAGTCTGTTGGTCCATATCAACCTTTCATCTTCTCTTAAACACGAATTCCATGTGTCCAGAGATAATATTTCTCTTAAATCTGGTAGATCGTAAAGCTCAAATGGAATGTTGCAAAGCTGACCTTCTACCACGCCAAGCTCACACCTCACTTCTTCAAACTCACAATCATCAGAGTCATCCTCGAAGCTTGTCCCTGAGGCTTGGTTCTCCTCCAATACCATGTTATCAACATTGGAGGAATAAGAAACTCGTCTACAATCACTACTGACCCCTGATACATGACGGCCAATCTTTTGAATGCCCATTGAAAAAGAAAGGACAATGAGGGCAATGATCTGGTTCCACAAAGTCAAATCATCAGAACAAAAATCCTGATTCCCAGAAGAAGCCTGGAGTATGAACAAATCCTTAGCCATTGTCGCAACTTATAGCAACCAATTCTGATTGTTAATAAGCAGAAACAAGTAAGAGCAAGAAACTCTATAATCTATCAGAAGATTTTGATCTGTGTAATCTAATCACAGTAAGCTCCCAATAGATGTACAAATATGATTACATCGTTAAGAACTTTGATCTTGGTCATAGCCATCCTTAGAAATGGAAGCCATGGCAGCATCCTCTGCCAGCATGTACACGGAAAAGCCATGGCAGAACACTGGACCTTCATAACAAGCTTGCACACAAATACACAATTTGGCAATTTGGAAAGGGCTTCTGCTCTTGGCTCGTTGCAACGCATAAAAAAGCTGATGCATGTGAGTAGAGTCATCAGTCATATTCAAACATTTGATTCAAAAAAATCTGTTTTCACCGTAGATCTATTCTTTGATCAAACTTAGTGTCCCACAAAGGAAGTAAATTAATAAGGTAAATTATTGAAGTCATGCTTTTAAATATTTCAATATCATGCATTGTATTTTGAAGAAGCAACAATTCAGACATAAAGTGGGAAGCAGATATTTTTATTTATTTGATTTGATTTATTTTATTTTATTTTTACAATTCACATACATAATTGATTTTGAATAATTCATGCTACAAAAATAAAAAGATCGATTAAGTTTGAATCACCAACACATTTTGCCTTGGTTGTGGTCATCATTGATCTTTAGAATATGTAAAATATCTTGACATTTATTTTACTTTTACAATAAAATTAAAGTATTTTGAATAATTTGGATGAACAACTTTAGTAGTTTTGACAATCAAAACCTTATATTAAATAGTTTTCATTATAAGATATCATTTTGAATATATGTTTAATTTTTCTTTTAGGATGATGTCAAATACTTTCTAGTTCTCTCTCTATGAGAGAAAAGAGAGGCAAGTCTATTCAACAACACCTTTTCTTTACTGTGCATGTGGTTTTGGGTTAGTATTAGAAAAAAACTTGAAATAAATCCTTAAACGTAATTACCCATGGATCTTCATATGTGGATGCATTAATTTAGAAACAAGAAGTAAAATATTCTTTTACCTTACTTTAGTTTCACAAGTACAAAACCCTCCACAAGCTCACATACATGCCCTTCTAGTCTTGTACTAGAAAATTAGAATTTTTTATACAAAAGGAAAATAGGAAGACTATCTTCCAACAAATGGAAAAGAAAAAAAAAAGGTATTGAAACTATAATGCACTTTCATCCTTTTATTGACAACAATAAATCATGGCATTTTTCAACTTTCTTCAACTTCACAAATTTTATTGGTGACTTTACACCTATTGTAACATCACAATTTATTTATGAATTTACAACTTAATAACTTCACAATTCATTAAGGGCTTTATAACTTTTGCTTGTAACCTTTTAAATCATTGTGACATTACAACTTTTGTAATTTTACAATTCATTGTAAGTTTGCAACTTTTATAGCCTTACAATTCATTAGTGTTTTTACACCTTTCAATGTAATATTACATTAATTCATTGTAAATTTATGACCTTTTGTAACTTTACAATTTATTACAATATTTTAACTTCTAAAGTAAATGGCTATGATTAATAAACTTGTTTATATGTTATGAATTCTTCATATTTTAATAAGTTAATTGCCGTTTCTCAATAATTTAAGGTAAAGACATGTGGCATAGGAACTTTGTGGTATCTTTACATCCCTAGTAAGTTTATTCCAAATAAACTTGTTAATTGCAATCATATTTAGAACAAATTTCAATTTCATGCAAAGAATAAGAGATATATTTGTGAGTTCCCTACTTACATACTAATCTTTCCATTAACTAATATTCCTTATAATTTTTTGAGTCAGACCAAGATGCATGATTATCATTCCCTAAACTTGTGTGTTGGCTCCTATAATTGGACCTTTAAGAAAAAACAATTTAGAAAATCTTAATATATGATATACTAAATAGATATATACACCTAAAAAATTCTTTCTAAATTGACTAGCTTGCATTTTAATCCAATTTATAAGTAACACAATCTTGAATATTCTCTCATTTTATAGGACTAATGGATCATTTATCAGATATTCACTAGTTTTCATATGTCATTTATAAAGCTGATTCGTCCCCATTGCAGTCATGCCATTTGATTCTAGCTCAGACGGGTGTTATCAAAAAAATTTATAAAACCTAAATCACCTCACACTAGGGTAGCATAGCTAACATAATATAGTGGCTCTAGTATTGTCCACAGGGATGGGTTTTCATCGTACAGTTGACTTTAGTGAAGGAAATAAAATGGTGCTTTTCCTTATGAAAATTAGCTTTTAAAGAAAATGGAATTGTGGTTGCAAAGATTGATTTTTAAGTTAAGCAAAAATAATAAGTGAAGTTAACTACAAAGAAAAGGGTCTCTTGGAGCTTTAGGTCACTAGGATCGGGTTCCTTAGACAAAGAGGGAGATTCCAAATCTTCTCATCGCGTTGGAGACAATAACATAAATGATGGTTATCTCCCGAACCGGTTTTATATTTAGCAATTCAGATTTGATCCAAAGGGTTCATGAAAAATAATAGTTGCTTCCCATTACTGGCTTCAAACACTAAAGACTCACCTTGAACCACCTTCCAATGGCTCGTAAATGATAACTAATAGACATCCATGGATCTAGCAATAAGCATCCATAGAATCCAAAAAGCTTACCAAATATTGGTCATTCAAGGTGCTTTTAAGGGATTTAAAGCTAAACCTTAAAATAAAAACCATTAAGGGTTAACAACTACTTTCCTTTAAATCAAGGACAACTCTCATATTTGCATTCAGGTCCTTCACCTAGCTTCCCTCACTCCAAGAAACATAAAACCTAGCCACTCATCCCCTGAGAATTCATCCTCAGAGGTTGTTTGGCTAGAAAGAAGAGTGAAAACAAAAAATGAGAAGGGAAGGCAAAGCAAAAAGCTCTGTATATTTCTTACTACGGGAATTTACAAGTCTTCTCTGATTACATCCTTGTGTGTCTATATCTAAAGATGTTACACACACCATATATATAAAAATATATATATATGAAAATATCTAAGTTGATTACAAGGAGAAAATAGGAAATTACACAAAATATCTGGAGATAAAAATCTAACGGAGTTGGTGCATAGGAAGATTTCGCATACCATGTGAAATTTCGCATGGTGTGCGAAATTCATTGGCTGCCTCAAGTGGTTTCGCATGGTGTGCGAAATTTCGCAGAACCATGCAAAAATGCTGGTTGTTGGATTTCTTCCTCTGGTTTTCTTCCTTGCATCTCTGATTGGCTTGGCAAAGGGATATGAAGTGCTCCAAAGCTTGGATTCTTCATGTATTTGAGCTTTAACTTGAATTGCCATGGATTTCACAAAATTCTCCCTCATTCTTGGCTTGTTTCAATGATCAAATAGCTACCAAAAACACCACAACTTGCCAAAAACTGATTAGTACCCCTTGCTAGGTTCCTTAATGTGCCAATTGAGTTAAAAGGTATTAACTACTACTCAAAAAGTGTTTAAAACAGTTAGTTTCAAGCTATAAAAGAGTACTTTTTGAGTAGTAATCAAAAGCCCAGGATGTTCATGTATAGTTTGTTATTAGACATCAATGGTTGACAATATCAAAGCTATACAAAGTCAAATATAAAACTTAGTGGCATCCTTAAGTCTAACGATTTTGTGTTACATTAAACATAATAAACAATAAGAGGTATGGAAGTTGTCATGTAGTTAATTTTGGGATTATCACATTATAATCACTCATGAAGTTTACTAAGAGTCTCTCAACTCTGGCGAATGAGATCTATCAGTCTCTCACATATAGGAGTACAACTCATGATAACTTTTAATAAACATATTGTCCATAACAAGCTTATAAGTTGTGAACATATTTTAAGATTATAAGGAAATTGGAAATCATATCTAATTGTTTATAATCGCTATCATCAAGATGATTTCTATACAATATAATCTAAGAACAAATATAGTTAATTATAACACCTAATTTGTAACCATGAAACATATGAAAAATTTATTGTCTATTAGCTTTAAAGGTACAAAATTCTTTTAGTTTGCCCAATAGAGTTGTGGGTCAACCCGTTTTTGGATACAACTATGAGGTCTAGACCAACCCAAATTTACAATATATAAGCGTCCTTCAATAATCCGATTTTCGAGAATATCAAAATTTTATCTCAAAGGCATGGTTTTTAAAAGCAGACCATTCTAGGCATTGAACCAAGAAAAACCTGCATGAACTACTGATTGAATTGTCTAAACTTGTGGACTAGTTGGTTTTTCAAGAACCAAATTGATATTTTTCTTCAAATCGATGAATGGTAGTTTTTCATTGATTATTCATTCGTTCATGTACAAAGTATATATAGAGGATAATCACCATTCTAAGAATGGGAAAGAATGATACAAGGAAGGAATGATATAAGGAAAGAACAACTAATATCCTAATATCTCAACATTCCTAATATCTCAACATTTCTAATATCTAAACATTCCTAACATCTCAACACTCTCCCTCAAGTTGGTGCATAGATGTCACACATGCCCAACTTGTCTAAAATTTTTGAGAACACTTGACTTGAGACTACAACTTTGGTGAGGATATCAGCCAATTGATTTTCTGATCGAATCTTAGGCAATTCGACAATCTTATCATCCAACTTCTCTTTAATAAAGAATCTATCCACCTCGACATGCTTTGTACGATCATGTTGTATTGGATTATGAGCAATATCACATGTGGCTTTATTGTCACAAAAAAATTGGATTGGTTGCCTAGATAGGTAACCTAAATCCTGTAAGAGAAGTCTTAGCCATAATGTCTCACAAAGTCCTAGAGCCATACCCCTAAATTCCGCTTCTGCACTTAAACAAGCGATGACATTCTGTTTCTTACTTTTCCATGTCACAAGATTACCACCTACAAAGGTAAAGTAACTAGATGTAGATTGCCTATCATCCACTGCATCGGCCCAATCAGCATCAGTATATACTTCTATACTCTGATGATCAACATTCTTAGTGAACAAAATTTCCTTCCCAGGAGCATTCTTCAAATACCTCCAAATACACATGACTGCATTCATATGTTGCACTCCAGGATTATGCATGTATTGACTTACTACACTCAATGCATAAGCAAGATCTGGTCTTGTATGAGCTAAGTACATTAATCTCCCTACAAGTCTCTGGTATCTTCCCTTATCGGTTGATACTTGATTAGGCTCAACACATAATTTCAGACCTTCTTCTATTGGTGTATCAATAGGTTGACATCCCAACATTCCAGTCTCCTATAAAAGATCTAAGGCATACTTTCTTTGAGACAGAAAAATTTCTTCACTTGATCAAGAAACTTCAATCCCAAGAAAGTATTTCAGATGACCTAGATCTTTCATTTCGAATTCTCTAGATAGATAATTTTGTAGAGCTTTTCTTTCTTCAGGATCATTTCCTGTAACTACCATGTCATCCACATATACGATGAGTGTCACAATCTTACCATGTTGCTTTTTCAGTAACAAAGTGTGATCTGAATTACTTTGATGATAGCCAAAAGCTCTCATTGACTTTGTGAACCTTCCAAACCATGCTCTCGAGGATTGCTTCAACCCATATAATGTCTTCTTCAATTTGCACACCTTTTGACATTGCTTTTCTGACATGATGCATCCTGGTGGAAGATCCATATATACTTCTTCAGATAACTCGCCATGCAAAAAGACATTTTTCACATCAAACTGTTGTAATGGCCAATCCAGGTTTGCAACTAAAGATAGTAATACTCGAATTGTGTTGATCTTAGTTATAGGTGCAAATGTCTCTGTGTAGTCAATTCCATAAGTTTGAGTGTACCCTTTTGCTACCAGTCTTGCTTTAAATCGTTCAATACTACCATCTGCCTTGTACTTCATAGTATAGATCCAATGACACCCAACTGGCTTCTTTCCTAGTGGACATTCTACGAGTTCCCATGTTTCATTCTTCTGCAATGATTTCATCTCTTCATTCATGGCTGCTTTCCACCTTGGATCAGCTAAGGCTTCCTGCACACTGTTAGGAATAGCTACAGTAGATAATTGATTTACAAATGACTTATTTGATTCAGAAAAACGATGGTTAGACACATAGTTGCTCATGGAATATTTGACTTTGGTAGACAATTCAGGTTCATATATGGGTTTAGGAATACCTCTATTATGATGGTGTGGTAACCGTTTCATGAATGGATCAAGCTCCAAATTAAGAACACCCTCAATAGGCGATGATTGGTTTGGTATTTCAGTAAAGACATCTTCGGACCCAAATTGTTCAGATGGTGGTGATGGTTCAATACTGTCTCTTCCTTTTTCTATCACTTCTTTAGTTTCTGGATGGTCATTACTACTTGGTTCCAAATTTGTACCACTCATATCCAATTCACTTGCTTCCTAGTTCACTAGTTTAGATTGTCCAGATTCATCATCCTCAGAGATATGATAATCATAATCGAGAGTCTGAATTTCCTTCTGGTACTCCCCCTGAAGTTCAAACTCAAATGAAAAATACATCGAATCTTCATGAAACACCACATCATTGTAATAAACATTCGTCGAGTTGAAGAATGGTAACATTGATATCCCTTTTTGTGCAATGCATATCCACAAACACACATTGCAATGCATGGGAAGTTAACTTGGTGCGTTGGTGTGTGTAGATGCACAAATGCCATGCAGCCAAAAACACAAGGAGGTAGATTTAGGACGATTGGGGCAACTACGACATTAGTAAGAGCTTGGAGAGGTGTTTGGAAGTTAATTGAGTTGGAAGGTACCTGATTGATCAAGTATGTGGCAGATGTGATTGCTTCTCCCAATAAGATATCGGTATTTTTGCTACTATCAAGGAAGCACAAACAGCCTCTAACAAGTGCCGATTTTTCCATTCAACGACTCCATTTTGCTGGGGTGTATTAGAACAAGTAGTTTGATGAATGATGCCATGTCCTTCCAAATACTTTTGAAGATCAAAACTCTGATATTCTCCACCATTATCGCTACGCAAAACCTGAACCTTTGCATTGTACTGAGTTTCAATCATTTTATGAAATTTTTGAAACAACAAGTTCACTTCATATTTGGTCTTCATCAAGCATAACCATGTCATTCTGATACAATCATCAATAAAAGTAACAAACCAACGCGAACCACTCAAAGTTGGGACTTTGGATGGGCCCCAAACATCAGAATGTATAACCATAAAAAGAAACGAACTTTTATTCAAAATTAATGGAAACGAAGCACGATGGTTTTTAGCCAATTCACAAATATCACAACGGAAACCAGAAATATCACTCTTTACAAACAAACTAGGAAACAATTTTTTTAAATAACCAAAGGAAGCATGTCTCAGGCGTCAATGCCACAACCAAATTTCAGACTTTTTCTTCTTCCCCTCAAATCCATCTGCCATCAAGGCTTGTCACAACTTATTTGAATCCTTTGACTGCAAGTCCAAGTAATAGAGTTTTCCCTGCTTAATACCACAACCAATCATCTATCTTGTTTGGATGTCCTTAAAAACACAAAATTTAGGCAAAAAAAATGACAATACAAGATAAGGTTGTAGTGATTTGAGACTCTGAAAAAAGATTGTAATCTAAATATGGAACAACTAAACAGAAGCCAAATTCAAAGTGTCAGTAAGAGTTAAGGATCCTTCCCCAATGACTGGGGTTGTGTTACCATTGGTTGTGGAAACAATTTTTTGTGAGAAAGGTCTAAGGAGTGAGACCTGTCTAGAATTAAAAGTCATATGATTTGTAGCACCAAAATCAATTATCCATGCACTATTAATAATAGGTATAGAAGTATTTAAAAACTTACCACCATAATCTGTAGTGGCTACCAATGTAAAGGCTTTCTCAACGACATTAGCCTCTATTTTTATTTCGACAATAGTTGCAGTCGAGGTTTTCTTAGAATCCTTCTTCCGTTGATCACAATTATGATCCCACCAGTCTGGATATCCCATAATTTCAAAGTAACGACTCTTGGTATGACTAGTCTTATTGCAGTGAGTGCATTTGAAGGTTGACTTATCAATACTAGGAAAGTTTTTCCCATTCGGCAATATGCATTTCCAGGAGTTGTGACCAAACATCATAGTTTTATTCAGTAAAAAATAATTCCAACAAAATATCCAGGATTTCAGTTCCATGGCTCTAATACCATCTTCAAATTGATGAATGGTAGCTTTTCATTGATTATTTCATTCGTTCATGTACAAAGTATATATAGAGGGTAATCACCATTCTAAGAATGGGAAAGGATGATACAAAGAAGGAATGATATAAGGAAAGAACAACTAATATCCTAATATCTCAACATTCCTAATATCTCAACTTTCCTAATATCTAAACATTCCTAATATCTCAACACTTTTTAGTTGAAAACCCATCATTTTCCCTTGGTATGGAGGCCAACTTGCATCCACCTTTGCAGCTTGTTCCATCCCGTTTCACTTGGCTGACATAACTAGATCCCACAACAGGGGGATGTAAAATGCAAATGACAAGTACCAGACTAGCTAGTTGTCTTTTTGTTTATTATGTCCCAAATTATTTTTGTTAGAAAGTGCGTCAAATTCCTAATTAGTATAGATCCCTTTTTGTAAAAGAATATTGTATAAATATGTGATAAATTGATTTCTTATTGTAATATTAGATTTTCTTATAGAATAAGAAAAGTTATTAAGAATGTTTCTATAACTATTCTAAGTCATGAGGCGAAAAAGTTATAAGATAGAAATGGTCTCGTAAAGACTATACGAGGAGGATGGAGATGTGAAGAAGAATGAGAGACACTTAGAGGAATGAAGAGCTCATGTCTCAAAGTGTGATACAAGAAGTGGGGAAACATGAGATATTTCGCGAACCCAATAGTGTATCTATTTCTATTCTTTGTAATATTTTTTTTTATAGTAGAGTGGAATGATTCTCTTTCATTCATGAATATAAGTATGGTTGGTCGATCCTCATTAAAACCATGTATATTTTTGTGTGGATTGTTTTATCTTTTTTTTTTTAAATTAACATTATTTGCATTAAAGCTTGCATTGGCATAACAAACTAGGGTATCAGAGCTCATGGTGAAGATTTTTAGAAGAGTCAAAGATAATAAAGCACATAAGAAAATGACAAAAGAAATTATAATTGAAGGTAGAGTTGATTGTTCTCTCGTTGAGTATGATACAAAAAAATGTTTCATGGAGAGATATATAGAAGATTAATTTAATGGAATTTGATCCAAGGAGGAGATTGTTGAAAAGTGTTTCAAATTCCTAATTAATCTAGATTCATTTTTGTAAAAAATATTGTATAGAATATTTTGTAAATAGATTTTTTTATTATAGTATTAGATTTCTTAATAGAATAAGGAAAGTTATTAGGAATATCTCTATAAATATTCTAGGTCGTGAAAGGAAAAAGTTATGAGATTGAGATGGACTTGTAAAAATTATATATTGTGGATAAAGATGTGATGAAGAATGAGAGATACCCGGTAGAGTGAGGGAGCTCATAGTTCAAGGTGTAGATACATGCTCTCATTGTGGGTTACAAAGGGTTTGTGGATGAGAAACTGAACACTCTTATATGAAGGTCAAATTGGCTCTTATAGTAATGGTCATCAACAATATGGAATGATACTTCTTTCGGTAAGTATCGAAAAAACATCACCAATTAGGTAGTATCATCTATACATAAATCTCATTATTTATAACATAATTTCATTTGTTTGTACATTTATACTTTGATTTTATTTTCTTCACCATCATTCCATGGTTTACAAAGGATTTGTTGATGAAGTACTAAACAATCTTGTGAAAGTCAAACGGACTTTTATAATATGGGTCATCAATGGAACAGAATGATGCTTTATTTATTAGGTATCGAAAAGGTACCACCAATTGAGCACATCCATATAGGCGTAAGTCTCATTCTTTGTAACATAGTCTTATTTGTTTACACCCTTATACTTTGGTCTCATTTATTTGTACTACAGTTCAACGATTTAGATCTTATCATACATATTCAGTGGTCTAGATATGGACTTCAATAGGTATCAATGTGATACCTTAGTATTTTCTTTATAATATATAATTATCTTTTGCTCAAAAGATGATGAATTATGCATATGATATTTTGCTTTAACTAGTTGCCATTGATCTTAATAGTTCTTGGGATCTCTTTGGTTAGTTGCATGGTCAACACTTGTTGGGTCAATTTAACATGGCCTTTTGAGACTTTGATGTGTGCTTCATTAAGCATCTGGCCATGGCACATTATGTTAGTTACAAAATATGTAGGCAATATAATAGTTGAGAATACATATATTTGTCTCTTTATAAAGCATGCTTGTCTTTTTTTTTCTTCTTCTTCTTTCTTTTGGGTTGAGCAAACTTTGTTATTTGTCTTTGCATATATATTTTTTCTATATTTTCATTCTATATTTTATGGATCAATGGGAAGAATACATAGAAACAATTGAGGTGTTGAGAGGCCCAAACTAACTCAAATCTTTTAATGGGGGTAAGGATGCAATAGTAATTTTTAATGTCGTTGGGCTAAGAATCAATGCTATTAAGAAGTGTCTCAAATTATCAATTAGTGTATATTCTTTTTATAAAAAAGAATTTAATATGGAATATTTTTAAAATCAATATGTTATCATAATATCATAATTTTGTATAAAATAAGGAAAGTTATGAGGAAGTATAATTTAGGCTGTAGTTAATAAAAAATGAGGAAACATATGGTGTTTTAAGAATCCAATGATTTTATCTAGTTTCTATCCTTTATAATATTCTTTATAGTATAATAGAATAATTCTCTTTCTTCTATAAATATAGACATGATTGATTTAATGTTTATTGTTTTATCTTTATGTTTATTATTTTACCTTTGTGTTCTTAAACTAATATTATTTTTATTAAAGCTTCCACTAGCACAATAGATACTATAGATTTTAATATCTCCAAATGTTCATCATCCAGATATTTGTCCATGCAAGTGGAATAGATATTGATATAAAATGTTCATCATCCCGATATTTGTTGATGCAAGTGGAATAGATATTCATATAAAATGTTCATCAATTAGATATTGATCTCTCTCTCTCTCTATATATATATATATACACATTTTAAGAAAAACTAACTGATAATTGGATTAAAGTTGGCTAAACAACATCAATCATACTCTTTTTTAAAGGTTTAGATTAAAAAGGCTCATTACTATGATTTGTCTTGAAAGAAAAGTCAAGAAATGAGTGGAAAGTCCAAGGAGCATAGGAAAGTTTTATGAACTGTGTGTATCGTTGATCCATGTCAAATAAAATCCACCTAACATTTGTTATATCAAACTTGGAATACTTGATTAGTAGTGCCAAACCTATTGTTTTCTAACATGTGTATTTGAGTGTGTATAACGTGACAGCTTGAGTAGGATTAATGCTTTATATGCATTTTTCTTGCATTTTCTCAAGAGATTTGAAAAGAAGAAAACGAGATCGTAAACAAGCTTGGTGGTGTGGAAATGGTACGCATATGCGTGTGCACCCCGGATGATGCCCCATTTTGAATGTAAAATGAAATGAGAAATTAAACTTTGCCATTCGGGTGATTCAAGGACAGTTTCTTCTTTGTGACCATTCAATTTCTAGTCACCTCGTGGCAAAACCTAATAGTCAAGGATCCAAACCCTTCAAACAAATCAAACAATGAAAAATCCAAGTGATACCATTGGATATGCATGCATATAAATAACGAATAACTCCATCTCCTCTACATATGCATATCATCCACATATTGAATCGATTACATCTCCTAGCCTGTTTGCCTCACCACCAAGACTATCATGAGGTTTCTCAATGTTCCTTTTACTGTCATAGCACTTGTTTTTCTTCTGAGTGTCCAACCACACAATGCTGCTAGGGTTCAACAAAGGGGTCCTGTCCCCCCTCCTAGCCCAAATCCATGTGACAAAATCCCTGTTGGAGGCCCTCCTTGCAAAAACCCGCCTGCATCTCCTTCTGGAGCACATGCCACCGCTCCAGCTGTCGAGGCTACCATGCACAAGTGACATTTTTACAAGCCATCAGCTCCAAGTATACGTAGTTTATTGTCGTGTTTGTCATCTGAATAAACTGATTTGCAGGTCATTTTGGCTTTAGTGTCTGTATTCTATTTTTCATCTTTTGTTGAGGTTTATGTTAAACGAATAACGTAGACGAGTTCTATGTGTTCTGTGTATTAATTTCACTCTTGATGCGTGCTGTAACCATGTGAAGTTTGTACACTACATGATATATAAATAAAAAGTAGAAAGTTGAATCATGAACAAATTTTTGCTTCGTGATCTTTCGCATGCTGAAACTCAACAGTACGTCTATTAATTAGCGATTTACTTTTATTACAAAGTAGAATATATTATCATAGAATGATTTGCCCTGTAATTGAACTTTTCAAATTTGTGAATCAAATTTTAAAGCATGCAGGTCTTTTTTTTCTTTTTTTTTGGGTTGAACAAATTTGTTATGTTATATATATATATATTTTCTCTATATTTTCATTGTATATTTTATGGATATATGGGGAGAAAGACATCAAAGCAATTGAGCCGTTGAGAGGCCCAAACTAACCCAATTGACTATACTTTTTTTGAGGCTTGTAGTGGTGTGTAACCATCTCCAACATTAAACACTCATCCCAAGGTCATTTTTTTCATGGAGCAACATTATTGCATACCTAACAATCGCTCCTCCAACATGAGGCTTTTGCAACACCAACCTTAAAACATAGCTCTAATACCACTTGTTAGAATAAAAAACTTAATTATCTCATCTAAAAACCAATTAACTATCAGTGAGATTAAGTTAATTCTCTTTATGTGGCTTGATGTCATTCATTCATATTCATCCCGGGACTTATAATAGAGTCTAATAATCTCCGATCCTACATACTCATCCCAAAATTAGAAGCATTATTGCATACCTAATAAATATGTTTTTTCCTTTTTCGTCATTTTTGTTTCTCACAGTGTTAGGACATTTTTATGTATTGGCAATTTTATTCTTTTTCATTCTGACTTAGAAATCTTTTTAGATAATAACTTCCTCTGTATTGAAGATTCAAGGTTATTGTGTGTTCAACCAAGTAGTCACAAGTAAGTCTAAAATATTTTGTTAAAGGCAAATTACTTTTTTTGGAAGTTTTAAAATTGAATTAAAATGTCTTTATTAATTTTTGGCAACTTTGAGAATTTATTTTTAATTAATTTTTAGAAAGTCAATTTTTTTTAATAAAATTATTTTATTAATACATTTTTGGGAAGTTGGTAAATTGTTTTATAATTAATTTTTAGAAAGTTTATGATTTTATATATTTTTTTAAATAAATTCTTTTGTTGATTAATTTTTGGAAATTTGATATTTTACTTTTTAAGAAAATTATGTTTCTAACTCTCTAGGGTCTTAGGCATATATATATATATATATACACATATATATATATCCTACCTAAATATGTTTTTAGGTTGGACACTTTGAGAATCAACCAACTTGCCCTATTATTCCCAATTTCTCAAGAAAGAATTTACAAAATTGAATTCTAGGTTTTGTTAGAAAGATTTGTATCCTCTCAAAAGTTGAGAAGAATCCAATGAAGTATTGGAGGTACTACATCATAGATATGGATCAAAGTATAAGTGCTAAATAGTAAGTCTTTAGAGTAAAATGGTCAAGTAAATTTGTGTACTTAATTTAATCCCAAATAGTGAATTATAAATTAAAGGTCTTAAGCCCCGTGGTTTTTTTATCACCATAATTAATGTGAGGGTTTTCCACATAAAAAATTACTATATACCTTGATCTTTGATTACTTCGAGTATAGATCATGTATCTTGATATTCATCATTGGTGCATAAATTAACAATTTAATATTTTGAACTTTATTGACAATTTAACATGCATGTTCGTAGACCTAGTTTTATATGCTATGAATTTCACCCTCGGTTACAGTATATACAAGGTCCAAAGTATCGGTTGAGACAAGTACAACTCAACCAAGTCATATCTGCCTTGGGCAAGCCAACTATGAAATCGATATTTGAGTTTGACTCAAAGATGATCTAGATCGATTCAAAATGAGAAGCAGCCTAGAACTTGAGCCTTGAGGAGAATCAATCACAGATGGTTTTATTCTCATTCACCTAATTGCAAAGAAAAAAAAAAATTGTTTGATTGAGAAGAAGAGAATGAGGAGGATGGTTTTATTCTCATTCACCTAGTTGGAAAAAAAAGGGGTTTGAAAGAGAAGAAGAGGACATAGAGGATCAAAAAATGGGTCTTGGGTATTGAGGTAATGGGTTTACCCATGGGTGTTAAGGTATTTATAAAATGTGTAATCAATATAGTGGTATTTATACCATGGGCAATGAATATAATGAAAGAAATAAAAAGGTAAATATAAATTATAAGAATTTAATTTAATTCTATTTTAAATAAATTACTAACTTTTTTAATACAATTAAATAAGATGTATAAATTAAATTTCATTAGATAACATATTACTAAAAAAATTAATAATTACTTGTATCAATATTAACAATTGAAAATTTTTATAATTAATCAAATTTAATTTGAAGGTATTAAATAAAAGAACTTTTAATATTAAAAAATAATACACATATTTTTATGTTTATTTAAATAATATTAAATATAATTAAACTTAAAACTTTATAAAAAGTATATTTAATTATATACATTTTGCCTGTCGTCCGATACTGATCGAAGATACCGAGACCGATGTGCCTCAAGACCTCCCAAGATAATGACCGAGACCATAACTTTGAACGATAGGTATATTGAGAATCCATAACTTAACCAACCCAATTAACACTTTTATCATGTGCCTTTGGGGAAAAAGGGAGAAAAGTTTTATACACATTTTTCTTGCATTTTCTCCCGAGATTTGAACAGAAGAAAACAAGATCATAAACAAGCTTTGTGGTGGTGTGGAAATGGTATGCATATGCGTATACACCCTGGATGATATCCCATTTTGAAAGGACATGCACTGTGTCTTAGGTCTTGACGATAATGGAAAGGTCGGTGAATGTGAGTGGAATCATCTACAAAGAGTTGATCAATTCTTAATTAGCAGTGTATGTTAATGAGAAAAAACAACTAAACATCCAAAACTCTATGACCAAACCCCAAAATTTCAAGCCTCAATTCAAGTAAACACGTCCCTATCAAACTATACTCTTTGCTCCAGATTGGAAGAAATTACAATATAATAAAAAACACAGTACTGTACAGACCACGATCCCAAGATGGGCCACTGCAGTACAGTATTCTCGAAACACAAGCCTCCATTAAACAACTGTCATCCCTTGATGTGAATGTAAAATGAAATGAGAAATTAAACTTTGCCATTCAAATAATTCAAGGGTAATTTCTTCCCTTAGGAAGTTGTACTAACTCATAGTTTTCATTTTTCTAGAAAGAATCCATCTCATCTTGCATAGCTTCATGAAAACTCTATGGCTCCTCCTCATCAATTACTAACATGTACTCAAAAGAGGGATATCTAGTGGAGGGACGATGCTCTTTAGTAGACATCTTAACTTGGGGTATCAAATCCTCCTGGTTCTCGTGTTAAACTAGCTCCTGTGCAGGTATGTCATTTTCACTATCACCTCTTGGTAGCTCATCAATTTCCTCATCTTCATTTCTAGGTTGCTCTAATGATAGAGGAATAGGTACCAACTCAATGAAGTCATCACTTGTACCTTTAGATTGATTAGCTTTGTCAAAATCTCCCAAGGTTTGATCCTCTTGGAAGACCACATCTCTACTTCTCACCAATTTATTCTTAGTTGGATTCCACAATTTGAATTCAAACTCTTCATCACCATACCCAACAAAGACATGTGGAATTGCCTTATCATCAAGTTTGGATCTTTGTTCTTTAGGAACATGCAGAAAACTTTTACATCCAAAGACCCTCAAGTAAGAATAGGAAACATCTTCTCTTGTCTATGCCTTCTCTGGAACCTCAAAGTTCAATGGATCTGATGGAGATCTGTTTATCAAATAGCAGGTAGTCTGAGCACCTTCACCCTAAAACACCTTAGGCAACTTTTCAATATTCAACATACACCTAACCCTCTTAATGATGGTGCGATTCATCCTTTCAGCCACACCATTATGCTGTGGAGTGTCATAAACGTTTTTCCCATGCCTTATACCATTCTTAGTGCAGTAAGTTTCAAACTCCCTTGAGGTGAACTCACCTCCATTATCAGAACTGAGACACTTCAATTTTCTTCCAGTCTCTCTCTCAACCATGGTATGAAACTGTAGAAATAATGAAAGACTTGATCCTTTGATCTAATTAAGCAAATAAATCCATACCTTCTTGGTAGCATCATCAATGAAAGTGACAAAGTACCTGTTTCCTCCAAGATTTCCATATCTATAGGGCCACAAACATCAAAGTATTCCAACTCCAATTCCTCTAACTTCTTAGATCTGCTACTAAAGGAAACCCTATGTTGTTTTTTGACCAAACAATGATCACAAGAAGACAAAGATTCATTTTTGGCCAACGGAATTAAGGACTTCCTTACCAAAACTTGAAATCCTTTCTTACTCATATGCCCCAACCTTTTATGCCATAACTCCAAGGAAGTAGCCTCTATAGCATGTAACTCAGACTTTTCCTTGGGTCTTGTACAAAGTGCAACATGCTTCTCTTTTTGCAACAACCAATGGGCCCTTAGTAAGCTTCCATTTGCCTTTGCCAAAGTGGTTTCCATAACCTTGCTTGTCCAAGACAAAGCTTGACATCAGATTAAGGCGTAAATTTGGAACATGCCTTACATCTTTCAATGTCAACTTGCACCCCATATTGGTTTCAAAGCAAACATCACCTATCCCTCCAATCTTGGAGTGACTAGAGTTTTCCATCTTGATTGTGCCAAAGTCTTTAACTCTATAATAAGAAAACAACTCCAAGTGAGGAGTAGCATGGTAAGAGGCTGTAGTGTTTATAGTCTACTCAATTCCTTGCTCATCTACATGCAAACACTCATTTGAGAGCACCAAAACTTCATCATTGTTGGATAGAGACGTTGTGGTATTCTTTTCATCTTCTTTTTCTTGATTCTTCCTATTTTGTTCCTTTTTCCAAATTTGACAATTCCTTTTCATATGCCCATCTTTTCCACAATGGAAACATTTGATTTTACCTTTGGATTGGGACCTTCTCTCAAACTTGTCATGACCTTTCTACCCTTTATCCTTATTTCTTCTTCTACTTTCTATGAGGGTCTGTGCATTTTCTATGTCATAAGCCTTCCTTCTTGTCTTTTCATTGAACAAATTCCCCTTCACAAGCTCCATAGACAATGCACCATTCAGAATAGAGTCGCTAATAGTCACAACAAAAGTTTCCTAACTGTCTGGTAATGAACACAACAACAAAGATGCTTGCATCTCATCATGCATAGCCATTTTTCATAACAGCCAATTGATTAACAATGCTTTGAAAATCATTCAAGTGATCTATCATTAGTGTTCCTTCCTTTGGCTTCATATTCACCAACTTTTTTAACAAGAAAATTTTATTCCTAGCAATTTTTTGTTCAAACACATATTCCAATTTCTTTTAGAGGTTATAGGCATTTGTTTCATTTGCCACATAGTGACGCGAGGATGTGTCAATTTATTGCCTAATAGAGGAAATTGCCTTTTTGTTCATCTTATTCCATTCCAAATCAGAAATATCTTTGGGCCTAGCTTCTTTACCTTCAAAAGTATTTGACAAATCTTTGATGGTGAAAATCTTCCATCATGGACTTCCACATAGCCCAATTTGAATTGTTAAGTTTTATCATGGAGGTTGAGTTCCCTTCTATCTCCATCCCTTTCAAGAATAAAAGTTCCACAACCAAACTTTGATACCACTTGTTGGGAATATAAAGGGAGAGATCTAGAGTATTAACTTGGCAAAATTAAAAGATTCCTCCACAATAATAACAACCACTCAACAATAATAACCACCTCTCAAGAATAATAACTACTTAACAAGAATCAAGAATGACAATCAAGAATATTCAACCACAAAATAGGACATCAAATATAATGTGGAAAAACCCTTTGAATAAAGGTAAAAAACCACGGAGAAAATTTCTTCCACTTCAATAAATGGGGATACAATTCTTAAGTCCTCACTTGAGGTAGGAATCCATCACTCAAGGAAACATAAACAAAAAGAAATCAAGGAGAAAACATACCATAGGAATTCCCCAAAAAGGTTGATGAAAGGAACTTGCAACTTCATCCTTGAGCCCTAGAATAGTGCCCAGAAAAACAAACCCTGATCTTCTTTCATTTTCTCAATCAAATGCCCTTTTCTCTTAATACCAAAGCCCTAATGCTATTTATATATCCATATTTGGGCTTAAGGAAAACCCAAATATAAAATAGCCTAATATATGGGCTCATGGGCTAGACAAACATAGCCCAACAACTTCAAACTTTTTCAATCTTTTTTTACTCAAAATTCAATACACCCTTTGCTTATATCACTTCACTCTTTATGCAATTTTCTTTCTCTTACTAAATCCTATTTAAAACCTCATATTTGTAAAGTCCTATGGATGAACCCAAAATCAATAGTTTCCTAATCATAGTCAAACTTGAAAAAGGTAATTTACCAAAACACAAACTCTATTATAAATATTGACTTTCCTAAATATAATAAATAGATAATTTAAACCAAATACCAACAGTCTCTACCTTGATTAAAATTTCTCAATCTTTCATAATTAATGAGAATAAATATGTGCCAAATTCAAACTATCATCGAACTTGATTTCAGAAATTGTCTTTGTTTTCTTTATAACTTCATTCACTTTGAAAGTGTTTTCATCCTTGTGTTAATCTTGATCATCTTGTGGCATCCATCTACTTTGACAACTTCCACCTTCATAGCTCCACCTAAAATTATCTTTTCAATCAAATTGTATAAAATTTTCATCCTTTTCACTGTCATAGCTATCAAAGCACTTTAATTGATATTCATAATATCATTTTTTTTATTTTTTATTTTTGCAGAAAAATCATAGAGAAGAGTATCCAAAGCCTCTAAAGAAATTAAACTCTTTCTCAACTTAGAAATATGCTAAACATTACTCAACATTCTCAAAATACCATCAAATATCCTCACCTTTATGGTATCAATCTTAATGACTTTAGAACTTGAATCATTGCCCATTCAAACAATAAAATTTAAAATCTAAGATTCAATTTTTTTTTATCAACTATAACTAAAAGAAATCATCTTTCTTATCAAACTTTTTATCAACAATATTAATAAAATTTGGAAGCTTATTGGAATTCAAGATTTTTTCTTAATGCTTGGTGTTTTTGTCAATTCTTCACAATTCCTTCTTATATGTCCCTTTCTATGGTTGTAATAACACTCTTTCAAGAACTTCATTCATTTTTTGAAAGTAAAGCGTGCCCCCAAAAGGAAGTTCAAGTTATAAGAAAGAAGCTCCAAAATTCATTCCACGATTAGGGGGTCTAATCTTATTTAATGCTGACCTAATTTGGAAGAGGTTTTTCAAAACTAATGCCGGAAGTTCAAGTTATAAGAAAGAACCTCCAAAATGCCTAGATCAGACTGTGTACTCTTATTTAACGCTAACCTAGTTTGTAAATATTTCTTAATTTTTTTTATTAAATGACTTATACCAACTAGTATATATGCGCACCTAATTCAATAGGGAGAAAATTAAATATGCCGACCAATGAGTGACTCCTAATAGGTTTAGCCAGCTTGCCGAATGGTGAACCACCCTCAAGGAAATGACGATTAAGGACAACCAAGACAACTCTTCAACTTAACATCAAAATCATTTTCCTTTTCACATATATATAATTTTTTATGTTCAAAAAGGTCATAAGATGCATGCACATGTGTACAGTAATCAAGTAATATCAGACGTAGTTTCTTCTTTAAGACCACTTCAATTTTCAATCTTCCAAAGCAAAACCCTATAAGTACGTGTCAACAGTCAAAGAAACCCTTCAAACAAGCCAAACTACCAAAAACTCCATTCATACCATTAGGAGCATGTATGCATATAAATAAAAAATATTTAGTTAAAAGAGATGAGTTAATTCTTAAATTGTGAATTTAACAATTCCCAATTTTATTTATTTATTTATTTTTTGTTTAAAGTAACCGTTTTTTTACATAAATGCCTCTTACAATTTCAAGTATTCATAGAGAGGTTTCAAAAGAAAATTATTTTTATAAGAAAATAATGATATGTAGCTCGCTCTGGTTGTCATGCCATGCCTCCCCCTGCGGTTGTCATGGCTACTGGACGGTAAACATATATAGATGAATGAAGCTCGCTCCTCCATGGGAGCCACCAAAATCAGAAATTCTTACAATTCTCTAGCACCAAAATATACTTCTAATTAATTCTAGTAAGACCATAGGTCATGTATATATATAAGTCCTGTATATAGCACCAAAATATATATAAGTCCTGTATTTTTTCATTCTTGTGATAAAGTTTGTGTTTGTTAGAACAAGAAAGAAATAATCATTATCACTATTTACTTGTGGTACCCTTCTGAAGTTTTTTACGCTATCTACAAAGATAAATGAGAATAAATGAATAAGATGGAAATCATATGGGCATACATATCTTTGGTAGCTGATTTACCATCTTCATCATGTTTCTTAGTTTTGCATTCATGCATGGGGCTGTGAGCATCAGTCATATTCAAACATTTGATTATTGAGGAGGATGTCACGTAAAGGCTGTGAGCATCGCGACCAAACCAACAAACATTCAAGCCCCAATTCACTAAAAAAATCCGTTCCCACCATAAACCTATTCTTTGATCAAACTTAGTTCCCCACAAAGGAAGTAAACAGTACAAGAAAGGAAGTAATCCACTAGTCGTCAGTCAGAAAAGTGGTATACAAACCGTGAAACTTTTTAAATGCGACAGTTTGCATGAGACCAATTCTAACTTAATTTGGAAAATATTTGTTAGGAAATGATTTTGGTGGCCGTCATGCTGCTACTTTATTCGGTGGGGCAACATCATGCAAAAGTATGATGTTACAGGTTAATTAATAAGCTAAATTATTGAAGTCATGCTTTTAAATATTTCAATATCATCCACTGTATTTTGAAGAAGCAACAATTCACAGAGATAAAGTGGGAAGTAGATATTTTTTATTTAACTGATTTTTATTATTATTATTATTATTACAAAAATTATAATTATCATTGTATTTAATAACAGTAGATTTTTTAATTTATTTATTTTTGGGGTGGCGGATGCTTACAATTAATGACCTATGAAAATTTTGTCATTGTATGTAATTCAAACCTAGTATCTTTATGACCTTCTCAATTTCTAGTCTATGCCGTGGCAAAACCCTTGTATTCAAGAGCTAAAAAAACCCTTTCAAACAAATGAAACAATGGAAAATCAAAGTTATAACATTGGGTATCCATGCTTATAAATAGCAATTAATATGATCTCCTCCACATATGCATGTCATCCCAGATATCATATTGATTCCATCTCCTAGTATCTTAGCTTAAACCCCACCAAGATCATGAGGTCTCTCACAATTCTTTTAGCTGTCACTGCAGTTGTTTTTCTTCTGAGTGTCCAACCACACCATGCTAGTAGGGTTCCTAATGGAGAGAAAAAAGAGTGGAAGAAGAAAAGAATTAATATTGTCTTGCAGTCTCTGCAGGCGGGTCCAGTTTCTCCTTCTGCCCCAAGTCCATGCACCCGAATTCCCGGCAAAGGCCCCCCTTGCATGATCAACAAGAACTTTGCAAGCCACGCCCTGCCTCCCCCTTGGCCAAGCCCGCCTGCCACCTCTCCGGTTGTCATGGCTACTAAGCACAAATGAAGCTTCACCATGGCCACTACCAGATTTCAGAAATTCTAACTAGTCATTTGCACCAAGTATAACTATTATTTCATAAAATCATGGGAATAAACTGAGTTGCAGCTCATGTTTGCTTTTGTAATTTTTTCATCTTTCCGTAATGTTTGTGTATGTTTTGTACACATATATAATGAATAAAAAATAAATAACATGCATCAATTAATTGTGTGCAAGTATGTTGTGTATTATTTTCACTCTTGATGTGGTGTGACCTTGTGGATTCTGAATAATTCATGCTACAAAAATAAAAAGATCAAGTTTAAATTATGAACACATTTTTCCTTGGTTGTGGTGATCATTGATATTCTGAATATGTAAAACCAAATAGCATATTTTATCAAACATCACAACATTTATTTTAAATACTTATAATTTGTTGTATAAACCTTTCAAAATTTGTGAACATGCAAGTCCATAGAGATACATACTTTGAATAATTTGGATGAACAACTTTAATAGATATAACAATTAAAACCTTATATTAAATAGTTTTCATATGTTTAATTTCTCTTTTAAGGATGACGTTAAATACTTTCACTACTCTCTCTACCGGAGAGAGAGAGGGAGTATATTCAAGAATACCTTTTCTCTATTGTGCATATGTTATTGGGTTAGATTTAGAAAAAACATGAAATAAATCCCTAAAAATAATTACCCATGCATCTTTCATATGTGGATGCATGAATTTAATTAGAAACAAGAAATAATATATATATATATATATATATATATATATTTTACCCCAATTTGTGTCATGGAGAGTTTGAAGATTGACTTCATGGAATTTGGTCCAAGGTGGAGATTGTTAAGAAGTGTCCCAAATTTCTAATTAGTAAAGATTCCTCTTTTGTACAGAATATTATATTGAATATTTTTGGGTTGATATATTATTGTAATGTTAGACTTCCTTATAGAATAATAAGGAAGTTGTTGGAAATATCTCTATAAATATTCTAAGTCATGAGGAGAAAAAGTTATGAGAAGAAGATGGGTCTGTAAAGACTATATGAGGTGAATAGAGGTGTGAGGAAGAACGGGAGGTACCCGGTAGAGCAAGAAGACTCGTGATAGGGTAGGGATATGAAGAGTGGAGAAACATGAGATGTTTCGGGAACCTAATAATTGTATCTGGTTATGTCCTCTGTAATGTTCTTTATTGTATAGTGAAATAATTCTCTCTCATTTGTAGATGTAGGCATGGTTGGCTGAACTACGTTAAAACCCCATGTACCGTTTGTGTTAATTATTTTATCTTTGTATTCTTGATTAACGATATTTACATGAAAGCTTCCGCCGTTGTAACAAGGAGTATATGTTGCAAGAAAAAGTAGTTTAACATCCAGAACTGTGACCAAACTCCAAAGTTTCAAGCATCATCAATTCAAGTAAACCCTTGGTGTGAATGTAAGAATGAAACGAGAAATTAAACTTTGCCATGCATTCAGGTAATTCAAGGGCAGTTTCTCCTTTATGACCATTCAATTTCCAGTCATCTCGTGCCAAAACCTAATAGTCAAAAATCCAAACCCTTCAAACAAATCAAACAATGAAAAATCTAAGTGATTACATTGGATATGCATGCTTATAAATAACAATTAACACATCTCCTCTTCATATGCATATCATCTACATATCCAATTTATTTTTATTTCAACTCCTAGCCTGTTTGCCTCACCACCAAGACTATCATGAGGTTTCTCAACGTTGTTTTTACTGTCATAGCACTTGTTTTTCTTCTGAGTGTCCAGCCACACAATGCTGCTAGGGTTCAGCAAAGTGGTCCTGTCCCTCCTCCTGGCCCAAATCCATGTGGGAAAACCCCCATTGAAGGCCCTCCTTGCAAACATCCACCTTCATCTCCTGCAAGAGCACATGCCACCGCTCCGGCTATCAAGGCTACCATGCACAAGTGACATTTTTACAAGCCATCAGCTCCAAGTATACATAGTTTATTGTCGTGTTTGTCATCTGAATAAACTGATGTGCAGGTCATTTTGGCTTTAGTATCTGTATTCTATTTTTCATCTTTTGATGAAGTTTGTGTTCAACGAATAACATGGACAAGCTCTATGCGTTTCTGTGTATTACTTTTGCTCTTGATGTGTGCTGTAACCATGTGAAGTTTGTACACTTCATGATACAAAAATAAAAAGAAGAAAATTAATTGAATCATGAGCAAATTTTTGCTTGTTTCTTTTCTGATGATCATTGGTCTTTTAAATGTCTAAAACTTAATAGTCCATTAATCAGTGATTTACTTTTATTGGAAAGTAGAATATATATATCAACATAGGGTGGATTTGCCCTGATAAGACAAGCATTTTGGACACTAAGAATAGTAGGTTTTTCAATCAAAATCCTTACCATCCCACTGATAAGACATTTTGAAGATGACTAGTATTAGGTTTTTCAATCAAATTTTATAGCATGCATGTCCCCTTTTTTTCTTTTGGATTGAACAAACTTGTTCTTTGTCTTTGCATATACGTTTATCCTATTTTTCATCTATATTTATGGATCTATTGGGAGAAGACATAAAAGCAAATGGGCTCTTGAGAGGTCCAAACTATCCCAAATCTTTCTATGGGGTAAGGGTACAATTATTTTTAACTGTTGATGGGGTAAGGGTTGGTACAATAAATTTTAATATCCCTTTGTCGTGGCTTCGGCTTCTTCATAGATGGGACCAGAGAGTTCACAGATTACACAGATTGCCCCACCATGAGGAATGTAAACCCATTTCAATGAATTTCTTGAAACGTTAATTTATGCCACTCAATTATAAATTCTTTTATAGAAAATCTATAAAACTAAAATCTTGTTAGAGCTTATAGTGGTATCTCATCCTAGGGTCCATTTTTTTTTTTTTTTTTCAGGAGTAGCATTGCATATCTAACGATCCCTCCCCCAACATGAGCTCTCAATATTACATACCTAACAATCTCTTTCCCAACATGGGGCTCTTGCAACTCTAACCCATGACGTAGCTCTAATTAATATCACTTATTATGATCAAGGAATTAATTAACTGTAAACCAATTTACTATCAATAAGATCAAGTTAATTCAATCATATTCTTCTTCAAGCTTAACTTTCCGTTGGGTTTGACTCATCCCACATAATACTCACATCGTTGGGCTTTATTTTGGAAGCAGTTTTCTGTGACTATGTTGTCTTATTTATTTGACTTCCAAAAATCAATGGAATGTTTCAAAGGTAATTTGATTGTAACCATGTGATCCAAGAATGATAGGAAGAAAATGGAGAGTGACCCAATTCTAAAATTTTCCCAACATTTGGTTTGAAATTTGACTTTAACTTCTGTAATAATTCATCTCCCTGACTTCCTTTTGAACTTAAAATTTGGTCTCTACTGTCTTTGTTAATGACTAATATTAAATGGATTTTAATTTCTTCTTTGATTATCTTTATTTTTTTTTAATCAAGTGAGTTTTGATCAGCCTAGGGAAACAAACACTGAGGTGGTAAATGAGACATTTGGTATATATTTATGTGCCTATTTCTAGAAAAAAAGACCATCATTTGGAATTACAGGTACTGTTAATTGTTTTTTGGCTTGTGACCATGCAAACGGTGTTGCAAGTTAAGAAAAAGCACAGAGCGAGAGAGCGAGCGAGCGAGCTAGAGAGAGAGAGAGCATGCGGAATGGATCATTTGCTCTGGTTGAGACCATGTGGAATGGATTATTTGCTCTGGTTTTTTGGCTTGTGAGAATGGAAACGGGTAGACTGAAGGCTTTGAATTCCATAGGAGCTCAAACTTTGAACCCTAATTCGATGCCTTCTTTTGGCAACCAGACGAAGCCCTTTTCATAGGAGAAAGCTCTACGTGACCCCATGTGGAATGGATCATTGGGTCTGGTTTCTTGGCTTGTGAGAATGGAAACGGGTAGACTGAAGGCCTTGAATTCTACAGGAGCACAAACTTTGAACCCTAATTCAATGCCTTCTTTCGGCAACCAGACGAAGCCATTTTCACAGGAGAAAAGCTCCACGTTCCATCTCCATGCATATGGGTCAATCTACCCCTTACTCTTCTTACTAGATGAAAACTCATTATATAATCAAATTCTGATCCCCTGAGAACTCAAGTGTGTCTGCAATTTTAAGAAATGTTTATGGCAAGATATATATCACTTTCCAATTGCTTCAATTAATAATTAATAGTTATGTGCGGGTTCAGGTTTTGGCAAATTGCTTGAATCTTGAACCCACCTACCCTAATATTTTTGAATTGATATTTTTCCTACCCAAGTCAAATCTAAACTTATTCAAAGTTTGTCCATAAACTCAACCCTACGTTGGGCACAGATTAGACAGACTCAAGTTGCAGTCCTATTCACATATGCATAAAATTGTCCAAATATTATTTGATTTACAAAATGTTTGATAAAACTTAATATGTTTTACTTATGACTTAAGCTAATTTTAAGTTAAATTATTTTTAAATTATGAACTTAAAATTTATTATTTAATTTATATTTTAAGTATTGAGGTTATTCAATAAAGTTAATATTTTACTAAATCATCAAATTGACACATTATTCTTACAATTTCAATTAATATTTGCCCTTGTTAATTTAAATTAATATTTTACTTTCATTAATATTAAATAATAAATGCATTTGCTAAACATTCATATTAAATGCCTTATAGACTCATAAAACAACTATAATATATTTAGTTAAAAAAATATATGAATCATAGATGTGGAGTCATCAACATAAAAGATATTCTCATTAGATGTGTGTAAATAGGACAAAATGAAATCATTGATTTAAAATAAGTTACTTATTTTGACTTAATGATTAAAATTATTTTTAAATTTAATTAATGATATTAAGTTATTTTATTAGATATACTTAAGCCTTTTTTGGGATAACTTACTATGTTTGGCTATCATTAAAAGCTGAAATAGAAACCAAAATCATAATTTTTAAAGGATAGTGTTAACATTATAAAAGTTTCACTAAATATGAAATTGAAATTATTGTTTCTATAAAAAGTAACATTTTTTTTTTAATTTTCATACTAACTTTTTTTAAGTGATAAGTTTTTTAACCAAAATTAGTAAAACATACATAAAAGTTTTTATTAATTTTAGAGAAAAGTTTTTAACTTCTTAAAAGTCGAACCAAATAGTATTTTAATTTAATAATGACTTGAGTCATGAAATTATGTAAAGTAATTAAATTGATTTATCAAACTTTATCTCAATCATCCATCTTCTTTGTCCAGACAAAGAAAAATGAAGGAAATACATCTTTAAAATTTAATAGTCATGAATTTTCCATTTTGCATATAAACATATCATTTACAACAATTTTTAGGGCAGATTTACAAGATAGGATCACAAAAATTAGGTAGAGTTTTGGGAAAGAAATATAACATATGATAGGGTATCTTTAGAGAATCAAGGAATAATTACCCCTTTTTCATTCCTTAAAAACTTTAAACAATAAACTTGGTTTTTATAATAATTAAATATTTAATTCAAAATTTGAAATATATTTTCAATATTATTTTCATGTTTATTGAATTTGTTTTCACATTAATTGTAAATAGGATTAAAGTAGCTGTTTGGTTATCTTTTGCATTAATAAAGGGTAGAATGCATGGTTTAAGAATAATTTGGGATTTCATAAGTCATTTTGACAATCTATTTCAAGTTTTGAAAATGAAACTTCAAAAAAGTTTGGCATCTTTAAAAGTGATGTCAAATGCCTATAAATTAAAGTGTGTTTGGAAATATTTTTACTTAAAATGTTTTTTTATGAAGTGTTTTTTTCCTAAATTTTTAGGCTAAAAACGTTTTATATAATCACTACTAAATACACTTTTACCGATCTTGTGTGAGCTAATGTACACCTTTTTCTTTGGAAAAAGAACAAAAATTATCTTAATAATGTAATTAAAAGATTATTATTAAAAAAATAGTCTATGAAACATCATATTTTTCTTGGGAAAGAGTTTTTTCTATGACTTGATTTCCAAATCAATAATAACATTGCAAAGATTTTCATCCACAATGAAGCTTGAATGGGGGTAATATATATCATATATGTAAATAGATTCAAACTTAATTATAACACTTGTAAAACATAGGTTTATCTAAGATTTAATTTATATGTCATAGGCGGGTAGGGTTGTTAAGGTTGTGAAGAAAATCATATTTTGAAGTTAGGTATGAGCTTTGATGCATCATTTTGACTTAATCTCTTGACTTACAATTTGTTAGATCTAACTTCTATTTAATTTAGTATTCTATTACTTTATAAAATATCTCTATAATTTATAGGACATCAAGGAGAATTAATTTGTTCTCGTCCTTATTTTGAAAATAATTTCGAAAATCCCTATTTAGTGGCTGGTTTTATCTTAACAAATTGGAAAGTGATAGCCACATGCAGGAAGAGAATAAGTCAATTTGGTTGAACTAAATTAAAGCTTTGATACATGTTTATTCCTAATAGAAAATTTTACATTCATGTCAAAATAAAAATTTGTAAGACTAAAAATGTGTTTGACAGTAATTTTAAGAAATATTTTTACCATTTCTAATATTTGACCATTTTTATTTTTCAAATATTAAAAATATTATAAACACCTCCTAAAATCATTGGCAAACGCACTCTAACGCTTTCTTTAAAAAGAGTTTTAAAAAATAATTCTGAAAAATGGTCTTCTAGAATAGTTTTTAAAAACGGTTCTTTAATATTTTATAAAATAAAAGTTTATTTGAAAACTTGGAATGTTCTTAATTTTTTTTCTATATTTTTAAATATATTCTAAAAATAAATTTTATGTATTTTATTTTATTTTTAATCATTTTTCACATTCTTATAATTATTTTTTGAAATAATTTTTAAAAATAGCTTGTATTTTTAAAACTGTGTTCTGTTTTCTAATTATCAAACTTGTTTCCCTGTTTTTTGTTATGAAAAATAGAAAACTATTTTTAAAAGCAATTATCAAACATACCAAAATCTTCTTGCGTCCTAACAAGATTCTTAATTTCTTAACAAAAAAATTAGTCTTTCTATCGAAGTATATGCTTTGAAGTCATTTAACTTAATCTTTAAATTAAGCTTTGTGACAATCCATTGGAATAAAAAGTATAATTAAAAAGTATAAAATCAATTTCCATACATTTGAAGTCACATTAGTTATGAGAGTTCTTGACCACCTTTTTCTTTTCTTCGGAATTGGTCGCTCTAACACACACGCCCAAAAAGAAAAAGAAAAAGATAGATACACAAGAGAGGTAAGGAATAAAGCTTGCCATCTACCATTGAGATGCACAAAAACTCCAAAACCAAGCCTACGAGCTTCGATCTTGAGTATGGCCATCCTTAGTAGAGGAAGCCACAGCAACATCTATCACAAAATTGGGAAAATGCAGGCGGCGCAAGCCCAACATGGCCAGCTGCGTTCATTTCATTCAAGGCGCACCTGCCTCCTCTCTGTCCAGGGATGCTTGTGCATGGACTGGTTCTGGGTTCACCTCTTTATCTAATAAAAACCCATCCTCAGATATGTGTTAAGATCAAGCAAATCAGTTACCTTAAGGTTTTTCATTGTCCATAAATAAATCCTTTCCTCAACACCAGTGCTCATTTCACGGTGAGCCTGTATCCACTACAATATTCTCTACGGTATAATAAAATAATTATCTCTCATCCTTGAATTTAGATATGATTGATCGAATCACAACAAAATCTTGTGTAGCTTTGTGTGGATTATTTTATTTTTATATTCATTGTTTTATTTTTATGTTCTTGAACTAAGAGTGCTTTTGGCAGGTGGAAATGTTTTTAGGAGAATCACGTATCAAGTTTTTCTCCAAAAACAATATAAATAATTTTGCCAAATACCTTTTTTTTTTTTTCAAAAAATACTTTTTAGGCTAAAAACGCTTCCTACAATCATTGTCGAATGGACTCTAACATTATTTGTATTAAAGCTTCTGATGGCACAATGGATACTAAAGATTTTAATATCTCCAAATGTTCATAAACCTGATATTTTTCCATGCAAGCGGAATATATATATATATATATAATTGGATTGAAGTTGGCTAAACAAGAACCGAAGCTTTATTCCCAAGTTATGAGATATGCTAATCAAGATCAATCATACCCTTTTTTTAGAGGTTTAGATTAAAAGGGTTGTTACAATGATTTGTTCTCAAAGAAAAGTCAAGAAATGAGTAGAAAGTCTAAGGAGCATAGGAAATTTTTGTAAACCATGCGTACCGCATGTAGATCCAAGTCACAAAATCTACCTGGCATTTGTGTATAAATTAACAATTTAATATTTTGAACATGCATGTATTAATTAGTAGACCTAGTTTTATGTGTACTTATGAGTTCACCCTCAGTTACGGTATATACATATATTGACAAACCATCACCTAACCAACCCAGTTAACACTTGTATCGTGTGACTTCGGGGAAAAAGGGAGAAAAGATTTATATGCATTTTTCTTGCATTTTCTCAAGAGATTTGAACAGAAGAAAACAAGATTATAAACAAGCTTTGTGGTGGTGTGGAAGTGGTATGTATATGCGTATACACCCCCAGATGATGCCCCGGTTTGAAAGGACATGCATTGTGTCTCAGGTCTTGACAATAAAGGAAAGGTTGGTGCATGTGAGTGGAATCATCTGCAAAGAGTTGATCAATTCTTAATTAGGAGTATATGTTACGAGAAAAGCCAACTTAAAACATCCAGAACTGTGGCAAAACCCCAAAATTTCAAGCCTCAATTCAAGCAAAATCACACTTAGGTGGTGTTTGTTTTTTTGGCCTTTTGCTGAAAGCAATTTAGTTTTAGAATTTAGGTTGCTTGTTTTTCTACTTTTTCATGACTTATTATAAACTTTTTACTAAATAGAAAAAGCCAAAATATGTAGCTTTTTTCTAAATAGAAAAAATAACATATTGATTTTTTTATACTTTTTAATACTTAATAGAAATAAAATACTACAAAAACAAACAACCTAATATTTAACACTATTAAGCATTAAGGTTCTATTTAGAATTAAGTAAAAAAAACAAACACCACCTTAGTCTTTTAGAAACTCCTCAACATATGGGTCCTGTCCCTCTTTATGCCCCGAATTCACGTGAGAAAATCCCTGTTAAAGGCCTTGCTTGCAACAACCCCCATGCACAAATGACACCACTCCGGTTGTCAAGGCTACCATGCACAAAATGACATTTTTACAAGCCATCAACTCCAAGTATACGTAGTTTATTGTTGTATTTTGCATCTAAATAAACTGATTTGCAAATCATTTTGGCTTGAGTATTTTTATTTTATTTTTCATCTTTTAATGAAGTTTCTATAAAACGAATAATATAGACGAGTTCTATGCATTTTGTGTATTACTTGAGCTCTTGATTTGTGTTGTAACGTGTGACCATGTGAAGTTTGTACACTTCATGAATCATGAACAAATTTTTGCTTCTTGTTGTTGTGATGATCATTGATCTTTTGTAGGGCTAAAACTCAGCAGTCTATTAATCAGTGATTTACTTTATTGGAAAAGTAGAATAGATCAACATAGAATGGATTGTCCTGTAATTGAACTTTTCAAAAAATCCGGGCCACCCAACTGATAAGAATAGTATGTTTTTCAATCAAAATCCTAACCATCTCACTTATAAGACATTTTGAAGATGACTAGTTGAGAGTTTGGTACAATGACATGCTAATGTAGAATCATAACATAGACATCCAAAGAAACGGAGATAACTATATGAGGGGACTCGATTGTACAAAATTTCAAATGGGGTTTTATTGGAAAGAATGGGAGATGGAATTCTATTTATGAGATAAGTAGCAGTTAAAATGCAATCACCCCAGTAAGCTAGAGGAATATTATATTGAAACAGTAATGCTCGGGCCACATTCAAAAGGTGTTGATGCTTACGCTCTACCATAGAATTTTGTTGAGGAGTGCCAACACATGAGTGAATGGAAAAATCCTCTTTTTATAAAAGTAATCCGAAAAAGCAAGTTAGGGTGCATTATCACTACGAACTGATTTAATGTTGGCCCCAAATTGTGTGTGAATAAGAGTACAAAAGGCAAAAAAAAAATAAAAAATACTATTGACATCAGATGTTGATTTCAACAAGTACACCCAAGTAAAGCGAGAATAATCATCCACAATTGTTAGAAAATATCGAAAACTACCATGTGTTGGTAAATGAAAAGCACCACATATGTCTATATGCAACAAATCAAAGGGACATTGTGAAACATAATTGGAAATGGGAAAGGGCAACCGCTTTTTCTCAGCCAAATGACAAATAAAATAATGAGGTGAACAATCAACAACATGCTTGAAATTCAATATATTTTTCAATAGATTAAGTCTTACATAAGAAGAGTGGCCCAAACGAATATGCCAAAGTTCATGATCAATCTTAGAAACATTATTACAAAGACCTAAGGTGCGAGCTAGTGTGGGAAAAAGATTGGCTAGATCCAAAACATAGAGATTGCCACTACGCCTACCCATCCCAATCATCTGTCCTTGCATACGGTCCTAAATAAAACAAGATTCAGACTCAAATTTGGCAAAGCAACAATGAGACAAAGTGAAAGCACTAATCGAAATGAGGTTGAATCGAAATTGTGGAACATACAGGACATTTTCAAGAGTGAAATGGTTAAATAACTCGACTAATCCTATACGAGTAGTAGTAACAGATTCACCAGTGGGAAGAGTAACGCTTGAATTGAAGGACGAGAAAGAATTCTTGAACAAATCGAGAGAGCAATAGACATGGTGTGTTGCCCTAGTATCCAAAACCCAGGAATTATAAGGGAATGAATTATAAGAAGAAGAGAAAGTCAATTTACCACTAAAGCTAGAAACTGAGGGACCATCCTATTGCTGCGATTCCACAATGGCAGGTAAACTACATTATAGTTATGAACTCAAAAAGACGATTAGTTGTTGGCACTAACTAGGGTAGAGACTGTTGAGCGTCATATCTGTGATTCCTAAGTCAGACACAATAGAAGTGGTCTGATTAGCTTGGGCCTGGCCCAATTGAGTCTTGGATATGGGCTTGTACTCGATGGGTATCCATGCAATTTGTAACAACGATCAATGGTATAACTCTACAATCCACAATGGCTACATTTAGGTCTCTCATGTTTTCCCTTTGAAGCTGAGTTCCCAGTATGAGCATTAATCGAAGCAGAACCTGCATCACCCAAATGAAGAGGCTCCGACAAAGATGAAATTCCATTATTGATAGATCGTTGTCGTTCTTCTTGGATAACCAATGAAAAAACCTTTGACAAAGGTGGAAGAGGCTCCATCATTAAAATTTGACCCCTCGTTTGGGCATAAGAATCATTTAAGCCCATTAAAAACTCAATCACATTCTCTTGCTGCTGATATTCTAACCACACTTGTAAACCTTCACAATGACAAGCCGGTAATGGTTGAAAATTCTTGAGTTCTTCCCAAAGAACCTTGAATTTGGTGTAATAAGTGTTAATGTCAAGAGCTCCTTGTAAGATGTCTCTTGAGCTGAAAAACCCAAGGAGCATTGTTGTGCTGAAAATGATTGCACGGATCAATCTAGATCTTGGCTGTTGTAGCAATATACATCAAGCTATCTGCAATATCCTTTGAAATGGAGTTGATAATCCATGAGGTCACCATGTTGTTGTAGTGATTCCAAGCATTAAAGAGAATATCGGCTTGAGTTGCACGAGGAATGGTCCCATCAATGAAACCAATCTTGTTCTTCGATGTTAATGTCATGGCCATAGATCTGCTCCATGTGTTGTAATTGTTCCCAATTAAGTTGTGTGAGACAAGGATGAGTCTAGGATGATCACCATTGTGAAGAAAAAAGGACTACTCACATCCTCCATTGTTGACACTTCAGATGATCTAATCACAGCTCGTTGATTTGGTTGATTACCTTGAGCCATAAAAAAAAAAATACCAGAGAATGAGCAGAAGGAATTGCTCTGATACCATATTACTGGTTTTACCAAAAGGAGGGAAATGGAGAGAAAATATAGTGAATGCACTGATTATTTGATTCTCAACTTTTCAATAGAATAAAGCCAAAAGGCTAGTTTATATGGGAGCTAGAGTAACAAATTGTAACCAACTCTCAGCTTAGAAAAAGAAAAAAAAAAACAAAGAAGGGGTAATAACAACCAAAGGGTAATAATCAAGGGTACTACCAACCCTTATTACATAAATGCCAATGCTCTAATAAGGAATGCAAAGCTAATGTAAAGTGATGGACTTCAATTTCATGTGTCCATTTCAGTGAGTTTCTTGAAATGGTTATGCCATTTATAAAAAATAAAAAAATTCTGTAAAAAAATCTATGAAATTATAAAATCTTGTTAGGATCGTAGAGTTATCTCAACAGAAAACCAATTGACTCTACTTATTTTGAGGCTTATAGTGGTGCATGTGTAACCATCTCCAACATTAAACACTCGACCCAAAGTCATTTTTTTTATGGAGCAACATTGTTGCATACCTAATAATTCCTCCTCCAACATGAGGCTTTTGCAACTTGAACCTTAAGACATAGCTCCAATACCACTTGTTAGAATTAAACACGTAACTATCTCATCTAAAAACCAATTAACTATCAATGAGATTAAGCTAATTCTCTTTATGTGACTTGATGTCATTCATTCATATTCATCCTGAGACTTATAATAGTGTCTAACAATTTTTGACTTTACATACTCATCCCAATATCAAAAGCATTGTTGCATACCTAACAAATATGTTTTCTCCTTTTTCGTCATTTTTGTTTCTGACGGTGTTAGGACATTTTTATGTATTGACAGTTTTGTTCCGGTTAAAAATATTTTAAGGTAATAACTAACTCTCTATTGAAAAATGCGTTCAACCGGGTTGTCATTAGTCTAAAAAAGTTTGTCAAAGGCAAGTTAGTTTTTTGGAAGTTTTAAAATTGAGCTAAAAGGTCTTCATTAATTTTTGGCAACTTTGACATTTTATTTTTAATTAATTTTTATAAATCTGATTTTTTTTTTTTTAAGAAAATTCTATTCTTAATGAATTTTTGGAAAGTTGATATTTTATTTTTGAAGAAAATTACTTTCTTAATTAATTTTTAAAAAGTTGATTATTTTATTTTTTTAAAAAATAAATTCTTTTCTTAATTAACTTTTGAAAAGTTGATATTTTACGTTTTAAGAAAATTTCATTTCTAACTCTCTAGAGTCTTAGGCCTATATATAACCTACCTAAATATGTTTTTGGGTTGGACACTTTGAGAATCAACCAACTTGCCCTATTATTAACAATTTCTCAAGAAATAATTTATAGATTGAATTTTAGGTTGTTAGAAGGATCTGCATCCCCTCAGAAGCTAAGAAGAATCTATTGAAGCATTGGAGGTACTACATCACATATGTGGATCAAGATATACATGTTGAAAAGTAAGTGTTTAAGATAAAACAATTAGGTAAATTTGTATACTTTGATTTCAAATAGTGAATTGTAGATTGGAGGTCTTAAGCCTTGTGGTTTTTTATCTCCACAATTTATGTGGGAGTTTTCCAGGTAAAAAATTATTGTGTACATTGATCTTTGATTACTTTGACTATAGATGATGTATCTTGATATTCATCATTGGTGCATAAATTAACAATTTAATATTTTGAACATTATTGATAATTTAACATGCATGTTAGTAGACCTAGTTTTACGTGTTATGAATTTCACCCTCGATTAAGGTATATACAAGGTCCAACCTATCAACCGAGACAAGTATGACTCATCCAAGTCGTATCTACCTTGGGCAAGCCTACTACATAACTGGTATTGAGTTTGACTCAGAGATGGTCTAGATTGATTCAAAATGAGAAACAGCCTAGAAGTTGAGCCTTGAGGAGAATCAATCACAGATGGTTTTATTCTCATTCACCTAATTGCAGAGAAAGAAAAAAAAATAGGTTTGACTAAAAAGAAGAGGACGGGGAGGATGGTTTATTGTCATTCACCTAGTTGAAAAAAAAAAAAGGGGTTTGAAAGAGAAGAAGATGATGGGGTGGATGGTTTTATTCCCATTCATCTTGCTGCAAAGAAAGAAAAAAAATGGTTTTGAAAAAGAAGAAGACGGAGAAGATGAAGAAATGGTCTTGGGTAATGAGGTAATGGGTTTACCCATGGGTGTTAGGGTATTTATAAAATGGGTAATGAATATAGTGGCATTTATACCATTGGTAATGAATATAATGAAATAAATAGAAATGTAAATATAAATTATAAGAATTTAATTATTTATATTTTAAATAAATCACTACTTTTTTAATACAATTTAATAAGATGTATAAATTAAATTTTATTAGAGAAGATATTACTAAAAAAATTAATAATTACTTGTATTAATACTAACAATTGAAATTTTTATAATTAATTAAATTTAATATGAAGGTATTAAATAAAAGAACTTTTAATATTAAAAAATAATAAACATGTTTTTATGTTTATTTAAATAATATTAAATATAGTTAAACTTAAAACTTTATTAAAAGTATTTTAACTATATACATTTTACCTATTGTCCCATACCGATCCAAGATACTCAGACCGATGTGCCTCAAGACCTCCCAAGACCACGGGCATATACATATATTGAGAACCCATCACTTAACCAGCCCAATTAACACTTGTATCATGTGCCTTAGGGGAAAAGGAGAGAAAAGTTTTATATGTATTTTTCTTGCATTTTCTCAAGAGATTTGAACATAAGAAAACAAGATCATAAACAAGCTTTGTGGTGGTGTGGAAATGGTATGCATATGCATATACACCCCGGATGATGCCCCATTTTGAAAGGACACGCATTGTGTCTTATGTCTTGATGATAATGGAAATTAAGGTCGGTGCATGTGAGTGGAATCATCTGCAAAGAGTTGACCAATTCTTAATTAGGAGTACATGTTACGAGAAAAAGCAGCTTAACATCCAGAACTCTGTGACCAAACCCCACTCAAGCCTCAATTCAAGTAAACACGTTCCTATCGTGCCTCAATTCAGGTAATTCAAGGGCAGTTTCTCCTTTATGACTGTTCAATTTCCAGTCATCTCGTGGCAAAACCTAATAGTCAAGAATCCAAACCCTTCAAACAAATCAAACAACGAAAAATCAAAGTGATACCATTGGATATGCATGCATATAAATAACAATTAACACGATCTCCTCTTCATATGCGTAACATCCACATATCCAATTTATTTGTATTTCATCTCTTGGCCTGTTTGCCTCACCACTAAGACTATCATGAGGTTTCTCAACGTTGTTTTTACTGTCATAGCACTTGTTTTTCTTCTGAGTGTCCAGCCACACAATGCTGCTAGGGGTCCTGTCCCTCCTTCTGGCCCCAGTTCATGTGGGAAAATCCCGTTTGAAAGCCCTGCTTGCAACAACCCGCCTCCATCTCCTGCAAGACCACATGCCACCACTCCGGTTGTCAAGGCTACCATGCACAAATGACATTTTTACAAGCCATCAACTCCAAGTATACATAGTTTAAGGTCGCATTTTTCATCTGAATAAACTGATTTGCAGGTCATTTTGGCTTTGGTATCTGTATTTTATTTTTCATCTTTTGATGATGTTTGTGTAAAACAAATAACATAGACAGGTTCTATGCGTTTCTGTGTATTACTTTCGCTCTTCATGTGTGTTGTAACCATGTGAAGTTTGTACACTTCATGATGATATAAAAATAAAAAATAAAAAAGAAAGTTGAATCATGAATAAATTTTTGCCTCTGGTTGTTGTGATAATCATTGATCTTTGGCAGGACTATAACTCAACAGTCTATTAATCAGTGATTTACTTTATTGGAAAGTAGAATATATATATCACCATAGAGTGGATTTGCTCTAATAAGACAAGCATTTTGGACACCATGCATAGTAGGTTTTTCAATGAAAATGCTGACCATCCCACTGATAAGACATTTTCAGTATCAGTACCTTTTTTTATTTTGAGTTGAAAACTCTTTTTTCGTCTTTGCATGTATACTTATTCTATTTTTTTGATCTGTTGGGAGAAGACATAGAAGTAATTTGGCCCTAGAGAGGCCCAAACTAACCCAAATGTTATGGGTTCAGCTTCTTCATAGAAGGGACCAATTACACAGACTGCCTCACCATGAGGAACGTAAATCCATTTCAATGAATTTCTTGAAATGTTTATGCATGCCACTCAATTATAAATTCTTTTATAGAAAATCTTTGAAACTAAAATCTAGTTAGAGCTTTTAGTGATATCTCTTTTTTTTTTTTTCCAGGAGTAGCATTTTTGCATATCTAACAATCCCTCCCCCAACACCGGGTTCCCAATATCATTGCATACCTAACAATCTCTTTCCCAACATGGTGCTCTTGCAACTCGAACCCATGACCCATTTAATAATTACATTGGTTAAACTGATTATAATTTTAAACTATTTAACTCATATTTCACTCATTTTGAATTTATTTTTAAATCAAAATGTCAATTAAATCATAAACATTTTTAATCGATACATTGATCATATAGACTTATACAAAACCTAATTAAATAGAATGACTTAATTATTAAATGAGTTACATTTGTTATTTATTTAATAATTAGATAGTATTTAGATTTATTTTTTTATTAGTGTAAAGTTTGGGTAATATTACTATCAATAATCATGCCTTTGCTCTGCTTCTAACTTAAGTCTTACATGAAACGTATTCCAAACCAACCCTTTAACAATTAAACATTCATAAGTGCCATCATATTGTCCTCGTATTGTTTGTTTCAAAAGAGGAATTTGTCTCATAAAATTTTCTACCATGTTTTTTCTATATGTTATCCAATGTCGCTTCATTTCTAAACGTATCCCCCAGCGGCAAGGGCACGGAAAGCGAAAATTTCAGGCATTTCAGGGGTTGAGACTTAGAATTAAGACCCGTCATTTTCTCCTCTGCCTTTTGGGTTAATATGTCTAGCCTCCCAACATGGTGCTCTAATTAATATCATATGTTAGAATCAAAGACTTAATTAACCATAAAACAATTAGCTATCGATAAATCAAGTTAATCTTGATGTCAATCATAGTTATCTTCAGGGTTAACTTCAACGGTAGGGTTGATTTCAATGGTATTGGTCTCTAGATGAATATAAAAATCTATAACCCAATTTTTAGATCAAGAGGTCAGCGTTGATTTCAATGGAGTGGTCTAGGGAGCAGCGGATATTACTTTGGAAGCAGTTTTCTGTGGCTATGCTCTCTTATTTATTTGATTTCCAAAAATCAACGGAAGGTTTCAAAGGTAATTTCATTCTCAATATGTGACCCGAAACAGATAGGAAGAAAACGGAGAGTGAGGGTTGGATGCATAGAAGACTTGATTCGAACCCAATTCTAAAACTTTCTTTAACATAGCTCAAGTAAAGACTAATATTAGATGGATTTTATTTTCTTCTTTGATTATTTATTTATTTATTTTAATCAAGTGAGTTTTGATCAGCCCTGATGCCATGTCATGTCAAGGTGCCCATGGCATCAGGCTTGTCAAGCTCCTTGATGCCTTGCTCATGCCATGCACTACCAACTCACCGGTCTAGTTGCTGCAACAACATCTCATGTCAAGCCATCTTGACCATAGCATCAAGTCATGGCATTGCACCCATGGCATAGTCATCCTCATGCTTAGGGCATTGCACCCCTATGCCATGCATAGGCATCCTGTATGAGTCGGTTGTATGTGTCTTGTCACCCCGTCGAGCCATGACAATAATATTTTATTGCATTCTATTATATTATTTTCAACATAATAATAAATCTATTTAGAATAAATTAATCATACTTGCCCTATGATTCTAATTCATATCATACCAAAAATTTTAATTAATATAAAAAAACCTAAATAAATAACATTTTCTAATGTTTCTAAAATTCTTCTAATTTAATTTTAATTCGTATTAAAATTCCAACATGTCATTAGTTTTTTTTTTTAGACTTCTTGATGATGTATCGTTACAATCTTTTTCTATCAGTTACTTAAAATTTTTTTATTTTTAAAAATAGAAATTTCAGTATAAAAAAGAGAAATTCTTATGCAAAAAGTATAGACTTATATTATGTTTTTAAAAATTACTTTAAAAAGTTTTAGAACTTGAAGCAATAGAAACTTTTTAATACCTCAATTTTTTTTAATAAGTTTTTAAAAAATCATTACATCATCAATGTGAACCTCTTATATAAAAATTACTATAATTTTCTATTTTTAAAAACATAAAACAAAAAATATATCCAACTGATGTTTCGGAGTATTGCCTTATTCAATTTTCAAGGTTGATATCAAGGATTCATAATTGTTATTTTTTCTTATATTTTGTCAATAATATTAATATTGTCATCGGTTTTTTTGCTTTGAAAAAAAAATCTTGAGGTGGTATATGCGACATGGTATATATTTGTGCCATCATTTGGAATTACAGATACTGCTAATTGTCTCTTGGCTTGTGGCCATGCAAACGGTGTTGCATGTTAAGAAAGAGCACAGAGAGAGAGAGAGAGACCATGTGGAATGGATCATTTGGTCTGGTTTCTTGGCTTGTGAGAACGGAAACGGGTAGACTGAAGGCCTTGAATTCCACAGGAGCACAAACTTTGAACCGTAATTCGATGCCTTCTTTTGGCAACCAGACGAAGCCATTTTCAAAGGAGAAAACCTCCACGTTCCATCTCCATGCATATGGGTCAATCTAACCCTTACTCTTCTTACTAGATGAAAACTCATTATATTATCAAATTCCTCAATTCAAGTAAACACGTTCCTATCGTGCCTCAATTCAGGTAATTCAAGGACAGTTTCTCCTTTATGACCGTTCAATTTCCAGTCATCTCGTGGTAAAACCTAATAGTCAAGAATCCAAACCCTTCAAACAAATCAAACAATGAAAAATCAAAGTGATACCATTGGATATGCATGCATATAAATAACGAATAACACCATCTCCTCTACATATGCATATCATCCACATATCAAATCGATTACACCTCCTAGCCTGTTTGCCTCACCACCAAGACTATCATGAGGTTTCTCAACGTTCTTTTTACTGTCATAGCGCTTGTTTTTCTTCTGAGTGTCCAGCCACACAATGCTGCTAGGGTTCAGCAAAGGGGTCCTGTCTCTCCTTCTGGCCCAAATTCATGTGGGAAAACCCCCGTTGGAGGCCCTCCTTGCAAACACCCGCCTGCATCTCCTGCAAGAGCACATGCCACTGCTCCGGCTGTCAAGGCTACCATGCACAAGTGACATTTTTACAGGCCATCAGCTCCAAGTATTCATAGTTTAGTGTCGTGTTTGTTATCTGAATAAACTGATTTGCAGGTCATTTTGGCTTTAGTATATGTATTTTATTTTTCATCTTTTGATGAAGTTTGTGTTCAATGAATAACATGGACGAGTTCGCGTTTCTGTGTATTACTTTGGCTCTTGATTTGTTCTGTAACCATTTGAAGTTTGTACGCTTCATGATACAAAAATAAAAAGAAGAAAATTAATTCAATGATGAACAAATTTTTGCTTGTTTCTTTTCTGATGATCATCGATCTTTTAAACGTCTAAAAATATTTTTTTTTCCTTCATTGACTATGCTCTCTTATTTATTTGACTTCCAAAAATCAACGGAAGGTTTCAAAGGTAATTTCATTCTCAATATGTGACCCGAAACAGATAGGAAGAAAACGGAGAGTGAGGGTTGGATGCATAGAAGACTTGATTCGAACCCAATTCTAAAACTTTCTTTAACATAGCTCAAGTAAAGATACATGGAGTCATAGATGACCGCTGTTATTGCACAAAAATATGGTTTGAAATTTGACATCAACTTCTGTAATATTCATCTTCCTGACTTCCTTTTTGCCTTAAAATTTGGTCTCTCCTGACTTTGTTTAAGACTAATATTAGATGGATTTTATTTTCTTCTTTGATTATTTATTTATTTATTTTAATCAAGTGAGTTTTGATCAGCCTAGGGAAACAAACATTGAGGTGGTATATGCGACATGGTATATATTTGTGCCATCATTTGGAATTACAGATGCTGCTAATTGTCTCTTGGCTTGTGGCCATGCAAACGGTGTTGCATGTTAAGAAAGAGCACAGAGAGAGAGAGAGAGAGAGAGAGAGAGACCATGTGGAATGGATCATTTGGTCTGGTTTCTTGGCTTGTGAGAACGGAAACGGGTAGACTGAAGGCCTTGAATTCCACAGGAGCACAAACTTTGAACCGTAATTCGATGCCTTCTTTTGGCAACCAGACGAAGCCATTTTCAAAGGAGAAAACCTCCACGTTCCATCTCCATGCATATGGGTCAATCTAACCCTTACTCTTCTTACTAGATGAAAACTCATTATATTATCAAATTCCTCAATTCAAGTAAACAAGTTCCTATCGTGCCTCAATTCAGGTAATTCAAGGACAGTTTCTCCTTTATGACCGTTCAATTTCCAGTCATCTTGTGGTAAAACCTAATAGTCAAGAATCCAAACCCTTCAAACAAATCAAACAATGAAAAATCAAAGTGATACCATTGGATATGCATGCATATAAATAACAATTAACACGATCTCCTCTTCATTTGTATATCATCCACATATCCAATTTATTTGTATTTCATCTCCTAGCCTGTTTGCCTCACCACCAAGACTATCATGAGGTTTCTCAACGTTCTTTTTACTGTCATAGCACTTGTTTTTCTTCTGAGTGTCCAGCCACACAATGCTGCTAGGGTTCAGCAAAGGGGTCCTGTCTCTCCTTCTGGCCCAAATCCATGTGGGAAAACCCCCGTTGGAGGCCCTCCTTGCAAACACCCGCCTGCATCTCCTGCAAGAGCACATGCCACCGCTCCGGCTGTCAAGGCTACCATGCACAAGTGACATATTTACATGCCATCAGCTCCAAGTATTCATAGTTTAGTGTCGTGTTTGTTATCTGAATAAACTGATTTGCAGGTCATTTTGGCTTTAGTATATGTATTTTATTTTTCATCTTTTGATGAAGTTTGTGTTCAATGAATAACATGGACGAGTTCGCGTTTCTGTGTATTACTTTGGCTCTTGATTTGTTCTGTAACCATTTGAAGTTTGTACGCTTCATGATACAAAAATAAAAAGAAGAAAATTAATTGAATGATGAACAAATTTTTGCTTGTTTCTTTTCTGATGATCATCGATCTTTTAAACGTCTAAAAATATTTTTTTTCCTTCATTGACTATGCTCTCTTATTTATTTGACTTCCAAAAATCAACGGAAGGTTTCAAAGGTAATTTCATTCTCAATATGTGACCCGAAACAGATAGGAAGAAAACGGAGAGTGAGGGTTGGATGCATAGAAGACTTGATTCGAACCCAATTCTAAAACTTTCTTTAACATAGCTCAAGTAAAGATACATGGAGTCATAGATGACCGCTGTTATTGCACAAAAATATGGTTTGAAATTTGACATCAACTTCTGTAATATTCATCTTCCTGACTTCCTTTTTGCCTTAAAATTTGGTCTCTCCTGACTTTGTTTAAGACTAATATTAGATGGATTTTATTTTTTTCTTTGATTATTTATTTATTTATTTTAATCAAGTGAGTTTTGATCAGCCTAGGGAAACAAACATTGAGGTGGTATATGCGACATGGTGTATATTTGTGCCATCATTTGGAATTACAGATACTGCTAATTGTCTCTTGGCTTGTGGCCATGCAAACGGTGTTGCATGTTAAGAAAGAGCACAGAGAGAGAGAGAGAGAGAGAGAGAGAGAGAGAGACCATGTGGAATGGATCATTTGGTCAGGTTTCTTGGCTTGTGAGAACGGAAACGGGTAGACTGAAGGCCTTGAATTCCACAGGAGCACAAACTTTGAACCGTAATTCGATGCCTTCTTTTGGCAACCAGACGAAGCCATTTTCATAGGAGAAAACCTCCACGTTCCATCTCCATGCATATGGGTCAATCTAACCCTTACTCTTCTTACTAGATGAAAACTCATTATATTATCAAATTCTGATCCCTGAAAACTCTGGCGTGTCTGTAATTTTAAGAAATTTTTATGGCAAGTCATCAATTTCCAATTGCATCAATTAATAATTAATAATGGTTTTGGCAGATTGCTTGAACCTTGAACCCACACCTACCTTAATATTTTCAAATTGATATTTTTCCTACCAAAGTCAAACCTTAACTAATTCAAAGTTTGCCATTATTAACTGGAACCCTAAGTTGGGTACACGTTTGACCAACTCAAGTTGCAATCCTACTCACATATGCATGAAATTGTGCAAATATTATTTGATTTGCAAACTATTTCTCAAAACTTATTATTTAAGTTGACTTTAAGTTAAATTATTTTTAAATCGTTAACTTCAAACTTATTACTTAATTTATACTTAAAGTATTAAGGTTGTTGGGTGAAGTTAACCCAACATTTTTGCTAAATCATCAAATTGACACATTATTCTCATTAATTTCAACCAATGTTTTAAAACTGGACTGATGATTGAACTGGAAAAGTTACGGATTCACTGGTCGGACCGTGGTCGAACCGATGAGGTCATAAATAATAATTTATATATTATATAAAATTTTAAATAATTATAAAAAATTAAAATTATATACAATTAAAAGTTTTAATAATTTCATTTTTATATTTGACATATCAAATAAAATGATGAAGAGAAATATAAATATATTAATATTTTAAATTTTATTAAATAGAACATATATAATATTTAAATATCATTTTTTTCATGGAGCAACATTGTTGCATACCTAATAATCCCTCCTCCAACATGAGGCTTTTGCAACTCCAACCTTAAAACATAGATCCAATACCACTTGTTAGAATAAAAAACTTAACCATCTCATCTTAAAACCAATTAACTATAAGTGATATTAAGTTAATTCTCTTTACGTGGCTTGATGTCATTCATTCATATTCATCCTAAGACTCATAGTAGTGACTAACAATCTCTGATCTTACATACTCATCCCAAAATCAGAAACATTATTGCATACCTAATAAATATGGTTTTTCCTTTTTCGTCATTTTTGTTTCTCATGGTGTTAGGACATTTTTATAGTATTGACAATTTTATTCCTTTACATTATGGCTTAGAAATCTTTTTAAATAATAACTTACTCTCTGTTGAAGATTCAAGGCTATTGTGTGTTCAACTGGGTAGTCACAAATAAGTTTGAAAGATTTTGTTAATGGCAAATTATTTTTTTTGGAAGTTTTAAAATTGAGTTAAATTGTCTTCATTAATTTTTTGCAACTTTGCAATTTTATTTTTAATTAATTTTTAGAAAGTTAGATTTTTTTTTTAAGAAAATTCTTTTTTTAATACATTTTTGGAAGTTGATATTTTATTTTTGGTTAATTTTTAGAAAGTTGATTAGTTTATTTTTTTTTAAAAAAATTAAATTAAATTCTTTTGTTAATTAATTTTTGGAAAGTTTATATCTTACTTTTTAAGAAAATTTTGTTTCTAACTCTCTAGGGTCTTAGGCATATATATACTCTACCTAAATATGTTTTTGGGTTGGACACTTTGAGAATCAACCAACTTGCCCTATTATTCCCAATTTCAGAAGAAAGAATTTACAAGATTGAATTTTAGGTTTTGTTAGAAGGATTTGTATCCCCTCAGAAGCTTAGAGGAATCCACTGAAGTATTGGAGGCACTATATCACATATGTGAATCAAAATATAGGTGCTAAAGAGCAAGTCTTTAGAGTAAAATGGTCAAGTAAATTTGTGTACTTAATTTAATCTCAAATAGTGAATTGTAAATTATAGGTCTTAAGCCCATGGTTTTTTATCATCGTAATTAATGTGAGGGTTTTCCACGTAAAAAATTATTGTGTACCTTGATCTTTGATTACTTTGAGTATAGATCATGTATCTTGATATTCATCGTTGGTGCATAAATTAACAATTTAATATTTTGAACTTTATTGATAATTTAACATGCATGTTAGTAGACCTAGTTTTATATGCTATGAATTTCATCCTCGGTTAAAGTATATACAAGGACCAAAGTATCAGCTGAGACAAGTACAACTTAGCCAAGTCCTATCCGCCTTGGGCAAGCCTACCACGAAATTGATATTTGAGTTTGACTCAAAGATGGTCTAGATCCATTCAAAATGAGAAACAGCCTAGAACTTGAGCCTTGAGGAGAATCAATCACAAATGGTTTTATTCTCATTCACCTAATTGCAAAGAAAGGCAAAAAAATACGGTTGATTGAGAAGAAGAGAACGGGGAGGATGGTTTTACCCTCATTCACCTAGTTGGAAAAAAAATGGGTTTGAAAGAGAAGAAGAGGATGGGAAGGATGGTTTTATTCACATTCATCATGTTGCAAAGAAAGAAAGAAAAAAAGGTTTGAAAGATAAGAAGAGGACAAAGAGGATGAAAAAATGGAACTTGGGTAATGAGGTAATGGATTTACCCATGGGTGTTAGGGTATTTATAAAAATAGGTAATGAATATAGTGGTATTTATACCATGGGTAATGAATATAATGAAATAAATAGAAATGTAAATATAAATTATAAAAATTTAATTTAATTATATTTTAAATAAATTACTAACTTTTTTTTAATACAATTAAATAAGATGTATAAATTAAATTTTAGTAGATAACATATTACTAAAAAAATAATAATTACTTCTATCAATATTAACAATTGAAAATTTTTATGATTAATTAAATTTAATATGAAGATATTAAATTAAAGAACTTTTAACATTAAAAAATAATATAAACATATTTTTATGTTTATTTAAATAATATTAAATATAATTAAACTTGAAACTTTATAAAAATTATATTTAATTATATACATTTTGCCTGTCATCATCTGATACTGATCAGAGTGCCTCAAGATCTCCTAAGTTAATGACCAAGACCATGACTTTAAAAGATAGGTATATACATATATTGAGAACCCATCACTTGATCAACCCAATTAACACTTTTATCACGTACCTTTGGGGAAAAAGGACTTGTGCTCTTGATTTGTGTTGTAACATGTAACCATGTGAAGTTTGTACACTTCATGATGATATAAAAAAATAAAAATAAAAAAAGAAAGTTGAATCATGAACAAATTTTTGCTTCTTGTTGTTGTGATGATCATTGATCTTTTGCAGGGCTAAAACTCAGTAGTCTATTAATCAGTGATTTACTTTATTGGAAAAGTATAATAGATCAACATAGAATGGATTGCCCTGTAATTGAACTTTTCAAAAAATTCGGGCCACCCAACTGATAAGAATAGTAGGTTTTTCAATCAAAATCCTAACCATCTCATTGATAAGACATTTTGAAGACGACAAGTATTAGGTTTTTCAATCAAATTTTATAGCATGCATGTCCTTTTTTTTCTTTTGGGTTGAACAAACTTGTTATTTGTCTTTGCGTATATATTTATCCTATTTTTTAATCTATATTTATGGATCTAGTGGGAGAAGACATAGAAGTAATTGGGCTCTTAAGAGGCCCAAACTAACCCAAATCTTTCGATGGTGGTAAGGATGATAGTTTGTAATATCCCTTTGTTATGGTGTTGGCTTCTGCACAGATTTTGCCCAGAGAGTTCACCGATTACACAGATTGCACCCCCTTGAGGAATGCAAAGCCAATGTAAAGTGATGGACTTCAGTTTCATGTGTCCACTTCAGTGAGTTTCTTGAAATGGTTATGCCATTTATAAATTTTTTTCTGTAAAAAAATCTATGAAATTATAAAATCTTGTTAGGATCGTAGAGTTATCTCAACAAAAAACCAATTGACTACACCTATTTTGAGGCTTATAGAGGTGTGTAACCATCTCCAGTATTAAACACTCATCCCAAGGTCATTTATTTTTGTGGAGCAACATTGTTGCATACCTAATAATTCCTCCTCCAACATGAGGCTTTTGCAACTTGAACCTTAAGACATAGCTCCAATACCACTTGTTATAATTAAACACCTAACTATCTCTTCTAAAAACCAATTAACTATCAATGAGATTAAGTTAATTCTCTTTATGTGACTTGATGTCATTCATTCATATCCATCTTGAGACTTATTATAGTGTCTAATTATTTTCCACCTTACATACTCATCCCAATATCAAAAGCACTGTTGCATACCTAATAAATATATGTTTTCTCCTTTTTCATCATTTTTGTTTCTGATAGTGTTAGGTCATTTTTATGTATTGGCATTTTTGTTCCTTTTTATTCTAGCTTAGAAATCTTTTTGGGTAATAACTTACTCTTTATTGAAAAATGCGTTCAACCGGGTTGTCATAAGTAAATCTGAAAAAGTTTGTCAAAGGCAAGTTAGTTTTTTGGAAGTTTTAAAATTGAGCTAAAAGGTCTTCATTAATTTTTGGCAACTTTGAGATTTTATTTTTAATTAATTTTTAGAAATCTAATTTTTTTTTTAAAGAAAATTCTATTCTTAATGATTTTTTTGGAAAATTGATATTTTATTTTTGAAGAAAATTACTTTCTTAATTAATTTTTAAAAAGTTGATTATTTATTTTTTATTTAAAAAAAATATTTTCTTAATTAAGTTTTGAAAAGTTGATATCTTACCTTTTAAGAAAATTTCATTTCTAACTCTCTAGAGTCTTAGGTTTATATATAACCTACCTAAATATGTTTTTGGGCTGGACACTTTGAGAATCAACCAACTTGCCCTAGTATTTCCAATTTCTCAAGAAATAATTTATAGGATTGAATTTTAGGTTGTTAGAAGGATCTCTATCCCCTCAGAAGCTAAGAAAAATCTATTGAAGCATTGGAGGTACTACATCGCATATGTGAATTGTAGATTAGAGGTCTTAAGCCCTATGGATTTGTATCTCCACAATTAATGTGGGAGTTTTCCACATAAAAAAATATTGTGTACATTGTTCTTTAATTACTTTGAGTATAGATGATGTATCTTGATATTCATCATTGGTGCATAAATTAACAATTTAATATTTTTGAACTTTCTTGATAATTTAACATGCATATTGGTAGACCTAGTTTTACGTGTTATGAACTTCAGCCTCGATTAAGGTATATACAAGGTCTGACCTATCAACCGAAACAGGTATGACTCATCCAAGTCGTTTCTGCCTTAGGCAAGCCTACTATGAAACCAGTATTAAGTTTGACTCAGAGATGGTCTAGATTGATTCAAAATGAGAAGCAGCCTAGAAGTTGAGCCTTGAGGAGAATCAATCGCAGATGGTTTTATTCTCATTCACCTAATTGCAGAGAAAGAAAAAAAAATAGGTTTGACTATGAAGAAGAGGACGGGAAGGATGGTTTTATTTTCATTAACCTAGTTGAAAAAAAAAAAAGGTTTGAAAGAGAAGAAGAGAATGGGATGGATGGTTTTATTCCCATTCATCTTGCTGCAAAGAAAGAAAAAAAATGGGTTTGAAAGAGAAGAAGAGGACGAAGAAGATGAAGAAATGGATCTTGGGTTTACCCATGGGTGTTAGGGTATTTATAAAATGGGTAATGAATATAGTGGTATTTATACCATGGGTAATGAATATAATGAAATAAATTGAAATGTAAACATAAATTACAACAATTTAATTTAATTATATTTTAAATAAATTACTAACTTTTTTAATACAATTAAATAAGATGTATAAATTAAATTTTATTAAATAACATATTACTAAAAAAAAATTCAGGTAATTCAAGTAAACACGTTCCTATCGTGCCTCAATTCAGGTAATTCAAGGACAGTTTCTCCTTTATGACCGTTCAATTTCCAGTCATCTTGTGGTAAAACCTAATAGTCAAGAATCCAAACCCTTCAAACAAATCAAACAATGAAAAATCAAAGTGATACCATTGGATATGCATGCATATAAATAACAATTAACACGATCTCCTCTTCATTTGTATATCATCCACATATCCAATTTATTTGATTTTCATCTCCTAGCCTGTTTGCCTCACCACCAAGACTATCATGAGGTTTCTCAACGTTCTTTTTACTGTCATAGCACTTGTTTTTCTTCTGAGTGTCCAGCCACACAATGCTGCTAGGGTTCAGCAAAGGGGTCCTGTCTCTCCTTCTGGCCCAAATCCATGTGGGAAAACCCCCGTTGGAGGCCCTCCTTGCAAACACCCGCCTGCATCTCCTGCAAGAGCACATGCCACCGCTCCGGCTGTCAAGGCTACCATGCACAAGTGACATTTTTACAAGCCATCAGCTCCAAGTATTCATAGTTTAGTGTCGTGTTTGTCATCTGAATAAACTGATTTGCAGGTCATTTTGGCTTTAGTATATGTATTTTATTTTTCATCTTTTGATGAAGTTTGTGTTCAATGAATAACATGGACGAGTTCTATGCGTTTCTGTGTATTACTTTGGCTCTTGATTTGTTCTGTAACCATTTAAAGTTTGTACGCTTCATGATACAAAAATAAAAAGAAGAAAATTAATTGAATGATGAACAAATTTTTGCTTGTTTCTTTTCTGATGATCATTGATCTTTTGAACGTCTAAAATTTATTTTTTTCTTCATTGACTATGCTCTCTTATTTATTTGACTTCCAAAAATCAACGGAAGGTTTCAACGGTAATTTCATTCTCAGCATGTGATCCAAAAAAGAGAGGAAGAAAACGGAGAGTGAGGGTCGAATGCATAGAAGACTTAAAAATGGATTCAAACCCAATTCTAAAGTTTCCCAACATAGCTCAAGTAAAGATACATGGAGTCATAGGTGGCCACTGTTATCGCACAAAACTATGGTTTGAAATTTGACTTCTGTGATAATTCATCTTCCTGACTTCCTTTTCAACTTAAAATTTGGTCTCTCCTGACTTTGTTTAAGTCTAAGTTAGATGGATTTTAATTTCTTCTTTGATTATTTTTATTTTTTTTAATCAAGTGAGTTTTGATGATCAGCCAAGGGAAACAAACATTGAGGTGGCATATGAGACATATATATGGTATGTGTTTATGTGCCTATTTCTAGAGAAAAGACCATCATTTGGAATTACAGGTACTGTTAATTGTCTCTTGGCTTGTGACCATGCAAACATTCCATCTCCATGCATATGGGTCAATCTACCCCTTACTCTTCTTACTAGATGAAAACTCGATATATTATCAAATTCCAATCCCCTGGGAACTCAGGTGTGTTTGCAATTTTAAGAATTTTTTATGGCAAGATATATATAACTTTCCAATTGCTTCAATTTATAATTAATAATTATGTGCGGGTTCGGGTTTTGGTAGATTGCTCGAATCATGAACCCACACCAACCCTAATTTTTTTAATTGATATTTTTCCAACCCAAGTCGAACCTTAACTTATTCAAAGTTTATCCTTCAACTCGAACCCTACATTGGGCACAAATTGGACCGACTCAAGTTGCAATCCTATTCTCATATGCATAAAATTGTTCAAATATTATATGATTTACAAAATATTTGATAAAACTTAATATGTTTTATTTATAACTTAAGTTGAATTGAATTTAAATTATTTTTAAATTGTGAACTTAAAATTTATTATTTAATTTATACTTTTAAGTATTAAGGTTATTCAATAAAATTAACTTAACATTTGTACTAAATCATCAAATTGACACATTATTCTTATTAATTTCAACTTATATTTACATTTCTTAATTTAAATTAATATTTACTTTTATTAATATTAAATAATAAATTTATTTGATAAATGTTCATATTAAATGTCTTATAGAATAGTAAAATAACAAGAATATATTTAGTTATAAAATTATATGAATCACAGACGTGGAGGCATTGACATACAAGATATTGTCATTAGATGTGTGTATGGACAAAAAGAAATCAATTATCCAAAATAAGTTAATTATTTTGATTTAATGATTAAAATTATTTTTACCTTTAAGTTATAACATTAAAGTGGGTTTGGTAAAACTTAATACTTATTACTCAATAACTTAAATTGAATTTAATTTAACTTTGGTAAAAAATAGTGAGAAAATAAAGGTTAATCTTAAATGAAAAAAACACCTAAAAGGGGGGTTGAATTGGGTTTTTAAAATTCTTTCTGAACACAACAAATTCAAGCACAAGAGAAGCAAATATAAAGAGATAGAGTTAGAGAAATCAAACTCAGATTTTATAATGGTTCGGCACTTCCTTGCCTACATCCACTCTCCTCAACCTCCTATCCGATTGAGGGTTCCACTAACGTGAAGCTTCAACCAAGCTACTAATCTCCTTTACACTTGGATTCTAACTCCAATGGGCTCTTACACAATCTCTTCAAGATTCAACTCACTTAAAGGTTTGAACACTCAATTTGACAAGAATGAATCCCTCAACTTAGCTCAATAATAACTCAAATACAAATCCAAGCTAGGATGAATCACAAAGGTGCACTAAAGGATATGCAAGTGAAGATTAAGAAAGAAATGAGAGCTTTAAGGCAAGAACAAGTGGGTAGACAAATAAATGCAGGTGTTCTCTTGTTCATAAATGAAGTGAAGCTCTCTATTTATAGGTTTCTAACCTCAGGAGGCAAGAAAAACAAAAAACAACCTCAATCGATCGAGCTAGGGGTCGACCGGTTCATTAGTCGTTTAAGCATTTAATGCTTTGACAGTTTACCGTTACTTTGACCGGACCTCGACCGAATGTCAATCGGGAAGGGAATTACCTTGACCAGAAAGGGAAGGCTACTGGAAGAGAGAAAGTGTGTTTTTTGCACTCCTCGACCGAACCTCGATCGGGCAAAGGGAACCGGTCGACCGATACCCTAGCCAGTTGAGTCGGTTGGCTAGTGCCTCAACCGGTTCACCATTTTGGCCCCGAAAACCTATCTTTTTCTGTTCTTTTCTCTTCTAACTTAGGCAAGGTCTTTAAGTAAATTAATAAGTCAATTTTGAAACGATTTGCCTAAGGTACATTTGATAAAACTCGGGTTTTAATGAAACAGTAACTTTAAAGAATAAACCAAGTTTTGAAAGATGCATGAAATGATATGTAAAACCTAAGGGCACCCATGCATCCATCTTACATTTGTTTCCTATGATTGAAGGTCTTCCAAACGTCTTGATCTTGCATCCATTAGGTCCTTCGATGAATTTCCAAATTAATACCTGAGATTCTTTACAATTCAAACTAATTAGTAACTTAACCATGGTTTGTTATCATCAAAACCTGATTAGGAGAACCCTTGGGTTAACAAATAGTGTTAGCATTATAAAAGTTTCACTAAATATGAAAGTAAAAATATTGTTTCTATAAAAAGTAATATTTCTTTTTTTGTATTAATAAAATCATAAGTTGTTTGAACAAAATTAATAAAACATGCATAAAAGTTTTTATTGATTTTAAAAAAAGATTTTTTGACTTCTCAAAAACGAAATCAAACAATATCTTAATCTAATAATAACTTAAATTAAGTTCTGAAATTATATAAAGTCGATCATTAAATTGATTTGTCAAACAGTGTCTTAGTCATCCATTTTCTTTGTCAATCATGAGCAAAGAGAAATGAAGGAAAGACGTCTTCAAAATTTAATCAGTTATGAATTTTCCATTTTGTATATAAATATATCATTTACAATATTTTTAGGGCAGCATTGCAAGAAAGGATCACAAAAAATAGGTAAGAGTTTTGGGAAAGAAATATAACATATAAGAGGGAATGTTTAGAGAATTTAGGAATAGTACCCCTTTTTCGTTCCTTAAAAACTTTAAACGATAAACTTGGTTTTTATAATAATTAAATATTTAATTCAAAATTTGAAATATATTTTTAATATTATTTTCATGTTTATTTATTTTGTTTTCACATTAATTGATTTAAGATTAAAGTAATCCTTTGGTATCTTTTGCATTAATAAAGGGTAGGATGCGAGTTCTAAGAATAATTTGGGATTTCATGAGTTATTTTCATAATCTATTTCAAATTTTGAAAATGAATCTTCAAAAGAGTTTAGTGTCTTTAAAAGTGATGTTAGGTGCATTTGATAGTATTTTTACTTGAAATGTTTTTTGTGAAAGAGTTTTCTTTAAAACTTTTGGACTAAAAATGTTTCATATAATCACTACCAAACGCACTCTTACTAATCTTGTGTGAGCTAATGTACACCTTTTTGTTTAGAAAAAGAACAAAATTATTTATCTTAATAATGTCATTAAAAGATTATTAAAAAAAAATAGTCTATGAACCATCATATTTTTATCGGGGATGAGTTTTTTCTATGACTTGATTTCCAAATCAATAATAACTTTACAAAGATTTTCATCCACAATGAGGCTTGAATGGGTAAATAAATTCAAACTTGATTCTAATGCTTGTAAAACATTGGTTTATCTAAGACTTAATTTATACGTCATAGGCTGGTAGGGTTCTTAAAAAAATCAGAGTTTGAAGTTATGTATGACCTTTGATGCATCATTGTTCGTTTCTTCCGAATTGGTCGCTCCAACACACGCCCAAATATATATATATATATATGGATTTAAAATTGAAAAAAAAAAAAAAGAAAAAAAAAAGGCAACTTGTCATCTACAATAGCCCAACTCCAAAGCCAAGCCTATGAGCTTCGATCTTGAGCATGGCTATCCTTAGCAACAGAAGCCACAGCAACATCTATCACAAAATTGGGGAATGCAGGTGGCGCAAGTCTGACACGGCCAGCTACATTCATTTCATTCAAGGCGCACCTGCCTCCACTCTGTCGAGGCATATGTGTGCACGGACTGGGACTAGATGATGGCACCGGACCTGGCTGCAGGGACTGACGCAACAGATCATTTCCCTCTGCCCATCCATGCAAAGGCCTCACTGCTTCAACTTGTCCGATCCTCCAACTTGAGAAAACTAGGAAAGTAAATAGCATCATGAAGAGGCTTTTCCTACAAGTGAATCCCATTTTTCAAACAAGGAATGGAACGTTTTTGTTTTATATGTATTGTTTTTCTAGCTCTGGATCTTTTCTCGAAGGTGTGAGGGGAGGGGATCGAGAGTTGATTTGTAGTCCCTGGTGACGGTTCACAAGTGGCATTGTGGTTTTATGAGAAAGATGGTTTAACTAGGCCTACGTTTTCAAGGTTGAACTGAGTGGGAATGAATCAAGTCATCTACTGACAACTACACGACAGCATGGTCTCCATATATAAAAGTCATCAAAATGAGGGAAGTGATTGCGATTTACAATATGTATATAAATGTAGGGCATCATGTGAGTTAACTTGGATGATCCTTTCTAGGATTATTAATGAAATATCATAGTTTTCAAATCATATGAATAGCCATGGATTTGGGTCGGGATGTTCCACAAGTTTT